>NC_133934.1:93410976-93714007 GCF_031877795.1 Strix aluco | reverse complement strand
CCTCGATTACTGTGTTCAGTTTTGGGCCCCTCACTACAAAAAGGACATTGAATTACTCGAGTGTGTCCAAAGAAGGGCAACGAAGCTGGTGAAGGGTCTGGAGCACATGTCGTACGAGGAGCGGCTGAGGGAACTGGGGGTGTTTAGTCTGGAGAAGAGGAGGCTGAGGGGAGACCTCATCGCCCTCTACAACTACCTGAAAGGAGGTTGCAGAGAACTGGGGATGAGTCTCTTTAACCAAGTAACAAGCGATAGGACAAGAGGTAATGGCCTCAAGTTGTGCCAGGGAAGGTTTAGACTAGATATTAGGAAGCATTTCTTTACAGAACGGGTTGTTGGGCGTTGGAATGGGCTGCCCAGGGAGGTGGTGGAGTCTCCATCCCTGGAGGTGTTTAAGAGTCGAGCTGACATAGTGCTTAGGGATACAGTGTAGTTGGGAACTGTCAAGTGTTAGGTTAATGGTTGGACTAGGTGATCTTCACGGTCTTTTCCAACCTTGATGATTCTGTGATTCTGTCAAAGAAAATGAAGATTTACTGTTTCCTTGAGGTGTACAGAGTCACTCACTGTATGTGGCCAAACAATGCAAAATTGTGTGGAAAGAGCAGACGGGAATGCAAGAAGTTAACAAATGTCCTCTAACAAAAAACTACTGTGTAATAGAAAGACTTTTATAGCTACCCTTCATTTTGAAGAATAAGTCAAGAGATGCCTGACTTTCTTAATTTTCAAAATTGACAATAAAGGGAGAAGCTGAAAGTAAATTGGGCTGCTTTTCACAGGAGATCCTGGAACATGAAGTTCTCACTGGAAAGGAGGAGGGTTTAGGACAATAGGTGTTAGAGGAACAGGTTCAGTTCTTTCCTTTGTCACTTTTTTACCTAAATAAATGCTATGAGTGGGTATCTTTGGGATCTGGGCCTCTCTCTTCCATCTGTAAAGAGGAATAATAGCACCTTCCCTAAGCGCTGTGTAGCCAATGTGATAATGAAGCTGTATATTAAATATATTAGATAAATTTGGCAGTGGGAGGATCTCAAGATGGTTGGAAGGTAGCTTAAATTAATCACAGGATTTTACAGTGAAGTAGATCTTGTCCTTCAGCCTCTTTGAAACACAATCCCTCAGACAAGCAAGAGCGGGTCCCCTGTACCTCTTTATTGTAGCAGACAGGCAATGATAAGCTATTGTATCACTGAACAGATACTAAAGGGGGAAGGATGCATATTTCCACATAACAGTTTTGTAGAATTGGTGTTTCATATGTGTGTGTATATAGGTCAGATTCTGCAGTTTCTCTGCTTATGCTAACAGTCTCACTGGACTCAGTCATTTGGGTTTTGTTGTACTTTTTTTTCCTCCAACTCTCATGCTCTTTAGCACAGCGTAGGGATGAGATTCATGAGGTGGTGCTGAACAAGCTGGTCCAGGTCCATGGCACTGCAGAGCACCACGGTGAGATACCGGTGCAGGATGGCTGCTGTACAGCGGCACTGTGTCCAGGTGAAGTGTTCTGCTGGGATTTGGGTGCAGTTCCCTTGGACGTGGGGTAGGTGCTGGTTGCAGGGCGGCTCTGAGCTACCCACATGAAGCAAATGCTAAGAAGGCCAATGTGATCTTCTGGTTTATTGGGCAAAGCGTCTCTGGTACAGATGAGGGAGTACACCACCGGTCTGTGAGGTACCGAGGAGACCCTGTCCAGAACGCTGCGTGTTATTACAGTGTTAGGAAATCACAGAATCGTCTAGGTTGGAAAAGACCTTGAAGATCATCAAGATCAAATGAAGTTTGAGACAGCAGGGCTAGTTAGGATGATCAGCAAACCAGTAAGTTACCCTTAGGACAGGACACTAAAAGCGCTTCGATTGTTGAGCCTGTAAAATGAAGTTTGAGGCAGGATGTGGGAGACCTTTAAAAATACGTAAGGGACCAGACAACTTGCTCAGTCAGTGCCTTTCATATATCCTGCATTTTGCTGTACTAACCCAGGGGCATGTCACAGTCAACCTCAGAAAAGCAGGTTTAGAAGAAACCACTCCTCTGAAAACCAGGGTGGTTTGGTTGTTGACTTCAACATGAGCAAGACCTACAGGAAACTCCCTTTTCCTTGCTCTGAACGTTTAGCCCTTAAGTGAAGTGGAATTAATACCATTGTGCTGTGTGGCTTGAATCTAGCACAATTGGAGCAGAAGTCAATTTGCTGTATTTGAAAGAAAATTAATTAAGGCCTCGTTTGTTTCCCTCAGAGAGAAAAGCTCTGGGTAGTTTCCAGGAGATGATTTTTTTTTTTTCGGAGCTTCTTTGGTATGGGCCTATATGTACAGAACAAATGTTGTACAGCTTCAAGCCCCAAATCCGTATAAGCTCTAGGCTGTGAGCTGGGTCTTCTGGCTCCCATCACGGCGTGACAGCCCCAGTGCCTGCTCCACAACTGCACGCTGCATTTCAAGTCACAGAAAGAAAAATCATCTCAGCGCAGTGAATATTGGCGGTACTCCAAGAAGGGAAATGTCATGTCAGGGATGATGCTTGTAGCCTTGTTTAGCCTCACCTATCCTTCATCAGCAGCCTATGAACTCCACAGAGAGAGGGCTAAAGAGATTTACTGACGAGGGGCTCAGCATCATCCCCTCTGCCTCTGGAGTGCCCCAGGAAGGTAAGAGGGTGGCTGGTGTGCCAAGATTTCTGTTTTACTGTTGTTTTCCCCATGTTGCTTCAGTAGTCTTTTGGAGATGAGCTTCTCTATTTACATCTACTCTGAATATTAATAGATGAGTAATGCCCTGCTAAACATGAAAAATGTGCGTGGGTTCCAGCGTATGATCCTGGAAGTATAACCGAGGGCTGGCAGAACAGGAGATGTGTGCAGAAGGAGTTGGCAGAAAACAAAGCAAAACAGGAGAGTTAAACTGTACAGGAGGCTAGTGGGCTGTGGGGATTTCAGGAGCACTTACACACTGATTTACTGCTGCACAAATCCCACTTCAAAGAAGTTGCCAATGAATAGGTCACGTAGGTGTTATCAACAAGAAGGCAAAGGAGCAAGAGTGTGTGTGGCTGTCGTGTACGCCCAAGTGAGAGATGCCATTTGCTAGAATCATGCCTGGCATGCTGCCGTCTCCGCCGAACAAAAGGCACCTCTGGTGTGATGCCAGCTACCTGCTTTCCCACTGGAATCTGAACATGGGGGGGTTGATGGAAGCAGCCAAAGGTGAGTAGCTCTCCTGCATCTTAATAGTAAGAGTTTCAGAGCTGGCTCACTAAGGGGAAAAGGGAGGGAGCCTGCTGAAGCCAAAACGTCTTTGGTGACTGAGCTGGGTGCTGAAGGGTGTCTGTAGCAGCTTGTTGTTGGAATGAAGCTGTCTGAGTCTCTCGGCTTGCTGGCTGGGCAGCTCTGCGGTGGAGGGAGCAAATGGCACAGAGCAGGTACAGCACTCCCTCCTTGTCTGCAGGAGCACATAGCGCTGGGGAGGAGGTCGTCACACAGGATGGGAACGTTACCAGGACCCGTGGGCAACGATGGGTTGTGTCACAGCCTGAGGTAACGCTATCTCTTAGGCTATTTTTTCTCCTCTGATAGGGCTTAGACTGTTATGAGACCTTTCGCAGCTGAGCACTAACCATCAGGAATCATATTTTATCTGTGGTTTCTCTCTCAGAAGTGAAATTAACTTGAAATTGGGGTCATGTTAGGTATGTGGTACGCAGACAGACATTGGTAACCTGTGAAGTCCATCATGACGTGGAAGGCATGGGCAGGTGTGTGTGTGAGTGAAAGGTACCATTTGTTTTCATGACGATGTGAAGGGCTTTCAGCAGTTTGAAGGAGAGGATAAGAACTTCATGGCCGTGATCAAAAGATGTTTCTTTTATCTGAATAATCCAGTGGTAAGTCTGGATCTGGAGGGCAGCAGCTGTCCCTGTCAGGGTCTGTCGAGGTGTGCAGAACAGCATGCATTTGCTGCACTAGGAGAGGTGCTTTGTATTGCAGTAAAGCGGGGCTTCTCCAGCCTGGCCTCCCCCACCACCCCACTGCCATGGGTTTGCCAAAGGGACGGGGGTGAAATGCAGTGTGGGGTGCCCCACTGCCCCCACGTGTGGGCTGCCCTCTTCCCCCGGCCCCCTGCCAGAGAGTCGCAGCCTGACCAAATGTCCGTCGGCGTCTCTCCCAGTTAGGAGCATAAGGCTCATGTGATAGCAATACTCCTTCTGTGGAATAAAAGCAACATCCATGACGACTGGATGAGAAATTGTTTAATCAGATGGGGCTGCACAAAATAAGCGTGCTTTGACCTTTCGGTGAAGTTTGGCAGCTTTCATACTTTAAAATTTCTGCTACCCAAAATGAAATGTTTCAATGAATTATTTCTTTTCATTTCTATTAAAGCAACCTGAAATCCTCTAAACATCAGGAAAATTGTGCCAAAATACCTGGGTTGAGACCATAAGCTTTTCGCCTGGGGGAGGAGGCACTCTGGTGGTCGCACCTACTGATCTTCCTTTACTGACACAAGTAATAAAGGGAAAATATTTCACCTCCCTGTTCATAAGCTGGAGCCCAAAAAGAATGGAACCAGCAGGTCACAGGCACTGGACTGTGAAGAGGGAAGTACCTGTTTCGGGGGCAGTTGGTGGCATTTACTTCCTCTGAAGGAGGCTGTTGGCTAATGTGGAAACAGGGTATTGGATTAGACCAGTGGTCTGATGCAGTACGGCAAATCCAGCGTAAAAGATATTAGTTAATTATGTGCAATACTTTGGACATATAAGATAGTATGTAAATGCTGATTTCTGTGATTCCATGATAAACAAAAAACCAAGTACAGTCACATTAGTGTATCTGAGGCCCCAAAGGAACAGCATAGTGTTTTTTATTATGGCTTGATGCAGTTATAAAGAGAAATATCTATGAATGAGAATTAAGGAAACAAAGTACAGCATAGAAATTAAAAAGTACCTCTGAATATTTGAAAACTTTAACTGGTTGAACCCAAGAATGTGAAGCAGCCCCCGGTGAGAGGCCATTTTAGCGAGGGTTTGCCAGGAGTTGCACCTTTCTGTGCGCATTAATGCCATGAGCAGGAGCAGCGTGGCAGCCTCCTCACAGCTCTTTGCTTTCAGAGGTGTGTTTCTGAGCTTTTCGTCCAGGTCCGGGAGAGCTGCACCAACGGGTCAAACCCAGGCAAAATACAAAGGTGGAAGGGACAGAGTGAAAATATTGGCCCGTGTCCAAGATTTCACAAAAAGAGCAGCTGTGTGAATCGGCAGGTTTGTGTGCAGCTCTAGCTCCCACTCTCTTCCTTCCTGACTTCAGGCATGTTTTCTGGATGACCATGTAGTTTTTTCCTGCTTTTTGAAGTGCTTACAAGGGGAGTATTTACAGGGAATGTTTTGTCATGTACCGTATTCATCTCCCACATCTGATCAAGTGATGGTAAGCCATTTTGATAGCCTATTATGGGCTTTTATTATGAATGATCACTGTGCTGTTGCAGAAAAATAGGAAAAGTAAACTTCCCTCCACCTTTCCTGTAGAACTATGTATTCTTCCCCTCATATATAAGAGGGAGAACAGCTCACTCTCCATAGTGAAGTGTGAATAATGTAGCAGACCTATAGAAGGTAAGTGTTAATTCGAGGAAGAGAAAGGAATGCAAAGAGATCCTTCTTGATTCCTTGCATGCACTGTTGGATACTGAAGCGTTGTCTTGGGAGAGGCGGTAAATTGCAGATGAAGGGAGAGAAAGCGGCAAGAGGTGTAGAACTTCCCCTCCACCTGCGTGCCCCAGAGCCCGGTGAGCGCGCTCTCCTCCTCCAGCAGCGGCTCAGCCTTGGACCTTCCAGCCGAAGGCCCGTCTCTGCTGGTGCGGGGCAGCGGGCGCAGCCAGGGCGGCTTGTGCTGCCCCAGGCAGAGCCGGCGGGAGAGCGCCCAGGGGCGGCAGCAGCGCCCAGGGGCGGCAGCAGGCAAGCCGGGGCGACGGGGCGAGGGACGGGCTGGCAGACGGGCCTCTGCTGGAATAGCAGCTGCTGAGGGGGGCTCGGCACGGCCGCTCTGCTGGACTCACCGCGACGTGCCGGTGGCCGGGCCTCTGCCTCCCTCCCGATCCCCAGCCGAGGCAGCGGGCCCCTCGCCGCGCCGTGAACCCTCGGCCTGCGGAGAGGGGGTTGAAAGCGCAAGGAAACGACTTGGATTTTGCAGCGAGCGCCACGTGTCCGTGCGGCGGGGGGTTGCGCCGTTCCCGGCAGTTCCCGCTTGCCCTGGGGCCCCCCTGGTTTCGCTACGGCTCGTAAATCAAGAGGCGGCAGCGGCCGGTGAACCGGCCCAGGAGCTCGGCCCCCCCCACGCCCGCCGCGGCGCCCCGCGGCGCCCCCCCCCGGCCGCGCCGCGTCGTGCCACCCCGCCAGCGGGGGCCGCGCGGCCCCTTTAAGGCTCGCCCCGCCCCGCCCCGCGTGCCCCGGCCGGCGGGGCGGGGCGGGGCCTGGCGGGCGGCGGCGGCCGGGGCGTTGGGCGGGCGAGACGCCGGGGCGGCCGGGGCGTGCGGCCGCCGACCTTCAGCCCCAGCGCTGCGGCACCGCCGCCCCGCCGCCCCTCCGCACCTCCGCACCGCACCGCGCCGCCCGGCCAGGCGCCGGCCTCGCCCAGCCACCCGCCGCCGAGCCCGCCCGGTGAGCCGCCGCCCGGGGGAGGGAGGGAAGGAGGGAGGGAGTGCAGCCCGCTCCGGGGGCTGCGCCGCTGAGGGGGCCGCGCCGCGGAGGGGGCCGCCCGGGCCCGCCCGGGGGCAGCGGCTTGGCTCCGGCGGGGTGCGGGGCCGGGAGCCGGGCCTGCCGCTGCCGGCGGGCGGAGGAGCGTGCCGCCTACCTGCGCCGGAGCACGGGTGTCGGCGGGGGCAGACGGCGGCGGAAGGTCTCGGCGGCTCTTCCCCGGGCGCGGGGCGGAGCGGGCCCCGCGGGGAGGGAGAGAGACCCGCCTGGCTGCCGGCCCCGCACGCCTGGCCGGGGGGCTGCGGCGGGAGCCCCTTCCTCGGCGGGGCGGGGGGGGTCGGCGCGGGGCTTCCCGGCGGAGCCCGTTACGTAACGTCACCTGTGGTACCTGCGTGTCCCTCGCGTCACGGCAGCGGGCGGGCGGTGTCACAGCGGAGTTCGGTTTTCTCCGAGGTCTGCGAAGTGCGTGTTCAGGCTTGTGGATCCTTCTTGGTGTGCGATGAGCCTCTGGGATTTAAAAACCCCGAGAGTAACAGCCGAGAAGTGTTCGTTGCTCTCCCCCGGTTTCCCTCTAGTAGAGCTGGTGGGCGTGGGGAAAGACACGGGGGTGTCCGAGCTGAAGGTGTTGGTGAAGGCGCTGCTGCAGGTGATTTAATGGGAGAAACTTTGTGTTCGTCAGGGCTTCATCTTTGCTTTCTTATTTCTGGTGCCTTAACAGTACCTAGAGGTCAGGGCTTCCCGAGCAGCTGCCCTTCCGCGTGTGCAGTGCTGAGGCTGAGCCTGTACGTGTGCTTAACAAACCGATCGTAAATCCCCGCAGCACCTGGAGCTCAAATAGCCACGCTGGGCTCTTGAGCACTGAAAAGCAGTAGCTGGTGTAAGTATCTCTAAAATGGAGTAAAAGATTAAAAAAAATACCATCATAAATAGTTCTTCTTTCTAATACGTTAATGCAAACAGTGATACTTTTTTTCATCTTTGTAGTGTTCTTTTAACCAGATTAATGCAAATACAGTGGTTTCAAGTGGGCTTATTCCCAAGGGGGTTACGTTATTGTTGGGAATGGATTTGCTCTCAGTGTAGTTCCAGTAACACAGATTTTGTTGGGTGGAAGGAGGTGAGAGGAAGCAAACGTATAAATTAAAAATATCCTGAAGTCGTTTTTGGAACGGTTGAGAGCTAAACTGAGCTGATGGGCAGAGAGGGTTTTGCACTTGCCTGGTTGCGCTTCCTAGTGGCTTTTTGTGTGTGTGCCCATAAACGCTATTATGTAATGGTGCTTCTCTTGGCAGGAGTCTATTGTCACCGTAATTCCTGAGGTTTCTGGAGCAATGCAGCTTGTTCAGGAGAGTCGAAGACAGAACAATGGGAAGAAAAGTTCTTAAGAGGAGGTTTTAACCTCTTTAATTTTTCATGCAGTAGGACTAAGCTCAAGACATCTGGATCTCTTCCAGAATATTTTTACTGTCCTCTGTTTGTGGTTCAGCTTGTCTTTCTCTTCTCCTAGGCTGCAGTACAGATATCAGGCACCAGCTTGCTGCTTGCATCCTGTGTCAGAGCTGGGAAGATGCTGCCTCTCTCCTTTAATAATAATAATTTTTATATTTCTTTTTTTGTATTTTTTATCTTTCCCCTCTGAAGCAATGTAGTTATTTTCAGAGAACTTAACTGTTGCTTAGAAAAAAAAATACTTGAGATAATGGGGAAAGGGGACTCTCCCCAGTCTGCATGTCTAGTTAGAACTTGTCTGTATACATCAAAGGGAGGCAAAACGCCTAAGCAGAGAGAGAATTTGCATATTGAATGCCAGTGCTCTAAGGATCAGTGCTTTTGTGTCTGCAGTTTATCGTGGATTTCATCCACCGCCTCCTCTTCAGGTGTCTGTCATAAATTTTGCAAGTCTGCCTCCTTTTCTTCTTTTTGTGCCACACTGTTTTTTTGGATTATATTTCTGTGTAGAGAGAATAATTCTTTCCGGTATTGTAATCTGCTGGCCAGTTCTATCTTTTTTATAAATTGCATGTTGTTTCTGGTAGTGATTCTGTAAGCAAAACTTGGAGAAGTCTTTTTGTCTTGTGTAGAGTTTTATCTGTCCTCTTAAACTGGCTTGTCCTGTTACATAAATGAGTTTTATGGACCACTGGAGAAGAGAGTACTGTCTGAAAGTAGGAAGGTATGTTTCCTTAAGGGGGCCACTGGGATGAAGGAAATGTGCCTGGAAGACCTGCAACCTAATCTAACTAGCTTTTAGAATCGAAGATGATTGTTTCCACTTTGTGGTGTTGCAGCTCATTGTAGAGCGGAGTAACACATGACAAGGGAGCCATAACCTCCTCTTGGAGAAGTGGTTGTCAAAACCCAGGTGCCCTCATGTTCCTACTTTAAAGGGGTTTTTTTTGCATATGCAGATGCTTCAGTGAAGTCTGGGTCTGGGAAAGTACTGACCTGAGGCTGAAATTTCCCCACCACAGCATTTCTGTAGCAGACACTTTGGTTCTGTCACCTTCTCTTGGCTTGTCATGCAGTTGACCATCTGTGGTCTTTGAGGAGGACCTTGAGTTGTTTGGTGCACCATGTCTCTGCTGAAACAGTTCCCAGATAGTTATCAACAGAGTTTATATTTAGTGCAGCACGTGAAGGTGGACTGAAATGGCTGCTTGAGCTCACAAGCTGCCTGGGGAGTCAGTGAGCAATGGTTACTGAAGTCACTAAATGTGTGTCCTGCCTGTACCGCAATGATTTTGATGGGATTAGTTCTGTCCTGTGATCATGGTTGTTTTCAGATATTTTATTCCTGCCTGGAGAATTGTTTCAGCTCTCGGTGAGAGCAGCCTGCAGTGGTCTTAACCTCAGCTCCTCAGCTGTGTAACGTCTTAGCTGCAGAGCTAGGTTTCTGTGTCTGCGGCTGTTCCTGTTGCATCACTTCTGCTTTTTATCAGTTTACTTGCTCTCACCACAGGCATCTACTGCTATACCGCCCAAATACGTGTCTTGCTCTTTCTGCTTTCATGAGAAAACAGATGTGTGCTGCTGGCTTGTGTCAGTGCAGGAAGGTTTGACGCTGCACTCAGCATCTGTGTCAGGCCACTGCTGTCTTTTTTTTTTTTTTTGCCTTTTTGAAAGTTGCATCTCTTCTTGCTAACCTGAGATCCTCCCGGAGCAGCCCGTTGCTTGCTGGTACCTGCGTGAAAGGTCGGTAGCGTTTCCCGGTCTGGTCCTGTTGTGCACTCTGCCTGGTACCAGGGCTTCTCGTAGCTCCCCTGCCCTCTGAGCCACTTGTCGGCCGCTATAAGCGGCTGATCCCAGCTGATCAGGCTTAGCTGGGAGAGAGGCAATCTTTCACTGGCAAGGCTGGGCCTGCTTGCCTGAAAGACTGGGGGGGGTGCAGGGAGGGGTGAGAGACAGCAGGGATTGAATTCTGCCTTAGGAGTATGTAAATAGAAACATTAAGGCGTTTCCTAGAACAGGAAAAGGGAAAACTTAACCCATATGTAGCAAAGATTCTTGCTCGTAATGTGGTATTGGTTATAGTAGATTTCTTTTGCCAGAAATACAGTAGTCTAATTATGTTTATCTAGTTGTCATGACAAGTGTCATGTCTTTAGAAATGCCATTATATACATTTCATCTCTGTTATGAAGCTATTCTGGGTGCAAATAGAATTACTTTAGATGTAACAATTTAACCCCCAGCATACAGAGTAGTAGTTAGGGACAAATAGATGACTTCTATGAAGCCCTCTGTCTTTGCAAGTCCTTCTGACTTTGCTGTTCTGTAGTTATGCAGACAGTATTTTCCTTGACTCTGCTAGCAGGCTCCTTTGAGCAGCTGCAAAAATTGATTTTAAGTTTAACCAGTGGAAATGCTTCCTATAAATTTCAGGAAGCAAGCTTTTGTGTGTAACAAGAAATATTTTCAGCTGCCACACGTATGCTGTTCGTTTTGTTACTGAGTAGTGGCAGCTAGTGTGCTCTCACAGGAAGCTTAGTGTTCTGGCACGGCTTACTTTGTGATGCAGTCTGCAAACAGGGTATTTTCAGACTGAGCCTAGTGATACTAATAAGAGACCAGTGGAAGCCTGGACTGTTGTTTACCTGCATATTCATTCATTTTAAACTGGTGATATTTGTGTGTGATAATTCAGGACAGTTTGAGGAAGCTCACACTGTCACAGAGCTGCAGGACCAGAAGTTAGAGGTTATAAACACCCTACCTCTTTCCCACTGCTTCAGTTGTCCCCTTTCCCCAGCTCCTGGCTTTCTCTGCCTGTGTGTTGAACGACCGGCAGGCTCCTAAAGCGGCTTGTGAACTGAGAAACTTCTCCACAGCACAAAGGATTGATGTGTCTCATGTCGATCTGGTGATTCCCCGAGGGGAACTGCTATCCTGGCAACCAGCCCACCCAGCAGTAAATTTGCTTCCTGGTATTAGTGAGTGTTAAGTGGAATGGGTTAGTCATCACCTCTGCAGCAGTAACATTGCAGGCAAGGTAAAGTACAGCTTTTGGAGCAGTTAGAGGAGGGTAAAGGGAAATGGGCTTCTGGAAGTACTTTTATAAAGTGGAGAATGAAACACTGCATCATATTTATGCGGTAGAGTAGAATGGCTTTCAGTCCAGCAGTGTAAACTCACTTGCCATAGGAATGACTTCCTTGTAGATGCTTGAACTTTGCTAGGCCGAAACGTGCACCATTTTAACGTCATGCCTCAGAAGTGGACCGGTTTCAATGCTCTTGTGTCTCTGTCCCTTAGCTTACACTTTAAAAGCTCCTGAAGCATTTTGAAAACTTTAAAGCTCTTTGCATTTTCCCTCAACTCATTTTCCTCCTGGTTTGTAATTAAATGTTGCTGTGGTCTGCTGCTGTTCCTGGTTTTTCCCTGTGTTGGTTTAATGGAGTTTTGTAGTAAAATGAGTGGGAATTGAAAGAATATCTGATCAAAACCAAGTTTGCATCTTGTTTGGGAATGAAGATAGATCAGCTGTGTTTGGAGTACTGGATCTCTTTCTGCAGGACTCTTAAAGGAGCATAAGTTTTAGGAAGGAAATCCTGTTGCTACATCAGTATTGTTAAACCAAAACACAAAACCCAAACAAAAAAACCCTCAAATCCAACAACACCCTCCCAAATCCCCAATTTCTGTAAGTAAGCTTGAGAGTGATGTTCTTGTGCTATATAAAAATACAGATCTTTCAACAACTAAATTTGCAACTTGATTTTCAACAGCAGCTCGCTTTGAAAGGAGCTATAGTTGGTATGTGTAGTTTTAAATATGTAGTTTAGTGAAATGCTTGAATGTCTCTGACCTGTTTAAGATGTTTGGCTATTTTTTTCTTGGTAAATAACTTCTGGAAAGTCTTCAAGGAGTAGATATTGAAGCAGCTCACAGTAATGCAATTATATTGTGGGATGTGCCAGAATCTCCTTTGGGTATTGGTGCCCATTTGTGTCAATTGCTCTCATAAGGCATTTTATTTGTTAGACCTAGTAAGGTGCTCTAATGTTAATTAAAACCCCTTTAAATGAGGGCCAGGGTGGGGGGTAAAGACACATACTGAGTATGTGTTGCTCTCTAATGAGCCAAAAGGCTAAAGAAAGCTGATGTGCTGTGAAGAAGACTTAACAGTAATTTATCATTCTCTGCTGTGTGGGGATTCATGACACTAGAAAGCTAAGACACAAGCTGCCCCCAAAATAGCCTGTATAGTTGTATATATATCCTTTGGTGTTGGTACACGGCCTGAGGAGAATCCTTCTGTGCCAAAACACCGACCTGGAAGGGTGATTGACATCTCTGCTTTTCAAGAGAAGTGTCAGAATTGCAGAGCATTGCTCAGAGGGTATGAAAGCTTCACTTTTCCATCTGCTGCCACATATGCCACTGGCGACCTAGCGGCCATGTGTGGGATCATTCTGAAAGCTTTGACCCCAGCTCCTCTCCCAGGGCCCCTCACACCTTTTGAAAGTCCAGAAAGGGTATGCTGCTTGCTTCAGGAGGCGGGCTCCTGGTTTCCCCTTAGGAAAATCTAGTAGTACATCTTTATAAAACTAAAGCATTATTGCAGAGCTGTGTGATATTGAAATGCTGCAAACTAGTTCTGTGATGTGCAGCAAAAATGTGCTGGAGACTCATTGCAGGCTTTGCCCTGGCTTTGTGAGCAGAGACTATAAAACCATACAAGCCTACTAACAGATCCATTAAAAACCACTTCATGTGGGTATAGGGAACAGGGTTGGTTGTATGATCGGGGTTGTGACTTTTGGTAAGCGCATGATTATTTAAGTTGAATGACAGAAATGAAGAGGAGTTTGCTGCGTTTACTTTTAATTTCATTAGCTGTGAGAACTGCCATCTCAAGTCTGTTTCTGGTTTGCTGTCTTGCAGGGCTTGCACGCTTCTGAGACTCAAAAAGCTGACACTTAAATATGACAATGAAATGTTTAACAACAAAAGAGATCTTTAAGCAGACTAGACAAAAATTCCTTTCAGCTGCACAGCTTTTACTTTCACTTTTGGATGACCAGTTTGCCCAGTTGTCAGTTGGTTGCTGTGCTTTTTGAAGAGGAGAAGGTTACCTTATTAATAGAATCTTTTCTTTTTAAGTCTTGGAATTTTTAGTACTAATGCTGAATAAAAAGCGTGTGTGGGGGGATAAGAGACAATAAAACATACCTGTGGTTTTTTGGCACCGTAGAAATAAATATCCTTTTTCCTGTGCTTGTTTGGGAAGTTTGCAATATTTGTGATCGCTGGATTTTTATTTGTAGAAAAGCGTGTGTGTTTCTGATGGCTGGACTTGCAGTTATAATCTGTGTATTTCAGGTAACTTCTCAGAAGTTTCTGTCCCATTGGAAAAAAAAAAAATAACAAAGCTTGAGTGCTGCTGAAAAAAGTTTTCAGTAACACTCTGCTATGCTTGAAACTGTGATCTGTTCTTTTCTTGTACTTGGAATGTGTGAGGGTAGTTTTGAATATTATTTGTTTTTGAGTGACTTATGCAGTATATCTCAAACCCGGATCTGAATTCTGCAGGTAATGTCCGTACCTGAAGCGTAACTGTGTGCCTGCATTCTAAAAACATAATAGAGCTGCTTCTACCCCTCAGCCTTCTGGCTCTTTTATGTGACAGAGTGCCATTCTTATTCCCCATGTACTCACAGCTAATACTTATTTTTTTGTGCATTCCTAGGTGTGTGAATCAACCTATCGTCACTGCATCATCACTTTAATCGTACTAACTTGACAACCATTGTATGCCAGCTTGTGTCAACACCAGGTAAGATGAAAGCTAATGCCATTACTTTATTTTTTCTGACTCTTCGCTTTTTAAACCTGCAGTTTGCCCACATGCCATGACTCTTCTGTAGACTAAAGTCAAAATGTGCTGCCTTCCATGTTCTCTTCCTGCAGTGAGACAGCCACTTACTGTTGGCATTACTTCCTGTTTCGAAAGCTAGCATTCTAAAATGTTCTTGGGTCTGACTCCTTTGTAGCCATGCCTTAGCCTTTTTCCTGACACCTCTGTTAACCTGTTTTTTGTGGTGTTCAGATACCACAAGCTGTTTTTTTCCTTGTATTCTTCTCACTTCCTTACCACTCCGTGGTTTTGCTGTAGAAGCTGTTGAACTCCTGCCTTCCAGAGTTACGCATGCATTATAAGCCACCTATACTATCCGACCTTTTCTCTTGAGCAGAAAATTAGTTTTGCTTTGATTTCCGCCCCCCCCCCCCCCCCCCCTCCCCCCATACCTGGTCCCAAATATCACCTTTGAAAACCTATCACAGAATGATCTCACTTGTGTATTTTATCTTTTAGTAGTAAGAAACTACCTGGATATGTCTTCCAGAGAACTAAACGTAAAGCTGTTTTTTGGACCTCACCCTTTTATCCCCCTTCAGAGAGGGGATGTAGATTGGGCGGAGGGAAAGAGGAAATCCCTCTAATGCTTTCGACAAGGTTATTATCCAGTGCTCTAGGGGAGTCCTAGTGCTGACAAACTAATGTGAGCCTTTGGTCTGATGCTAATCAGAATAGGGATAATTCCTTTGACTACGCCCTCTTCCCTTCAGATCCCTCTAGCAGCGATAAGGCATTAAGCTCCTTTGCTACCATTCTTCTTGCTGTGCTGGTCTGTTGTCCTTGTTTCCTGCAACTGCTAGTGCAAAGGCTTGAGTTCTGAGGGGGTCTCATTAGGAGTGCTCCTTTAAATCTTTTGAGATTTTTTTTTTGGGTGCTCCTGAGTGGTACTGGTACACTTCAGTTAAATATATATCTTGGTGGATGTGTGGATGTGTGTTCATTTTTTGTATCGTTAAATAAAAAAAAACCTTTTTGTTGATGCAAGACATATTAGACTTGAATATAGTGGCATCTTCCATTACATGTTGGGACATGTAACTGAAAGAATGCAAGTCAGCATGTAGCTGAAACTTAGAAGGTATTTTTCTGTCTCTTCTTTTCTTCCTCCTTGGCCAGGGCAAACAAGTATTGTTTCTCAAATGCTTTTAAGTACTCTTAAAGAGTCTAATTTCTAATCACTAGTTCAAAGAGCTCTAAGTTTTCTAGGATGAATGTGTATGCAGCCTATATATTGTTCTGGTTTATGCCAATGGTCTGTTTCCAGTCTAAAGACCAACTGCACAGCAGTAGAGAGAGGAACTTGAAGCCTAGGTATATAGTGAAATATGACTTTGCTTGTAATATAACACAAAAATAGTCTGTTAAAACTGTGTCTCTTCACTAGATCTTATTTGTGACTGTGGGGAAGGGGCAGGGGGTGGTGGTGAAGATGCTGGTTAGGTCTGATGTGAAATGATTGCATCAGACACAAAGCTGTCAAAAAAATGCCTTGCAGATCAAAAAGGGAATGGGAGAAGTGTACTCAGCTTCTTACGCCTTCCCTTGGCAGTATGAAGCTGAGAAGCTCATCCTTTGCTTCTAAAAGCAGGTCTCCCTAGTATAGCCGTTTGGTTTGTGATAGCAGGTTCTCTGAGGGTATATGGTGGCAATCCTACATGGGTAATCTGTCCTGAGTCTGGCTGAGCTGGCCTTCTGGTGAACTTGTAAGGGAGTTTGCTGTCTTTCACTAGGAACTGTTCTCTCTGCAGGTGGTTTGAGACCCTCTTTAGTATGGGTGTAGAATAGAGGGATAGGAGGGATTTAGACAAGTTAAAGATCTTGCCTGGAAGACAGAGATTGACTGGGTGCGTCTGCACAACTAGCATCTGCATATCAGCACAATGCTCTCATAGAGTTTCGTTTTGATGGAGAGTGTGTTTTCCTAATGTAGAATTGGAAAAGGCCTACAGTGATAATATAAAAATCTGATCTCTTTGCAAGCTACACAATTTTTGGCTATGTGGACATAATATCTAGATAAGCTGAGCACAAAAAAAGTGCAAAAAGGTATTGGGGTGGAAAGAGAAAGGCTTCATCAGAAGGTGCCTATCTGAGGAGACTGATTTAAAGTGTTTTTTGCTAGTGACTGTGCACAGGTGGGGAGTGTGCATTACAGAGGTCATCCAGCGTGGCTCCCCAGTGCAAACCTGTGCGGAAGCATTAGAAGGGGTTTATCAGCACTTCCAAACAGTAGTAGTTTTGGGTTTTTTTTTTCCTTGACAATATTCAAAGAGACATCACTAACAGATGCAGTGTGACACATTTTATGTGGGTAAAATTATGGGCTAGGCATAACTGCCTTTGCCTAGCACTATTAACCCAACAGTTGTTAAATCCCAGGAAATGCTCATTTTCAGGGTGGTGATTGCTTTTATGACCTGAAAATAAAAACTGGAAGGTGTATGCGTTGTTAGTTTTATCTTTTCTTTACTCTCAATTGGCATATGCAGGGCATTTCCTGTGAATGAGTGCCCTGTACTTAGTTATTAATATTCTACCACTCTTCAACATCCTGCTCATCTTTTGTGATTTGAAACAATTATTCTGAAATGGGGGGTGTGTGTCAGAGAGACTGCAGACAAGTTGCAGTACATAACACAGGATTCCACTCCTGCATTATTTTTATCCTGTGAAGTGAGAACAGAAGGAGGATGGCAGAAGCATTCCCAAACAGCTCCTGTGCAAAGCTGTTGGCCTTGAATGCTCTCTAACCTGTGCTTTCTTGTCTGTTTCCCCCTTGCCTGCTTGAACCATTTGTGACCTGGAAAGCCTCAAACCCAAGTGCTTCTAACAGTGGTGTCTGCTCTGGAGTCAGCCAGCATTCATCTGCATCCCTTCACACATATTGGGGTTTCTCCTTTGTGTAGATTTTGACTTGCACTTTTTTTGGTCCAGGTTAGTATTTCCTTTTCAAGTGGTGTTCTGTAGCATGAAACTCCAGGGGCATACAACATTGTTGGTATTAAAAATTAAGGAAACAGTACAGAATATTCAAAATTGATCTGTTTGTCTCCCCAGATATTTTCTTTCTGCTCCACTGATAGGAGGCCAGAGGGAACTTCCTCTGCCTGTTTCTTTATGTATGAACTGAAGGTTTGGATTCTAGATGAGAGCGAGTTGGGTTTTTAGTGGGGTTTTTTGGTGTTTATTTTAAGGTAACTTGAAGACTAGCTTAACCCTTGTGACTCTCTGGTTTAATCTCTGGTAGAGAGGAAGAAAGATGGGTTTTCCAGCAGCCACTGTATCCTGGAGACATTATATTGTTTTATTTAAGCTGTGATGATCACATCTTCCCACCTCTCCACTTCCCCCCAAGATTTTGTGAAACAGACATTTCTTAAGTTTAATTTTTCATCTGTATTTATCCCTTATTGTGAAGCTAGTTTTTAATTAACATAGCCTAGTCATCAACAAACGCATCACAAGAAGGCTCTTTGACTTTTGATGTGACAAACAACTTGCTGTGTCTGAGACTGGGAAGAAGATTCCCCCCCATAGGCTTGTGTTCCCTGGCCAATTCCACTCCTGCTCTGCTACCTTAACAGCCAGTTGTGTTTATGGGTAGAGCTTAGCATCTCAGCTAGTGCTTCGGTCAAACTAACTGGTGATCAGGTATCTCGCCTAACCTTGGAGTGGCAGGTTGGAATGCAGCACTAGCTGTAGGTGCTATTTCCCGTCTGTAGCAGAGAACCAGGCTCTGACCGTATATTCCTTAAACAGGAGTTGCAGTGAAGCAAGCTGGGTTCATGTGGGATGTTGTACCGGGTCTGGCTGAGCCAGAATTGGTTTTCCCCTGTAGCAGCCCTCATGGTGCTGTGTTTTATGTTGGGAGCTGGCAGGGTGTGGATAGCACCCTGGTGTTGTGGCTACTGCTGAGTAGTGCTTACACAGCACCAAGGCTCTTTCTGACATTTCCCCCCCCCCCACAGTGGGACGGGGTGGACAAGATCTTGGGAGGGGACACAACCAGGACAGCTGACCCAAACTGACCAAAGGGATATTCCATACCATATGACGTCTGCTCAGTATAAAGCTGGGAGAAAGGAGGAAGGGGGGGGGAGGTCACCCTTGGTCCTCCGAGGCAACCACTACGCGTATTGGAGCCCTGCTTCCTGAGAAGGCCCAACATCACCTGTTAATGGGAAGTAGAGAATAAATCTGTTTTCTTTTTTTTGCTTCCACGTGTGGACCTTTGCTTCGCTTTGCTTATATTAAAACTGCTGTTGTTTTACCCACAAGGGTTGTTTTGTTTTCCTATCTTATTTTCTTTCCCTTCTTTGCCCTATTGAGAAAAAAAGGGGAAAGGGGGGGAAGTGATAGAGCGACTTGGTGGGTACCTGGCATTTAGCCAAGGTCAAACCACCACAGATGTATAGATTGAGGTACTTCTCTTTTATAAGGATGTGTCCTTCAGGTGAAAATGGAAGGCATGCCTGGGGGAATGGGTGTTGCCAATGTCCTTACTGTGGCTGTTCAAAGAAATTGGCAGTACAGCTGGTCTACCATCTCGCTTGCTGAAATCCTCTCTTCGCTTTGCCTTTCCACCAGGAAGGGCTCTGCAGTTCATGACAGAACACAGTCATCTCTAGTGCAGCAAATCTGTTGTAAGAGTCCCAAGAAAAGACAGCTATTTGTAGTGGGCATCAGACCTATTGAAACTCACTTTTTGGCCAGGGGCTTGCCTCTGGTGGTAGAGTGGCAGCGAGAGCCTGGGATGAACATGTCAATATGAAATACTCATCTGAAAAACCTGCTACAGGAAATCTTCTGTTTGAGAGGTGTGTCACCTGAAGATAGACCTGTTGCAGGATAGGTTGAAATCTGTCAGCTCCTCTGTTTTTTGTTTTAAATGATTCACAGGAAACACCTAGATTCTTCAGAACAACTTGGGTGTTGGGGTTTTTTTAACTAAAACTAGGCTGCCCCGCATAAAGTGCAGGACAGCACAGGGAGTTGGGAAAGGAGATGTGTATTGTACTTGAGGCTTCTGAAGGGGCCTGAACACTGAAGTTGGAAGGAACTGAAGTGTTTGGGCCACCAAATGTTAACAGTTGGCACTAATATGCTTCTGACCTCTGGCAACATGGCTGAGAAAATAGTCCTGGTTGCCCCTTGTAAGTCTATCTCTGTTGCCTTGGTTGATCTGTGTACCTGTGCCCAGTCTCTTCCACCGTCTCCAGCGGTGTACTAGTGCGTTGGTTGGTGCTGACTAGAGAGGAGGACTTGAGTCAGAAATACTGCTTTTTACGGAATGATACATGTGCTGCAGCCCCTCCAAGCATTGTTCCAGACAAGCCTTGCTGAGTTTGAGATATGTGATAAGATTTTTATTTCTTTTTTTCTGAGGTACTTGGAGGCAAGCAACCATATTTGCTAAAGCAAGCTGGTGTTTTATAGTCCTCGTGCACTGTGCATTTAATTGCTGCATAACTGATTCCTGCTCTCTCAAGCGTACATTGATTTTTCTTTTTTTATGCCAACTGTTTAACAGGCTCCCAGTACATATGGGAATTTTGCACTGTCTTTCTACTTAAAGTAGTACTTGGAGCTGTTGAGAGATATTATTCAGCTTAGACAATACAGTACTGTGTCTTAACAAGGGCATATGCATATCCTAATTTCTGTGAAGGTATAGCTGGGCACTGTCTAGCTGCTCAGAGAAGTTCAAGGCAACGCTTTCTTCCCTTTCCGCACCTCATACTGGGTGCTCAATTTGCCCACAAGTGGTGAATTTTATAGGATGGATACAGTAAAGAGTGCAGAGGGGGCTTTTTGTCTTCCAAGCCATGAAGATCAATACTAAATGTAAAATCAGTAAATTCTATATAGAATTTTTTTTTTTTTGTATAGGACTCACGATTATCTTAGCCTTCCTTGTCTTTGAGTTCTCCTCTGTCTCTTTTTTGGCTATGGAGCCAAAGGTGGTGCATGTGATGATGGTAGAATTTGCTGTAAGTGTAGAAGGTAGCCTGTTTTTCAACTTGAAGAAAATTTTTGGAGGTAGGTGAGGTTAAGGAGAAACCTATAAGGTATTTCAAGCAGGCTTTTTGAAACTGGCTTAACTCAATAGTTGTACTGGAATGAGCACATAAATTCAGTAGAGTTATTTGAGACTTGCACTGTGGGGGTGATTGCTGCTACATCCTCTGTACCTGATGTTTGAAAGACTACTGCAGAGATCCTCTCCCCTTTTTGGGGAAGGAAAGGAAAATAAGAATATTACAAACAGAGCATGTGGAATCCCTTGGCAAGTGTAACACTGCCTGCTACCCAGAATTGGATGCTGAGAAAGGTATTGGACCTACACTGCCTGTGAGAACAGAGACTGACAGCTCTGGAGCCTGAAGCTCTATTAGCCTCTCAGAAAAAAAAACAACAGGGTGTTTTTCAGGGTGTAAGAAAGGTGATTAGTGTAGGAAGTGTTAACACAAGCTTTGTATATAGTGTCATGAATGTTGTGTAATTGTTGCCTGAGTTTCTCTATGTGCTTCCTGCCTATCAAAGCCTCTAGCATCTGCAGGAAACGGAGCAGTAAGCTTACATGAGCTTGTTTTGATCACATGTGAATTTTTATGCACCAGTATGTGTGCAGTTTTTGAGGGTAAATCAGTTTCTTTACTATGTATCTGTCTGTAATCAAGTTGTAATCTACAGTGTGCTAGGTGGTGCTCTCAGATGAAGCCACAAATCACAGTTAAAGGCCAGTAACATGTGATAGAGGAAGGTAGGGGGGAAAAAAAAAGGACACATAAAAATGTAACTCATCAAAACTGAACTAGCCTGTTTCTTTTATGTGAAGCTGCTCTTAGGAAGGTGATGATCTGAGTACATTTGGGAAGACAAACCTTGCAACAATCTACCAGTCTCCTGGTGTCCAGGAACTAGTTCTTAGAAGAGATGATGTCACTTAGCTTCCTGGTGGGAAAGAATAATTTTGGTTGTGAAAAGTCACAGTAATAAAGGTCAGACCTCTGGAGTTAATATAGACCTAACCTTCTTGGAGCAGGCACTCAGGTTATGTGGGTCTGGATGTCTTACATAACGGTTTGGGCTATATGTAGTAGGTGAGTGTCCCCCAAGAGAAATGCTGAGCTTGGTTCCCCACTAGTGAAATCACTGCTACTAGCTAGAGAACAATGGGAGGCTCAGAAGAGGATTGGAAAGGCTTCTCTGTTCAAATCCACATGTTTAGGTGATATTCGGCTGGCTGCTGGCGTCTGGGCTTTGAGGCCCTTTATTATTATCTTTGTCTTTGGAGAATCTAGATTCAGAAAGAAGTGGTAAGAGTCAGTAGGTGTCCTCTCAAGAAAAATTGTTGTTTAACACAGGGAGAGAAGGAAGATTTCTTGCCTTGAGTTCTGTTCTTGTATAAAGTAGAAACATCTTTGCTGGCCCAGATGTGACAACCTCTTTCCCTCCCTTCCTATCCTCCTTCACCCTCCAATGACAGCATGTATTCCAAGACATACATGTCTTAGAATAGATAAAGCATTTCAAACACTGCTGCAGTCTCTCATGCTGTCAGTGGTACACCCTGGGGGTATGGGTGTTATTGACCATAGGTTTTTGCCGTTAGGCTGTGTTTGGCAAAAGTTTTAAGTAAATTCAAGCCAGTTTACTTTGGTATTAAAAGCTTAAACTCCATTCTTTTTCCTTGGTATTTTTGTGGAGAAGACATTGCTGGGGTGAGACTTGCACTTGGATAACGTGCCCTGTGTTTTATAGGTTACCCTCTGTAATACAGGATGAGCTTCTCTGGTGTGTTCTGGAACAAGAAGAGCTAAAATAGCTAAAGTACAGAAGCAAAAACTCATCGAGTAAAAATGATATGTGGATTTATTTCCACAATTGATAGTTTCCTGTGTAATAGGGCATAATGCATGGCTGCCGCATGCTTTGTACTGTGGTGTGCGACTTCATTATGTTGTGGTTTTCCCAACGTGTGGCTGTAAGGTTGTCACGCTTTCAGCTGCTGGTGTAGGGTTGTGCCAGCCACGCCTGACACATGGGCATGTGGTGACCTTGTATGTGTGTGGGACATGGGCGGCTGCGAGGAGGACAAGAGTTTATGTACTGCATGGGGTGGGGTGGCAGACATTGGCATAATTCTATCAGGACACAGGAGTCTTTATTCATTCAGTCATTTGGTCTCAAGTAGGTGCCAAACTTAGGAATACGGGGCTGCTACCTGGCCTGGAAAGAAAAACAAAGTTCTAATGCGGAAATGTTGTTCTCTGGTGGAAAATCTTAAGGTAGAAAGAAGCGGAGAGGGGTCTCTGCTGCCATTGCTGAGCCAGGGATGGCCTCTGGAGTGCCTTGCTCCTGGTGGCATTGCAGGCTGTGGAGGTGAACATTTTGCTGTAGTGGGCATTAAACCACTCAATTTATCTAGGCTGTGAACATAACAGTGATAGCTATACCACAGAGGAAGATCTGTATGAATCTCTGTTGAACAAAAACCCAAGATACTTTGTCCTGTGTTTTTTGGCTTGAGATACCAAATGCCTAAGCTTGAGGGTGTACTTGTCTTTGTTCTGGGGGTAGGTGAATTTGGGGATCTCTTCCTGCAGTAGCACTGAGCTAGACCTTATTTACTTTTGCATCAAATGGAAGCACTTCCTCTCCAGGCTTCATTGGGCAAGAGAGCTGAAATACTTGGTGTTCAGAAAAAAAAATAAATCCTGTTGCTCTGGGGTTTCTGAATGCCTAAGGAGTAGTGACTATTTAAAGAGACTTGGTCAACTGGGAAATCCTACCTTTGAAAAATTTCTCTACATCTGTTCATGTAAGATTATGGAAAAGTTTGGAGGGTGAAATGTAACTTTCTCCTTTCAGATCATAGTATGCTCATCAACATTGCATGTCCAAAGAAGGGCAACGAAGCTGGTGAAGGGTCTGGAGCACATGTCATACAAGGAGTGGCTGAGGGAACTGGGGGTGTTTAGTCTGAAGAAGAGGAGGCTGAGGGGAGACCTCATCGCCCTCTACAACTACCTGAAAGGAGGTTGCAGAGAACTGGGGATGAGTCTCTTTAACCAAGTAACAAGCGATAGGACAAGAGGTAATGGCCTCAAGTTGTGCCAGGGAAGGTTTAGACTAGATATTAAGAAGCATTTCTTCACAGAACGGGTTTTTGGGCGTTGGAATGGGCTGCCCAGGGAGGTGGTGGAGTCCCCATCCTGGAGGTGTTTAAGAGTAGGGTCGACATAGCGCTGAGGGATATGGTGTAGTTGGGAACTGTTAATGTTGGGTTGATGTTTGGACTGGATGATCTTCAAGGTCTTTTTCAACCTAGACAATTCTGTGACATAGGTATGGTCATTTTGATCTCCCACAGAATAAATCTGGCCCTTCCAGGTTTGAAGGCTTGGTTATACTTCTTCTCTGCTGCATGAGGTAATGAGCAACAGAACTATCATGAGTCTAAAGTTCAGACGGCGGCAGAGCAGCTTGGGGGCATTTCTAATACCTGAAGCTCCTTTTAATTTATGGAGAAAAAAAAAATCCTTTAATTGCTGGATAGATGACAAATATGAGGATCAAAGTGAGACTTCTGAGGCAAAGCTTAACTGCTTATAAGCCAGAAGTAATCATGGGTCTCTTCGCTAATGAAGTTTAGTGTTGGAACTACAGAGCTGAGAAGGCAGACTTGGGAAAATACAGTGCAAAAGACTTATTTTCTTTGTCTGCCCCGTGAAATATCAGCCTTTCCCCCTTGGCCTCCTTACCCTTGGCAGAGGACATGTGCCATGTGCAGAGTCATTTTGGCCACTGCCACTTCCTGCAGTTCTGTGTGCTTGTGTTGGGGTCACCCACACAACTGCTGGCTGGTCTGCTCTGACCTTTTCTTCTCAGGCTTCCACTGCTTTGTGCCCCAGAGTGCAAAGGGGACAGCATGTCCAGCTCTGGATTCAGGTGATCCTAAAATGGATAGGCTGTTCCAAGTTCCACACAGGAAAAAAATGGAATTTGTTTGTCTCCACAAAATCTGCCTTTTCTGAAAACAGTAACAAGGTTGCTTTGGTTTTGTCATTATTAGCCACAAGCAGAGTTAATGATACTAGACAAAAAAAGAGTCTAGAAATGTTTGTTATGGAAGTCCATATTTAATCTCTCCCAGTGGCCTTTGGCTTGCTTAAAGCTGTGCTACAACCTTTCTGATTTCTAAGACTATTGATTGCCCCCTGTGTCTGAAAATGCATTTAATTCTGTGATGCTTTCACTGGCAATAGGTTTCATTCTTGCATGGAAGAAATGTAGACTATAGATCTTGCTAGAAATTGATTGGGAGTAACTTCTGGGGGCATGGAAAATCTTAAATAAGAATAACATAAGCTGTGTGCAGAAGCCTGAGTTACAGAAGGCTTTAGTCAGAAGCCTGCATCCAGCTTTCAGCTTCCATAGGAGGTTGCTACTCCACACGAGTGCACTGTTTCTGCTGCTCTCTGGTGTGAAATGTATCCTTTTATAGCAGGATTATCAGTAAATGAAATATGTAAGGAGGGCAAAACATGGAAGATGAGACTTTGTTCTGCAAAGTTATTATCAAAAGCTGGCTTTTGTAAGCACAAGGATGAAGTTCATGGTCCTAAGATGAGACTTCTAGCCACCTCTCTCAGTAAATACTTATCCTGGCAATAGCTAGAATTCAGATATTACATCTCTTTTTCCCTCCGGCACTTTCTGGCTGTGAGGCTGTTAACCAGACAGTTGCTGTCTGTGTCTCTTCTGTGCTGCATTGGTGTTCCCTTACTGCTTGTGAGGAGTCTGGCGTGTGAATACGAAGTGAGATGTGTGGGTCAGGGCAATAGCATACCTGGACTCAGGTTGGCGCTTTTTAAAGAAATGGAGGGGGGAGACCGAGACATGTTGTGACCTGGATGGATCTAGGAAGTAATGCTGGCACTAGTTAATCTGGCATGTCATTTTTTCTATTTTATTTACTCATGGCACTTAATTGTCAGAGTAGGCTTCTATACTGCATTCTCTTTGTGGCTTAGGCTGCTCAGCACTGCTGCAAAATCCCTCTAATCCTTTTTGCTATCTGCCTCTTGCAACGAAAACTCAATTGACGAAATGAACACTTGAATTTCAGAGAGCAAGTGTGGATTCGGGTTTGGGAAGAATGAACAGCTATCAAATATGGCAAGACCTTGTTGGGACTAAGGGACTCTTACAATAGGTAAATTAACTTGTGTGCTGTATCTTCACAGCCGTTGAGGGTTTTTGCTAGTACCAGGGGTCTTATCTCCCTGCACAAGACTTCCACAACTAAATGATACCCACCAGCAGGCGCTCAAATAGAAAAAGACCTTACTGATCTGTTTTTTAAGAGATAATGAGCATGCATTAAGATTGTCCCCATTGCCTTAGAACTTTGCTGTGTGGCAGACCCGATACGTGGGGTAGCGCTGCTGAAGTAGAAGCATTCTCAGCTAGTGTGCCCGTGTTCTGCAGGATATTAGAAAGCATTGCTGCCATGTCTCTGGCCTCACATTTGTTGAAAAAAGATGTGTTCATGGGTTCTCTAATCTGAATCAACTGTGTTGGTTGCAATTCTGGGCAGTACTTTCAGGAATTGAAGATGGCTTCACAATAGTGGCTGAGGTGTAGTGTGCTAACCATGCTTACTGCTGCCAAATGTCTCGCAGGTCCGGAGTGTTACTGTAATCTGCTAGTGACAAAACTGGTCTTCCAGTGTTGCAGCTCTGGCTGGGCTGTGGATAAACCAGGCTTGTGTTAGGGCTAAGCAAAACTCCTACAGGAGTGTTCCATTCCTCATCATCCTGGCATCCTGTCATGAAAAGTGCTGAGAGCTTGACTGCCTGGGTCAGAATACTGGCAGCACCGGTTCTTCAGAAAGCCAAATCTGGACTGAGGATGATGGGGCTGGAACAGGGGAAAGGGAACAGGCATTTTCCCTCTTATCTTGGAAGGAGTCACCTATTACTTTTGCTTTTAAATATGAATGAACTCATTCTCCGTACCTCAGATACTGACCATATGGTATTCCTGGTAAAAGTAACAGATGTTCCTCTCTTGCTGTGTCTTGCTTTGTTACGCAAATTCTCTTTGTTTTCTTTCTATCCTGTCTGCAATGGGCTGTAGTAGTGTTCAGCTCCAGTGTATCTGGTTATTGCCCTGAATTTCTAAATGTGCATTTACAAAGAAGGCTGGAGCTGCATGAAATGTTGCTTGGGTTGTGAATCTGATGCGTGTGTGTACATAGGTGGTAACTGAACCCTGCATTCTAGGTCAGTATGCTCAGCTGAATAGTTTCTCCTTCTGTTTTGCTGTTACTTGTGGCCTCCGCACTTTGTTCTTCAACATAAACCAGAATGTTCCACCCCACCTTCTTTGTGGTACTTTGGCTTGGTTTTGCTAGTGAATGCAATTTCTGCAAATCTGCATCACTTTGCACCCCAGAGCAGCATTGGTTTAGTGAGAGAATGGGGACGTGTTTGCACTTAAGTGGTTGTTTTCTATATTCTCCCTGCCAGTGTAGTTGTCATCTTGTGTACTCATGAGCTGCTGTTCCAGTTTAGTAAGGGAGAGTAGGCATGTGGTGTGGACTGTAGCAGACAAGTGTCTATGAGTGCCAAAAAGACCATGCCATCCCACAGTCTGGGTGCGGGAATTGGAGGATTGCACCCACAAACAGTTGTTGTGTCTTTGTTTGCGTGGGGTATGAAGCACTTGACACAGCCTTAAGAGAAACTTGGGTCCTTGCTGGTGAGACTCAGCTCTTCATAAATCTCATTTCATGTATTCTTGGGAATCCTCATGTGGAAGAGGGCACATTGCTTTGCCACTGGAGATCTGCCACCCTAAGGCTGTGTCAGGGGCTGGCTGAGCCTGTGCTGCCACGCTGACCTGTGTGTACTCTATCGCACATGCAGCTGGAGCAGGCCGGGTTATGAACTGAGCCCTTCTGTGGGCTTCTTGTCTGGGCATAGATAAAGACAGTTCCTTCCCCTTTCCCTGTAAATCTAGGTGTGTCAAAATGGCTTTCTTTCCACGGTCCAGGGACCCTGCCTGCTAGTCTTTTGTGTAAAGATAAGCATGTGTCTGTATTGACTTATTTACTAAGAAGGGTGACAAGCAAAGAAGAATGTGGTGGTAGATTTTTTTTTTTTAAGACTTCTGGAATGGGAAGGAGGATTTGCTGTTAATATCAAGGAAGTTGCCATGGTTTAACAAGAAAAACTTTCCATAGTTCAGTGAGGTATACGGTGATGGGGTTGATTAAGGTGAAACAAATATTAGTTTTGTCTTTACTTTTTGAGAGAATGCAGTTACCAATTTTCTGCATGTATAAATGACCGTGGAGCAGTTCAAAGTGTGTGTGTGGGTGTTTGTGGTCGCTGGTTAATGCGATACTGGGAAGAGGCACTAGCACAGGTCTTGTGACCAGTCTGTTGATGTGTAGTCTCTTACTCTACTGGAAGGCTTATGGCAGTGGCATGGGTCGATTTCCCTTTGGGGAAGGCATGAGTCTTGAGAGGAGGGATTGTGTCCTTCTGGTGAAGAAAGCAGAGGTGGAGGTGTTTATCTCAGGGCCTGATGTCCTTAGACCATGCACTAAAGAAAGCTGTGGTACAGCTGTGCCCAGAAACCCCTAGTCCTTTCTGGAAAACTTGTGTCTCGGGCTCTTGGGCTGGCTGTTTTCTGTTTGGGCTGTAAGTCATCTGTGACGGTGTGCTTGCACAGTTCTGCTTAGCACATCAGGGCTTGTAGTTGATACAGCCAGTGAGACAAGGTGGTCTTGCAAGCAGCTTTAACTTCAAAATACTGTAACTTGTAGGTGGGTCCAAGCTTAGTGTGGTCCCTTGGCAGAGCAAGTCAGTGGGGCACGCTGTTTTAAGCATCTGATCCTGTGTAGAAGCCTAAAACCTAGAGGACTGTTTGTGTGAGGGAGGAAGAGTGCCTTTGAGGATGTTGGGATTAATGGTGGAGTTATTCAGTTATGGTAGATTGCTCTAAAATTTTAATGCTGCTCTTAGTAGAATACAAAACCACAGAAGTGAAACCCACCGATAGCTGTGTTTGGGAGCAGGCTCAGGTTCCCTGAGAATCCCACTGGGGCCAGTTACAAGGATGCAAGGAGGCAGCGATTTCATCTTTGTCCTTAATCAGAAGACAAACAGCTGCAGTGGGGGTGGTAAAATGCAAGGAAAGGCCAGATAAATGCTAAGACATCAAGAACATTAAGAAGAAACAAAAAAAAAAACCCAACTTAAACTCTGATGGACAAGATCAGTGTTCAAGATGACTGCAGATGCTATGTGGTGAACCTGTGTTGTCTGTCCCACTGCTCTCAGTGGCTTACTCCTCACTGCCATTGCAGCACCCCCTTGTCTGTGCTGCAGGTGTGCTTTGGGTTAGTATCAAGCTTTGAAAGGTATGTTCAGCAACAGCTCTTGATCTCAGCCAAGGAGGGGGGTGTACTCCTGTGCATAGGTTCTGCGTCTTAAGGGGGCATGACTAAACTGGGAAACAGTTTAAAAAAAAAAAGGGCAAAAAACCCCCAACCAAACAAAAAAATCCAACCAAACAAAAAAAACCAAACCACCCCTACTCCCCCCCCCACCTCTCAACCAAAATCCCTTCTAGAAAACACACATGCTTTCTGAAAGTACATCTGGCATGGGAGAGGAGCCAGTTTGCTCCTTTTTCCCTGGAGCAGGAGATTCCTGTGTTCCCAGTTGTGGTTGTTTAGGGAAGCCTGATGCAGGTATCTGTAGGGTGGGTGATAACCCCTTGCACGAAGGAACGTAGCCTCCATTACCAGTATGCAGCTCATCTCTGCACTGAGCTCCGAAGAGCAAGAGTACAGCTCGGCGCTTGTTGGGAGGGTGGTGTGCCCACTCAAGTCTCACTGGATTGCTAATGCTGCAGCCACACAGGACCTTTGCAAAATGCACAAAGTAACTGCCCTCAAAACCTTGCAAACTCATTCCTATATGCCCAGGGGCGATTTTTTCAGTCATGGGAAGTCCTGGAGACATTGTTAATGAGTTCAGCTGAGGAAATAGCACAAGGAACTGTGGGAGAGGGAAGGCTCACAGTTGCGTGCGAAGCATGAACTGGAGTGTGTGCAGAGAGGGTAAGGAGGGGTGGTAGTAATCTTAAGAAGGAATGAAAGAGAAATGAAAGTAGAGGTGAGGGTGTGTTAAGACTTGAAGACAAGGGAAAAGATCTGGAAACTGGAGAGGGAGAGCTATTGGCAAGGAAAGTCTTAGTCTTTACTCCTTTCATAAATCTGGTTTTATAAATTAATAAGTATCAAGTTCATGTCAGTGACTGTAGCTACAAAAATAAAAAGGGAGTTAAATACTTACCGATAAGAATTTGAGGGAAGCCTGTTTCCAAGCAGTCTTGCTCTTTGATTCTTGCTTCTGAGCCAAATTATTGGCATGTTCTGGGACAGAAATAGCTCGTGCATCTGAGTGACCTTTTAATTTCCTTTTCAATCTTCTAAATCCACTGTAATAAACAAAGAAAACATTAAGAACAGGCGTGGTGCAGATTTTATTGCATGTTTGCAGTAGACCAAATAGCTCTGGATTTCTCTGGGTGTTATATAGCAAGAACCTGCTGTGAGAATAAGATCACAGGGAACCAGTCGTGGCTCAGAGTAAAGAGGTGGTTTCTCCCCGTGTGATGGTGGCTCATGATATCTTTGTAGCAGTGGTCTTTTTTGTTCTGTGTTTATACAGCACCTAGCACAGTGTGGTCTGATTCCTAGGCTCCAATTTCTGCCTCATTTTGCCCTGCAAATGCTAATGAGGCAAGAAGTGCTTGTGAAGGGCTTTTTTTTGCCTAGTCACATACCTGTCTGAAGCAAAAATTTATCCTTTGGCATGTATCCCAGGCTTTGTCTGCATCTCTTCCCTTGCAGTGGCTTCTGTAGTGAATCACAACAACTAGCTCTTATGTATGAAAAAGTATGTTAAAAAGCATGTGCTAGTGAGAAGGGGGTAAGAAGATGTTTCAGCCAAGAGGTTTTCATTGGGTGAGGGGATGAGGGAGGTGCATGCAGCGGAGGAAGAAGCAGCATGAGATCAGTGGGCTTTTATTGCACAGCATGAAAAAATCCCACAACTAAAATCTGATCTAACCTTTTCGCCCTGTGTGTCTTACAAGAAATGTTTTCCATGTATGGGCACAGGAGAGCCTGCTGTAAGGAAGCATGTGGCTGTCATTTATTTTGGAAAATGTGTCTCAGCATTCCAACATAAGAAAACAGACCAGATAGACCTGTGGTATCCGCAGCCTTTATTGCCCATGTTTGTTATTTAAAGATTAGTCTTCTCCAACTTGATTCTAGTGAAATAACAGGCTTACCTAAAGTCTGCTGGCTACTTGTAGGTGAGAAGAATAAGCCTAGTATTGCTAGGGATAGACCTGACATTTCTCAAGTCAACATAATTGTATTACCCAGCTGATGGTAAACTGAAATCCTTCCAGAAGACTTCTAGAGCTCTGGTTTGACTGTTGGTAAATGATTTATTATGCAAGTCACCTATACAAAGCAGCCTGAAGTTCAGGTGTGGCTTTAAAAAGAAGTGTTGATTATGTTAAACACTTCTCTGAAGTTCTCCAAGACTGGTTTGTTCCCCTGATACCCTCTTTCTGCTCATACTTTTTTCATGGCATATAATAGTGGAGGAAAAAAATTTCTGTCTAGGAAATGGGGATTTAAGCATTTCTTGTGTAAAGAAGCAACTGCCTCTTGAACTGAAGGTGTTTGTAGGCCTTGGCTTAATCTTCTTAATATCTAAAAAATAATTCCAACCCTTGACATTGGCTAATTCCATAAACCAGACACTCCCAATATTGATGATATTAAGGCAGTAACATGCATGTCCCCTGTTCCAGTCTTCCCCTCAGCTTTTCTTTAGGCTTCTGCAAAGTCTGAGAGTCTCATTGTACATTGTGCATCTTTCTTTTGTTGCAGTGTCTTTCATATTAATAGCATAGGTCTTAATTCACCGGTCGGTCTCAAACCTTTTTGCATTTTGTGTGTGGGCGTGAGTGAACACTTGTAGAAGTGAACTGGGATCGCTCTGCATATCATCATGTGTTGATGATTGGTTTGTAGGTGAGCTCTGTAGCCTGCTCTCAGCAATGTGCAGTGGGTATTACTGTGCTCTGAAGTGACATGGTCCTCACAAAGCTGGTTCTTTCCTTTCTGCATTTCTTCACTCTCATCAGATCAGGAGTCCTTCCTGCAGTTAGGAAGTCTGATGGTCAAGCTTATTTTCCCCAAAAAGCAAGCAGGCAAGCAAAAATTTTGGGTTGGGCATCTTGCAACTGCTGAGATTGCAGAGCATCACCTGCTCTGCTTTTCTCTGTGCAGTGGAAATACCTGCAGTGTTTGCAAGGAATAGTTTAGTGCTTCTTTGATGCTGGTGTTGAGTTGTACCTGCGAATTCTCCAGAGGCCTCCCTCCTGAGAGCCTTTACCTCTTGAAGAGTAACTTTTTATGTCATGTGATGCAGAGTTCTGAGATTAAAACTTGCTGTTGGTCTAGTGACAAAACCCAACAGCTTTTTTTGGTCAGAAATAAAGATTTCTGAATGGGAATGCTTCGAAGAACTGAAACTCCTGCCCTGTTACACCTGTTTCATAGCAAACATAGCCTAAATATAATTAGCTTATTCACATATGGTCTGTTAGCAAGGAACTTTTGAAGACTATCCATGCCTTTGATGTAAATAAAGCATGGCTGTATTTGGCAGAGAAGATGAAACATAACCTTGGTCTCTCAGAAGTAAGTTGTTGGGCTCTGTCCTTGCCAGCAGGTGGTCCTACCTTTCAGAAGGGCGGGTAGTAATGTCTCACTGGGATTTCTTTCCATTTGCAGGGGTGGCGTGAAGCAGCCTTTGCAGTGATTCCCAGCAGCTATACTCGAGCGCTTCTGGGGAGTGTGATTTGGAGGTGGTGGGGAGGCTAGAGAGGGAGGTTGAGGCTGTGGGACTGTTGCTAGAGGCGAGGGAAGGGGATGTGGCTGTTGGAGAAGGGCTTCTGATAGCTATTGTGCTCTGTAGTATACTGTAAGGAGGGTGGTTTCCTCAAAATGTGCCTTATAGCATCCTGTGGAGCCATAATGGAGCTATTTATTTTCCACAATGAGGCCTTCTCTTTGTCTTCCCCCCACTTCCCTCTGCATGTCAAACAGTGACTTTGCTTCATGAGGAGAGTGGGTCCTGAAGTGCAAAGGGAGACAAAGAAGGTAACGGTTGGCTCTGGAGAACAAACTGCTTACATCTGTTAAATGTCATGTTCAAGCTCACCCAGAACAGCAGTTTTAGGTGAGCTAGAATGTGTATAAAAGGAGGTGGAGGGTAGCCTTTCACAAAATGAAGCTTGTAAGTGGTCTTTTAGAAGATGCTTATGGAAGCCCAGACAGTTGCAAATGACAGAGACCACCAACTCCTCTAGATACTGCTGCTGTACATGGCATTCACATTTCTCTGAACTTCTTAAGTGGAGCTACAGATGACATCTGTTCTTTTTCAGCAGTTGTTTCTCTGTGCATTGAGTGAAGAGAATTGAGGTTAGCTTAAAAAAAGTCTTTGTGAGTTCCTATGCAGGGACCCTTTGTGGAAACTCTGCATATTTTTTTTCTTGTGGATAAGAATGAGAAACTCAGTTATCCTGTGCATATGAGACAGTTGCCAATCTGTTGATGTATAGACCTTTCTGCAAGATACAGGTTTTCTCACTTGTAAAACATGCCTTAATTTAAGTGGTTGCTCCGTTTCTTTTAAACTGTTGCTCCAGTGCTGTTACTTTACTCTCACTTCCTATTCTATTCAAGAGATGCCAGAAAATTGTTGAGCAAGTTTCTGATACTGATGTCAGGCTATTTGCTTCCCTCTACACACATGTAACATTTGTAGGAACTAACACTTAACCTCTCTCTGTATCATTTTTATTTAAAATGTTTGACCTTAGAGGAAGAGGAAATTGTTAACGCTGAAAGAGGGAGCAAATTAATTTAGCCTCTTGTTTTGCAACAAAGTCTTAGCCTGCAAAGGCAAAAGGAGAACAGCTTTGGTAGGATGACTGCTGACTCTTAAAAGACTAAATTGCATGTCAGATTGACAAAATGGGGAAAACAAATTTAGTCTTAAGAGTATAGTAATAAAGGGATTGGGTGAATTCCCTTTGAGAAACTCACTTGAAAATAGATTAAATGAACATGAAAATCCTCTGCTGTTGAAAGTCATTTTAATCTTCATCTCGCAGTTTGGTGGGTTTTGCATATTAATTTTGCTATCCTGTAAGCTCTTGTAGTTGATCTCTTTATGCTGCTGCTTGGAGCACTATGTTACAGGTAAAAACATGAAAAGGATGACTTTTAAACTCGCTTGCTTTATCCTAATTCTAATAACCTTTATTTAATCAATTCACTCTGAGGGAACCTTGTCTCCAGAGACAGGAAATTGTTTGAGGATTACTGGCTGTGGCAGGGCCTTCATATTTATTTGCAAAATGTCTGAAAAAAAATAAAAATCAGTCTTCCTTTAAAGGCAGTTGAAGCTGGAGGTTCTGTGCTTTTCCTGAAAGGCTGAGTAGAGGTCACTGGGAATTCTGTGCTAGAATGTTTTTTCTTGACAGGTAGTTTGATGGCTTGAGTGTACTTGTGCAGGATGCTTGGAGATGCATCAAAACCCCAAGCAAAGCAGAGTGGCCTGTTTTCCAAGTGGATGAACAGATGCCAGAGTTGTTTCCTACTGTCCAGATATTGAAGAGCTAAATGTGCCTGTTCTAAAGTGCCTTTTTAGGGGGAATGGGGAAGGATCTTCCACTTGTCAGCTCTGTGTGTGCAAGAGGAATGTGAGGAAGAGGTGTGTGGGGCAGCGTGTGGTATCCTTTATGCTCATGTGCCCAGACTGTTGATGTTTGAATATAAGGATGTTGAAGTAACAAAACTCAGAAATCCAATGAAGACTCTATACTCATCCTCTTCTTGCTTGTTTCATGGATGCTTGTGTGGTAGCTGGTCCATTCAGAGGGTGGAGGACTATGACTAGAGCCGTGAGGGAGGCAGCACCTGGGAGAGGCACAGCAGACAGTATGTATTGCTTTCAGGGAGGCAGCTGCCCAGGTCACTGGCAGGATGCTTCACCTCTAGCTTCTGCTCCCAGAGGTAAAGAAGCGTTGCCTGTGGCTTTATCTGGCATTTGTCTTTGCCCATGTGAGTATCAGGAGGGAATCTGATCTTTTTAAGAGGGTTTTTGAGTTTTGAGGCAGACTGGACAAAGCCTAGCTGTGCTTTTGCGGTCCTGGGTGGTCTAGTGAAAAAAACAAGGTGCGAGGCAGAAGGTTAAATAACCACCTTGTATGCTGTAACTTTTGGGTGTTACCTCCTTCAGACCTAGCATTGGCACGTGTGTGATTCTTGCCTGTGTGCAGCAGCACTTTGTAGCCTTTCTCACTGTTGCACGAAACTAAGATTTACTGCCAGAGCAAATTGCTGACTCTTGCTCTCCTGCTTTATACAACTTTTTCCCCTCTTTCAGCTTCGATTTCATTTGACTTTAACTAGGCAAGCCTGTGTTGCCTTTGGCTATCATAGAGCACTCTCACCCAGCTCTCTGGCTTTTAATCTGCATGGAAACCAGGATGCTCGAAGCCCTGATTTAGGGGGAGGGTTAAAATCTATATCATCTTTATGCATAGTAAATTATTTCTGCCACACTTTAATGTGGGTTGAAAATGGAGATGGTTTAAGGAGAAAGAAGCTTGTGTAATTACTTGGCCCAGCGTGTTGCACAGGCTGCTTGCTTTGAGTGGTTCCACACACGACAGGCTTCGGCACTTCGGTGGGAGTTTCTTACCTCTCCTCAACTGCTGCTTCCACTGGCCCCCAGAGCTGAGCAGGGACCCCATTTCCCCAACCAGCTCCTGAAAGTTGCATTAGCATTGTGGAAGGGATGGTTAGCTGCAAAGTGGGTGTGGGAGCAGCAGCATGGGGCTGTTTAGTCATCAGGAGCAAGGAGTCATCCTTCAGCCAAGGTGGAGCACAAGCCTGTAAGTGCTTGGACGGTGGAGGACCAGACCTCAACCCCAGCCGGCTCTGCAGAGGGACAGTGCTGATGTACAAGTGGCAGATGAAAAGGCTGAGGAACCATTGCTGCTATATAAATAAGGTGCTGAGAGCTGCTGAATGAACAGTTACTACCAGGCAGCTCTCTTCAGCTACCTCAAGACTGTTTGCTTAACATTTTCTTTGAGCTTCTCTCTGGTAGCAGCTAGGCAGAGGCCTCTTCTTGGAGCTGAGAAATGGTGATCCCTGTGACACTTGCAGGGTGGGTGCTGTGGGATGGGTGCAGAAGGCTGTGGTTGTCCTCCTCCTCCTGCTGCAGGTCAGAGCGTCTCAGGTTCCACCTCTGGGCTGTCCTAGTTCCAGTAAACAGTGTCCATATGGATTTTTTTAAATATTTTTTTCACTAATAGCCATGCTTTGTAAAGTTAAATGTCACTGAGTCAAGTGAGGGAGAAGTTTAAGCTTCAAATCGACCTTCTGTTGAGATACACTGTACAGGTTTTATGATGGGTTTTATTCTGTGGATCTTACTACTTTCTAACATGCTTCTCTCCTACCCCTGTTTAATGGTGGAAATCTTTGGTGTGCAACCTTTGAATGGTGGTTTTGGGTCTCAGGAAGTCAGTTTGCCACCCTACTAGAAAGCAACCTGTCCTGGGGATTCTGCTTGGAGCATTTGGCCTGCTCATGGTGCATGTGTCTGTCCCTTCATGACACATAATTAGCAGTGATCCTTCTTGGAGTGCCTCTCTGGCTTGATGCTTCTAGCTTGTGCTGCTCAAACCAGAATATAATTACAACTGATCCCTTGTTAGAAAATAAAATTAAGCATAGCCTGTTGAGGGAAGCCAGTTAGAGAGAAAAGGCTGTGGGGGTCTTCTGCATAGTGGTGTGCTCTCTGTGAGCTGGTAATTGTGAGAGTAATTTAAAAGAAAGGAAGCTGTTAGGACTCTTATTTCCCACCCCCTCTTCTCTCAGCCCTTGAGTATTGACTTTTGAGATTAATCTATGGCACCTTGCCTAGAGTCTGAAAGCCCCTGGGTGAGTACTGGGGTGAACACTGGTGCGCCTGCTGCTGGTGATGCTGCCCAGCTGGAGAGCCTGCCTGGGCCACCTCCTGCAGCCACCCTTGACTGCAGCCTCACGGGAGTGGGTGTGTGTGCAGGTGGTGTGATAGTTGTCCTACAGTTTAAGTTACAAGGAGTTTGAATGGTGATGCAAAATTGGAATTTTCCTTTTTCAACTGTGTGCTGGCCAGAGTGATGTGGCTGGGTTCTGTAGAGTGAAATGTGCCCAATGCCACTGTGATCAGTCTCTGCCACAGTGAGGGTTTGTGGCAATACATGTGCACCTGTGATGTTAGCACAGTGCATCCTAAATAGGAAAAGCAATAGGAAACTTCTACCAACTTTGCTGCTACTAAGAAAGAAAAGGGAAATAGTGAGCTAATAGATACAAAACTGAGGCATAGTGCTGAGACCTTTTGAAGGCCTGGGGTTTTTTCCCCTCCCTTACTCAGATCTATTGAAGCTGTTCTCTGTTGTGTTAGAATCCCAAATGCAGTCTTAAAGTCAGAACCAGAATTTGAAACTGTGCTTTTTAACTTTCTCCATTTGGCTGATGATACTAGGTTGTTGGAAGGTGAAGTTTTCAGAGGACTTAAGGGGCAGTCTTATTTCTCAGAGGCTTTTTTTGTATATGTGTGTTTATCTTTTAAAAGACCTTTGTGCTGACAGACATCCAAACATCAAGGATTTGTTAGCCTGGAAGGTTCTGATATTACAACATGTCTATTGTGGAGAACTTTCTATATAAACTGTCATACAAATAATAAGCACTGCACAGCAGTTGTCATCATCCCTTGGAAGTGGGTGAGTGGATGTTTTCATATCTGGGAAACTTGATCATTCTAAACTTGAGTTGTGTCTCACAGCTGTACTTTTAGGAATAAATGTAAGAGTGCCTCCATCTTCTAGTATAGTTCCTTATTTAAATGTCAGACTGGTTCACTGAAGTTTATGTGTAGAGGACTTTGACAGGAAAAAGATTTCCCAAATGGATGTCCTCTTCAAATGGCTGTGCTGCCTGGTGATATTGCAGCTGCTTGTATAGCAGACTGATGCTTCTAGCCACATCAGTTGAAATGAAAGCACAACAAGTAGTAAGGATGGGGAGAAGCATGTTCTAGTAGTGAAGGATTATAAAATAAGCCTTTATTATACATGGGCCTTGTGGTGCGTTCCCTGAAACACGTTAACCCAGCTGCATAAATGAGAAAAGCATCCTGGATATACAAGTGATCTTACCAATCCAGTGCTGCTTTGAGAACCCTGTTCTTACTGAAAGTAACATTTTAAGCTTGTATGTGGTTTCAAGAGGTTTTGCTTTTGCACGGCTTTTCTTTATTCTCCTTCCCTGAAGCCATTTCAGTTTACTGTGAGTTTTCTTTTTTAGGACTTATTATTTTTGGAAAGCGTTCTGGAACATTTTGTGCATATGGTCCTCCGTAAATGTGCTGTTGTACTGATTAAAGCTGAAAGTATGAAACCTAGCCTTTCTGATGCAGTGCGGCAGGGGAAAAATGCTGAAACAATAGTTTCCAAAGGGAATACTTTTCCAAATAAAGGCATATTTAAAAAAAAATAAATGGGAAAAACTGTGTGAGATGTATTCTCCACTATCCCCCTAGTCTCTGCTTTTCCCATAGATTGCATAGATGCCAGTATGCTTAAAAAAAAAAAAACCAAACAAAACAATAAACCAAACCTTAAAGCAGATCTAGCACTTCTTTTTTTAGTAACTGGTTTCTTTTCCTTCACTGGTGATGTGACCCCATTGCTATAAGCATTTTTGTAATAGCACAGAAATCTGCCGTGCATTGGAGTTGGGTACAGTAACCTAACTCTCCCCCCTGCCCCTCCACGGCTCTGCTTTTCCTTCCTGATGGTGCCTGGAAGTTCACAGCCTGCCTGTAACTAGTTTCTCCTTACTTATTTAGAAGGACAATTGGCTTTTGATCTCTTATCTTCCTTTTCCCAAGTAAACCATAAAGTTTTCAGTGAAATTCTGTGACTTTCAAGGAAACTTCTTAGAATTTGGGGAGCTAATAATATCTAGGGCTTTCTCTCAGACTTACCAAGGCAAGGAAAATTGGACGGTCTTGGGGTTATTTTTAGTCATAAATTTCAAATCTTCTGTGACTGTTAGACCTGGCGTGGCAACCACAGTACTTGGAAATGGGGAAGGATCTTCACAAGACTGAAACTGTTTCTAACACTTTGTCTCTGACTCTGTTTCTAAAAGTATGAGAGTGATATTTGCAAGAATGAAAACAGGGTCCTAGAGCAAGCTCTGCTGTGGTGTCCTCTTTACTGTGTCGCAGGATGGGAAAGCAAGTCAATTGAGCAGGAAACATGGCCTAAAGGCTGTGATGTGAACCAACTTTACTACATGTTGATGTATCAGAGTACCTTGCTAACAGTTTGTCCTCTGCAGTTGGGTGTCTGATGCAATTGGGCCTGAAGTGGAGCACATTTTTTGGAGGCCTACTCTGATGTTGTCTTGGGAAGATGAAATTTACTGCTGCAGTGCACAGATTTGCTTAGAAGACTAGTGTGGCTGGTTGGTTGGTTCTGAAATATTTAATATACCATGCAACAGGATGACAGTTTAGACTGTAGGAGATGCAAATCCATGAACTGTGACTGGTGATGACGTAGCAATGGACTCTTAAAGTGTGCAGTGTAAATATGCTTGATCCGGTATTCCTTGAAGGATCCAGGAACCCCTCACTTGGCTGACTTTGCAGGTCTTAGGCCAAACCCTGTGGCACAGTTGTGGAATGAGGAAGGAAACCCAACAGTTCAGGTTCCGCTACAGGTTGCAATCAGGTCTTGGTTTGCAGGAGGATGTGCGCTGATTCCAGTGTCCAGAATAAGCAGCTCAGTCTGCCCTAGTGATTGCTCTCTGCACCAGCAGGGGATATGTGCAGTTCAGGCCTCTGCTTTATGCTGTACCTGTGCTATGCAGAAATCTGTCTTTTTGTAATTCAAAGATGAAGGTGTAAAATGAAGCTACCAAACACACATGTTTGAAATAATCTGGTTACACTGTGTGCCTGGCAGGGTGGAGTGTTACATGGGTTGTTTATTTTTTCTTATTTCCTCGCTTACTCTTCCACCTTTTCCAATTATCGTGGATAATTGAGAGTTGGCTGTGCTGAAAAGTCAGATGATTAAGCTTTTTCTAAACTGCCTGCAGGTAAATTTGAATGCTTTTTTTTCTTTGTGTCTAGTTTAACTGAAGAGTTTAATTGAACTGTGAAGTTATCCCAAAATGTTAAAAATACAATTCTGTTTCTAAAAGCTTTCAATTAAACTGCTTTAGCTACAGAAAGTCAGTAGAAGTAGGGATTTCTTTCCTCTGCTGGCACTTGGACTTGATTTTTTCTGTAATTTTTCTTACTAAGCAGCCAAGAGGATGACTTTTGTTTCAAAGCTTGACTGCTCATTGAAAGCACACAAAATAAGGATACAACAAAACCGGCAACTAGCGGTGAAGGTTAAATCCTCTGAACCACACTGCTCACATTTGTTTCCACCTGCAGCCGAGCCGTGGGGCAAGAGCAATCCTTATGCCTAACCTTTCAAAAGGTGTGCTGTGTGCACTACTGGTCACTCATCCTGCTGCCAAGACTTTGGCTGTGTGCATTCAAGCAATAGCAAACAATTTCTGAGTATTATTCTGTGAGGGGGAAACTATGTGGATAAAATAGAGATTTCTGATGTGCATGAGGATAACTAATTTTCTTTTGGCAAGTTTCATATATGGTATTTAAAAGCAAGCCAGTAGCATTCCAAACATACTGAACACTTCCATAAACAAACAGAAGAATCCAGATTGAAGACCTGTTTTCCAGTAACAGTGGCACAAGACATAGCTGTGCCAGGCATCTTGAGCAGCTGGAGAGCCTCAGACTGTCCCGTTCATCCCCCTGACATACTGTGTCCTTGGTGTACCACAACTACCCAAATCTGGTTCTCTTTCATGTCCTGAGCATATGATATTCCAAAGAATACTTTTCCATGGGGACCTAGGAATCCTGCTGTGACAAAATGGGGAAAAATGAGAAAATTAGTCATAATCCTGGGAAAATACACGCATGCTTATGAGGGGATCTTGGATCAAGGGATATGAGTTGGCGGCTTCTGAAGGTCTTGTAGATAAATGGCAGAGGTCCCCAAACAGCTTAGCTTAGAAAAAGCTCCTGCCATATGTGAGTGCGTCATCTTTGGAAACAGCTGATTGTGGTTTAAGAGCAAGCAGGAATTCTGGCCTGTGTGGTTTCAGTGGCAGCGGGTGCCTGCTTCAGGGAGTTCATGTGGAAGCGAACTACTGCTGGTTGTGTGAGCAGGGCTGGCCATGCAGCAGAGGGGGACTAATGCTGAAGCATCACTGGGAAGTTTGCTTGTCAACAAGGCTTCAAGAAAAGAAAGAGCCAAGGATGGCTGTAACCTGGGAGCAATGAGTACTTTTTCCCTTGTTTGTAGCCACACACCCTCCCAGGGAATGCTATTGACTTTGTGGCCATAAAGGACAGTTTGTTTTCTTACCTGTATTTAGTAGGTGTTTTTCAAAGTACACATTAAAAAGAAAGCAAGAAAACCCCTCTACTGACTGACATACTGTAGTTAACAGAAGAATCTCCTCTCCCCTCCTTACTGTATTTATGGGAACTGCTGGCTACACAAAATATTATCTTTGAAAACATCTGTTTAAACTTAATCCTCCCATAACCATTCAACCTAGGCTGTAGCATATGAAATGGGTCTGAAGTGTCCTCGTTCCCTATACTGCTGCTACTGTTGGCTTCTGCCTCATTGTTTCTGGGATCCATTAAAGAAACCGGCCTATTCCTTAATGCTGTGTGTAAATAGGGAATCACTTTGATTCATGTGAACCCATGAATTGTTAAGCTATCTCCCTGAGAGTATGTCTGACAAATGTGTATGCTCTACAATGCACTCCAGTTAACTTCTGGAGGTGGAGGCCTGAAGAGTTGTTATGAAAGCTGCTTCCCCCTGAGCTGTAGGTATAAGGAATGTGCTAAAACAACAGTCAACTTTGAGAGAATTGAATGTCTGTCTGAATAGCTTCCGAACCACCAGCTCCCCTCTGGGAAGAAAAGATACCTTCTTATCTAGCCAGAATCTCTTTCATCTTCTAATTTTGCCAAGGAAAAGTCAAGGCTGGGAACAAGTTTTGTAACTTGGTTGAAGCCTGAGGCGGGATCATAGCAGGCGGTACCTGTGCCCATTGTCTCCTTACAATTCCGAGGGGTTTATCGATGCTATCTTTCACTAAGTGGTTTTGCTGCCTTTGTGTCTCCTTCAAATCCCACACTGAACTAAATCATCTTAGTGGGATGTTACTGTAGGCATAGCAGCAGCAATTTACAGCATCCTTGTGGGGCAGCCCTGTGCCTTTGACAGCCAGGATCCCTGATAACCTGGAACTCAAGTGGTTTGGTAGCTGAAAAGACACGGGGAAACTGTGCCTGACTTTAGAATAAAGGCGAGAAACAGTGCTGTGCTTTGGAGCAATCTATTAGTGGATCAAGAATAAGCAATAATTGATTCTCCCAGAAGATGTTCTTGGTTTAGATATCTCTAACTTAATTGTTGTTGAGAGACCAGAATTGGACTGCTGGCTTCCATCTGCAATCTTTGGGAAAGGAAGACACCTCTGGGGCAAGGCGGCTCAGCAGATTCTGTGATAAATGCATGCCCTCTTCCCTACCTCTCCTGGCTGCTGCTATGTCACCTGGCAAGCACTGTTCCAAGGGCGGGGAGGCCACCTTTAAAAGATACTTTGGCAAGACTTGCAGAGTTTGTTATAGTAATGAGGCTTCATTAAATTGGAATGGGGAGGACAGACCTGTCTTGATCTAATCAGAAGGGCCATTTGCTGAAGGTGGTGCATTGCTTTGTCAGAGCTGTAATTCAGTGTGGAGCAGTGACTTAGAAGAAAGCAGCCAGCTGTTGGCGTGGAGTATAGGCCAGATGCTGGCCTCTTCCACTTGAATATCAACTTAAAATCCATGTGGGAGATCTGACTTGAGAGGAGGGGGCAGATGTACAGACTAGCTGGCTTGGCTTTCTCCACAGAGGAGTATTTTTTTGTTCCATGGTCTTAATTGTTGCTGAAGGATTTCTAGCAGGTGAGTGACAGCATCCTTACTCCTTTTTGTATGCTTGGAATTTGGTGAACAAAGCATTGGCTCTCATCTGTGGAAGACATGAGAAATCTATAGGGTGTGCTACAGGCATAGAATAGTATAGCTTCACTTTTCTCCCTCCCCCTTCAAATGAAGCAGGAAACAAAAGGGGCAGACACAGAGTTTATTGTAGCATCAGCTCCAGACTTGCCACATGGCAGTTTAAATGTCATCTTGAAATGACATTTCAAGGCGGGGGTGTACGCAGACAAAGAATTCTTCTTTGGTAGAGACTAATTGACTTGAAAGATCCCAATTTTAAAGATAGCCCTTTTGTGAAATAAATATGAGCAAAGTAGTGACATGGAACTAAGGAAACCCTCTTTTTGCTAGGATGACTTCCAGGATTAATGACAAATCTATGTATTCCCTCCCATAATGCAGCTTCTTTTTTGCCCGAGTAATTGGAAATGTGAGTTGTGGCTGTTTGGGTCATGTGTTTCTCCGGTCAGTGCTGGCGTGTTGACTTCATCTCAGAAGTACTTAAGGATCTGAAAGTCATACTGCCTTCCCTAGCAGAAGGAACACTAACTGAGGTCTCCCATCTGTTCTCACAGGGTACAGAAGAGTATGATACCTGCCTATGCACCTCTCAGATTTCTTGGGAGTTATCCAGCAGTTTTGAATTTGTATGGGAAACTTGTCCAAAAAAAAAAAAATCCCCCTTCAGTATGAACATCCATTTAACCAAAGAAGCTGTGGCTGAATGAGGTTTCCCTCAAAATGAAAAATATTCCTGTGATCAAGTGTAAAGAAACATTAATTCCTGAAAAAATGTTTTTCCCTGAGAGCTTTAGATGTTTGTGTAAGGAATAGCATGACAGAAGTGTTGAAATGTGTCTTGGTGTGGTTTTTTGTTTTGTTTTTTAGGAGGGGGTGTGGGGGTTTGTTTGGGGTTTTTTTTTACTCTCTCACTCACCCAGTTGTCTTTATCCCAGTTCTCTCCTTCCTCCTTTGTAAATCCAGTACAAACAGATTTTTAGTCCTAGCATTCTTTCATGAGCACTGGAGTTACGCATGACAATGTTACTCATCCAGGTCCAGAGTTACCATTGGAGGTCTTACAGGCTAAAACCATACTAGGTTGGTGGGATATGTATTCTGCTGGGTCTTTTTCCTTCATTAAAAATAAGGGTTCAACTTTGTGCTTTCTTGGTTTCCCTGCTGCATTTCGTGTGTTTGTGTACAAGTCTGGTTTTGCTGTGACAGTGCCTGATAGGCTATGGCTGAATCCCTCAGTCCTCAGCTATGAGCAGTGTCACATCCTGCAATTTTAATTGCTATGCTCGGTACTGTCAGAACATTATACCTGAGGTTTGCAAGCTGTTTTACATTCCTCCTCATAAGCGTGTGTTTGCCTGCCTGCCGGCTGATTGTCAGGTTTGCTTTTCCTCTCTGGGTGACTGAAGAAGCATTTGATTTATTTACCCTAGCTGTCTAGTACAGTCTGTTGTGTCTTGGAGACCTTCTGAAAGGTGGTGAGGGTGTAGGAAGGCTGGCTCTCCTGAAGTTATTTTGAAACAAATTCTCCAGATGCTATATCCTCTGGGGCTGTCTTGAAAGGAAGAGCTAAAATTAATTGTAAGCTAAGTAGTCTTCACACCTGAAATACTAGAGGGTTAGTGAAAAGTTCTGATCTCTCTATAATGCAGCTCCTTTTAGTATTTCCTATGTGGAAGATTGCCTTTTCTGCTCCTGTTACTTTTTGAACTGTGAATACTTGGTAAGATTCCTAAATGCTAGAACATGCAAAAAAGTTGCTCTTGTTTGTTTCTGAATTTCTCCTTTTCTTCCTCTCCCCAGATGTTGTTGTAGGTGTTTGGCTCAACACTTAACTGTTTCTTTCATTGTCTTTGTTTTTGTAGACTGAGGTGCTCCTGATCAACCAGATCTTTCAGGAATTCTTTAAAAAGAAACTTTGGTGGGTAAAAGATGTGCCATGGAATGGTAGCACCAAAGAGCAACACAGGATCGTCTCTTGCCTTGTCTAGCCATGGGTTATTTCTTCTGCTAGTTATCTTTGGTACCTTTATCTTGGAAGCACAGGCCACAGGTAAGTGAAACCTTTGCATACACTGCCGGGAGGGGGACATGTATAAGTGTGGAGGTGGTCTTATATTTTTATGGGAAAGCTGGTGATGGTTGATGTATTTGCACACATCTTTCAGTACTCACAGGAAAAATTCTATAATTACTTGTTAAGCAGCGGGCAGTGTCTGAATTGAATTAATCTTGCACATTAGTAAACAAATTCTTGTCCTTTACCCTGTCAATTTTGATTCCCCCAGCTTTTTTCCCCTCCATTCTCATCCCTTCACTGCAGCTAGGGGTACCTGGACTGTCTCAAGAGCATGGACCACAGTCTTAGTTCAGTGAGATTCTCATGTAGACACTCTTATCTGTATGCCCTGTAGCAACTGCTCATGTGAAGTAGTTTTGGAAGCACAGACTGTCTTCAGCTCTTGCACAGCTGATGAATCTGTCAGTGTATCCTTCTGTGCTATCTTCTGACAGCTCAGCACCTGCTAACAGCACTCCTCTATTAGATCCTCTTTGCAGCTTGAGTTTTTCCCACTCCCCTTTCTAATGTCTTGATGTTTATCTGATGGACAAGTGTTGTGAATAATGTAAATAGCAGTGCAGTGGGATGATATGTAAAATGTCAGAAGAGATGAGGGGATCTGCCTTTTAGAAATGAGTAAAAGAAGAAAATATACCAGATACTCACAAGGCAGTACATGGTGTGAAGTATACTTGTTTACCCAGTATACCCTGAAATATATTTTTTCTCTCAGACCAGCCATGATGTAGTTTTTGACTGTAGAGGAGATGCCTGATCATAAGTGGCATGGAATGGAACTTAGTGTGCTCTTGAACAAAACTTTGAAGGAGGTTAGTCCCAAAAAGGCATGTAGATTTGATTTCAGCAGCTGTTGCAATGTACAGCAATGACTTGTCTTTGAAAACAAAACCTCGGTTCTTGACATAACTCTAAAAAGTCCTGTTTATTTGACATATCATGGCCCCTGAAAATGTCCCATGGCCAACACTCCTCAGCATCAGTGAAGCTCGAAGCTGCTCTATGTGATAGAGCAGAATAAATGTTAGTTGCCAGATGCACTCAAAGCTGATGTGATCCTGTATGGAAAAGTCTGCTGGTGCTGGAAACTGCTATAGGAGGACCTGATCTCCTTTTAGTATTTCTGGCTCTTCGTGTTGGAAGGGAGAGGCTGCTGAAATCAGATATCCCAGACTTGTTTGTCTTCCTGGCCTGATTTTGGCTCTGTAGGTAGTGAGGCTAGGTAGGGGGACACAAGTGAGAGACTGACAAACTGGCAAGAACAGATAGTGGGAGTGGGAAAGGGACAAGGTCATCTTGGATCTGGTCTATCCTTGGTTTTTTCCAGTCTTGCTGTTACTGGTGATGTCACTGCCTCATTTCAGATGTAAGCTTGTCAGATAAGCCTCCCAGCCTGGGGCTGGAGCACACCATCCCCATCTGAAACTCCCATTACACACTGCAGCACCTTCAATTGAGTCTATAATCAGTATGCAAATGCCTTGTGCTGCACGGGGCTGCTGGATGGGCAAAGGCAGCCGCAATGCTGGCAAACCTTTTAGTATCATTTTTGAGGCATCCAGTCATATTAACAAAAGCACTAGTTAAGCATGTCAGAAGACCTGAGAGTGGTTCTGCACTGTTTTTCTTTCTGTGTTCCTTTTGCTTCAGGACCTGAAACCAGCTGTGGTAAACTGATCAAGGCAAATCATCAGCTAAATAGGATTATAGTGGCTAGGCATGAACCATTTCCTGCAGGGGGAAGTGAGAAAGTGAGTGCATGTGGGGGGAAGCCCAAGATCATAGCAGAGGGCAAGACATGCAGGGGAAAAAGTCTGCAGATAGGGGAAGGGCTCGCTGAGGAGCACTTCCACGTACAGGTTTTCTGTGGCTGGGAGGTAGCAACCCAACTCCCAGTTGCTGGGAGGGATGGGGGTGCTCTGTGATGTGTCATGGGCCCGGAGAGCTGCACCTGCAGCAGCACACCAGCCATGAGCAACATTAATGAGCAAGTCAGCCGAGGAGCAGAGAGCCAGATGGAGAAACAAAGAATACTGGCGAGGCGCTTGGAGAATCATCTTTCCCGCATCTTTTCCCCCAACCACCCCACCATCCTCACTTTATTACTTTACATAGCAAAATCATTCAGAGCAGGTGGAGCAAAGCGATGTTAACATGAAGCAAGAGATTGTATTAAATCTCTTGGTGGTAATGCTTATCTTGAATGTAGGGCCAATGTGACATGCTCACAATTGTTACAAAAGCTGAAGAATGTTCTCATAAAAAGACAGACAAGCATGGAGACAATGGCTGGCTCAGCTCTGAGTGAGAAAGCAGAGCTTGCGATTCGTATGTTTAAAACCATATGATGTATATTGTATTGCAATAATTTTGCTGTTTAGAAATTCTGTTGCTTGAATTCCAGGAGGCTGAGATACATTCATGTTCTGGGCAGGAATGTGTTCTTTTTGCCACGTGGTTAATGCAGAATGCAGACTCATTTCCAGTCAGCAAGCATCTGGTCTCTCCTCTCGTAACAAATTGATTTTATTTATGCATGGATTTTTAAGAAAAATCTTTAGCGCTTTGTCTCAAGCAATCTATCCAAATATCCTGGAGTGCCATGAGACGAGTATGTTAAGTTGCTTAGTCACTAAGCACACTGCAGAATTCGGGGAAAACTGCTCTCTTTTCACCGGAAAATGTCCATGAATATAAAAATAACCACTGCGCATATTTTAACACAAAACAAATGCAGCATTTGGTGATGGGCAAGCAATGGAGCTATGTCAGAAGAGGAGGACTTATGGAAACCTCAGTGCTGTTCAGAAATATTTTTTGAGTTTTATCACTGTTGTGCCTTTTTTTTTCTCTGGCAAGTTCTCCAAGATTAGTCGGGGGAAATAATGAAGGAATGAGCGGGTGAGGAGACTTGGAAAGCAAGGACCTGAAATGCTGAGACTTAGTTCTTTGTCACTTCAGTTTTCTTTTAGGGTTCATCTAGAATGTAGCTAAGAGCCGGGGTGCTTAGTAGATAGAGATGGGGAACTTTTGAAGTGTTGGAGAGGAGCAATAACAACCATTTTGTCTGCTTTTCTACACTTAATGCTTCTCCATTCTTTCTTTTTGATGTGATTTGTGGCCTTGTGTTTATATCTCACTCACAATGGTCCTCCTGTCTGGCCAGGTTATTTTTGGAAGGATGACAGTGGATCAGAATGAGTTGTTCATTAAATTTTAACATGTAGTCTCTAAAATACTGTGAAAGCTTCCTATTGTTTGTGTTCTAAATGGTGTAACCTCTCTTGGATTCATAATCAGCTCTGTCAGAGACCTATCAAAACAGGTTAGGCATTTCATTATTGATAATACCATCACCTGGTCCTGGGAAATGCAAGCAAAGGTGTTGGTAAAAGTATTAAACATCCTGAATTAAGTAAATATCAATACCCATAAAGGACAGAGTTTAAATATTAACCTTTAAAAATTAGTAATAATGCAGGCTTGGTGAATCTAAGTCCATTTAGATTTAGATGCAGCCTAATTTTTGTTGACTGATAACGTGTGAAATGCTACAAAGCTAGCTCTTTAATTTTTAGGATTGCCATTAAAGTGATAAATTGAGCTTGAATAAACTGAAACGACTTCATTCCTGTGTGTTGTCTCTGACGCAAATGCAGCCAATCTGCTGCTTGCTGGTCTAAGGTCTTTTCAGTGCCAAGGTTATTCTGCACAGAAGCTCTTGGATACCACTGGTATTTGTTTGCATTGCATAGAACAGCTTGTTAGAGCGCACTCCAGTCACTGAGCAGATTCAGACTTGTTCCTATTCTTTGGAAATCTGTGCAAAGCAGAGGTTTCCTTTGTCTCTGATTATGCAGCTGAAAGGAGGGAGTTTATACAGCTAGGGATGAATTCAATGGTCACGAAAACAAGGACACTGTAACATTGATGGCCAGACAGAAGTGTGGGAAGATGTCCTCCATGAACAGAGGATCTTGATTCTAACCTGCATGTTTCGTGTCACTGTGGGTTTGGAGAAATTGCAGGGTCAGCCGAAAGAAGTTCGTAGTTCTCCATGGAAAGAAGGGGGAGCAGTTTCAGGTGCAATTCGTCTTTCCAATCCCTTTGGAGAGCTTAGTAAGAGCAGAGTGGTATGAAAGAGCATGGTGAGGAGCTGCAGAATAATGACTAAGCCGCAAAACTGGCTAGGAAGCAGATATAGATGGGCCCAGACTTAAGGCTATTCAGATAATAGTATTCACGCTGTTACTACGCTGATCCAGACAGTGCTATTTAAGCAACTGTCTTAAAGGGAGTAATAGGGTCTCAAGAAGCCACACAACTTGTTTAATTTTAACCATTTCTAATGATTGAAGAATGAATTAAAGCAAGTGTAATAGTAATCCTGAATTTTCCTTTTGTTTGTCCTAGGTTGGCTCAGCAAATCCAAAGGACCAGCATGTGAGTAGACTTCAATTCTATACTATGAGAAATGAGTGTGATGTTTTACTGGTTAATGTAAGTGGCTATGAGCTAGGATTCCCGTTATACTTTTGTTGTGTTGGATAGGCTGAGATCCATCTCTATGCCCCATTTCCATTTTTGTCCCTTGTATTTCGGAAAGATGACTGCTCTCAGTTTGAGAGAGGGAGATCCATTTCTTATGTTTCACTATGTTTGAAGGGATCCCTATGCCTTCTAGAGCATTTAACTTCAAATGGCTCAAGAAAAACAAATAGAGTAAATAATTCATTAAAACACAGAGAAAGATGCTGCTTGTGAGAATGTCGAGAGGCTGCCAGAGACGATTCAGAAAACAGGGAGGGCAAAAAACTTTTTGTTTCTTTTAATCGAGAAAGGTGAACATCTCATCACAGAGCATGACTCTGAATATATTCCATTGAATACTCCTGCTTTTCATTTCCTGTGCTCAGAAAAAGTCTTAAAATCTTTCTTGTGTGCATGTTATGGATGTATATAACTTTGGGAGGAACTGGGAAGCATATTTGTCTTCTGTATCTGTTCTAAATATATGAAATTTTGTGCAAATATTTGTTGAAACCTGAAATTTAATCTGTTTAGTCTGAACTTTCCCCTCTTCTCAAAAAACAAAAAAAAGAGAAATACAGGAACAGAGTCTGAGGGGAATGGATTCATAATGAAGTATTTAAAGGTGTGGGAGGGGAATTTTACCACCTACCAAATTTTGGTCTTCAGAGAGTGGGAGGTGGGAGAAGAGCTGATGGAATCCTCGCAAGACTGGTATCTCACACACCCAGTATTCTTTTCTTTCAATTCTTAGCAGTGGTTGCTAGCAGGAAAATAAGCTGCTTTCGGAAATAACTCGAATTGTTTGGTCCAGCTCAGCTTCTTGGGCTAGAATGAGATTGGAAACTGGTAGGAGCTTCATTGTAGAGGGGAGCAGGAGGAGTGCTGAATGGCATGGTTTGTTCTTCAGGAGAAAGTATTTGCGAACCTCAGTCCAGGTTCTGACTCATCACCATCCTGGTGTCCCTTGATGATTGCTGCCTGCTAGTTTGAAGATACAGACTTGTCTGTCATTTTACTCAGCTTCCTTCTATCACTGAGTCTTTCCTCTTAATCTACTTGAGCCAATCATTTGGGCAGAGTTTGGGTTTGTTCCTACTCTCATGGGAAAAGTCCTGACAGTGGGACAGAAGCAAGCTTGCTTGCTGTCACCTTGTGTCACTTGACAGTTGCTTTGCTGCTTCTGTCCCTTTTGGTTACTGCTACAGTTGAGGCATTATGTTTTTTAGGATATGTTGAACATTTTTCATCTGTGCAACCCACGTCTGCCACTGCTTCTCCAGCCCTATGTTTAACTGTAGCAGCACAAGCAGTTATCACCTCCTGTTTATACTGCCAGCTATTACTGACTGCAGTGGGGATGGCAGAACAAGAAGTAAATCTGATCTGGAACTGTGGCAAACTTCAGCCTGGGCTGTTACTGCAAATACTGCTGAAATAGCTGGTGTGTGGTATGTAAAGCTGTGCAGTAGATATGTCCTCAGTGTGCTTACATGGGTGATAAGGGGGAAACAAGTGGTAGGGCCCTTGAGTAGCTGTAGACTGTCAGCTTTTGTGGCTGAATTTGTCAAGGTCCTGTGTTAAATCCAGCAATCTGTCTAGATGAGGATTGCTAAAACACTGCTGGTAACAAGCTGCTGATAGTCGAAGAGTGAAGTTAGGGTGCTGAAGGCACTTGAACAGCAAGCTCAAAAATGCTTGTACCTTCCTGAGAATAATTGGAACCCAGTGACAGGATTATGGCATTGTCTCAAAAGGTTGTACCTGCTTATCTGTGTGCACTGATCTGCATCTAAAAAACATTTTTCTTTTAATGAACTGAAACCTCTGGGGAGTGTTCATCTTCCTCTGCCAGCAGGAATTCCCCGGAGGCTCTGCTGCTGCAATGTTGTACTGGAGTTGGAGGACTGGCGAATTGCTTGCTTCCAGATGTTGAAGGGATTTGAAGTAACCCCTTAGGTATGGGGCTGCTTAGATGAGTTGTAGGATGTGCTAGGTGGATTGGACTAGAGGGGGCTTGTTGCTAAACTGTTGAAGAATAAAATAAGCTTTTTGGCCCAGCCTAGTACAGTGAGCCTTTTATTATGAAAGGGGGAGCGGAACTTTTGGAGTTCCTGTGCTGAGAAGACTGTCTAATTGCGAAAGGTTGTGGGGATGCTGTCTCACTGCTTGTGTACCCTGGCCTGGATGGTGCTGGACAGAGATGCCTCCTGTGTTCCCTCTCTATAGAGCCAATGCCATGAATGCGAGGATAAGTGCATTTATCTGCTTGGTGTGATAAAAAGCATTTCAGGTGAAGTAGAAGCCAAAGAATTGAACAGTAAGGTAACAGAAGAGCATCTTTAAATCCTGCGGTTTCAGCATTTTATGTCTAACCAGTTGCCTTAATTCAGTGAGTAAAATCTCACTTGTTCAAGAGCAGAAAGAAACATTGCTGCTGCTTTTGAGATACATCTTTTACTTTGTCAGTAAAGGGAGAAGCGTGTCTGGTTTGGAAAATGTTGCCTTGCTGTAGAGTGAGATAAGCACCTCTGGTGGATGTTATCTTTGAGTTTTCAACCCACAGACAGGGAAGAAACATGGTAGGCCTGACACATGCAGTCATAACTAGAAAGCCAGAGGCTGCTGCTTTTCTGTCTTGAAGGAGCACTTTCTGTGTCCTGAGAAAAAGACCAACGTGGTGTATAACAAGTTTTGTGTCAGTCATACCCCTAGGCACCCATAAAACTCTCCATCAGAAAGAGAATAAAACTGTTTTGTGATCTTACCAATCTTGTTGTTGAGGCAACTTTGCATGTTCTTCTGCTTCTTTTTCAGCAGAGATGTCGGCTGCTGAGAGAGACAACAGATGAAATTTTTCTGATTTAGGTAAAACTAGAATATTTTGAAGGAAACAGAGCTATCTGGAGACCCTTCAGGCGTATAGAGAAGGATGAGAAGCAAATGGAGATCTGTAGAAAGGTGGTAGAATAGATTGAAGGTGAACAAGGATCAGGGGAGAGGTAAGATTCAAGGAAGGAGAGGAGTGGGACAGAGGAGTGCAGCAAAACAGGAAGGTGAAGGTTTCCACAGGTGGAGTTGTGAAAAATATCCTGGTGGTTTAAAAAGCCAATTAGTGGCTTGGTGGTTAGGTAGTGTAAATCCTGAAAGAAGGTAGTGTTTTAGTTATGCAAGCAGATTAGAATGGTTGAGAATAGTATGGCATCGGGAGGGAGGACTCTAGTACAAATATATATGTATACGTGTGTTTATTTTTTAATGGTTAGGTAAGAGTGTCGTAATGCAGGAGGATGCAGGATATACCTTTACAACATCAGGCTTTTGAGACACTGACAGAGTTTAATAACTTGAGGGTTACAAAGTGTGTGTGCCCTCGGGGGACTGAAGCCTCAAGGCAGGAGCAGAGCAGGGTGAAGATGCCAGTTACTGGAGCGCTGGGTGTGCCTGCCTACAAGTGCTCTAACATCATGGCTGGGGATCCGGTGGGGAAGAGAACCTGCGAAAGACTGTATAGCAGTGGTGTGTAAAACAAGACATAGGGAGGAATTTCAAGTGGAAGTTGCTGCCGTGTTTAGATAAATATCTGTGACTTTCTCAGAAAGTTCTGCTTTTCTTAGTTTTTGTTCAGTTTTATAGTTAAAAGCTGCTTTGCTTTTCTCCCCCATCCTGCGTTTGTGTGGCCGCTACACCCACTGTAGAGGAACCCTTCCTGTCAGCAAGATAAACCTGTTAAAGCTGCTAGACCCTGGATCCTTGTCAACACCAAGGTATCACTGCTGTTGGTGATGCTTTCCCTGTGGGATCTGTGTGTCACCGTATGTGTGAAATGAAGCTATATCAGAGTGGGCTAGTGACTTCTGGTGCTGCCTCTGTTCTGGACCACCAGCATCCTGGAGAGTTATCTCCAGGAGACTTACCTGATGCTACAGAGGCCTTTAGGAATGTGCCTCTGGTGTACCATACAAAACCCACAGCTGTTGATTTATCCCTGGCTGGGAGGGAGAAGTGTGGGTTTTTTTACAGCTAACTTTTGAAACTCAGAGTCCTGGGGGTGCGGCTGCCATGTAACCAGTCTCCAGGTGTTCAAGTTTTAGGCCTGCCGATGTGCTTCTTGAAAAGGACCGGTACTGTCAGAGTTGTGCTCTGACTACTGACAGCATTATGCTTCAGCACATCTTTACTTCTCTGTAGCACAGGCAAAGGACCATAACTGTAATGCTCTGTATTATCCTAAAGCTAGTAGTTCTTCCATTCTGTCACTGTTTTTGCTTTCCCTAGCAAAAGTAACCTTTGAATGCTCATGGAGAACAACATTCAGGTTTCATTGTAAACACTTACTTGGGTGTAATTGACTTAAATTATAAGATACTAGGAAAAGATAAAGGCTTTATCATTTCAGTGTTTAGGTTCAACTGTCACTTTTTTCTCAACTGAGGAAATGACTCATTTTTGATATGTAAACTGAAAAATCTGAACATAGTCACAAGCTGTGATGAGTTTTCCTTAGAGTGCAAGTCTTAGTAAAATCTGTGAAAATGGCAAGCTTGTTTTTCCAGTTGTATTCTTTCAGTCCTCCACTTCTTTGTCTTTCCTAACAAGCTAGTCTTGTTGCAAATGTTAGCGTCAGAAGCACAAAGCAGAAATTAGTCTTGCCATGACATAGAAATGTGACATCCTTGAGCTACCATAATTTTAACCTTCAGGCCTTCCCATTTTGAATCTTTTATTTGCATTTACTTCTCAAATACTTAAATCTTATTTTTAAGTTCACAGTTCGTGCTTTGGTGGCTGTTTCCTCCATGGCATTTAGTAAGCTGGACTCCACTTCTGGAATAGTTGAGGGAGATGTACAGTGCTGGGAGAGCTGAGCTCTCTCCACTGATGCAGGATCCTTGTTCAATTTTGTGTCACTGAAGCAGTAGTGAAATAGTCTGCAAGTTTAATCTGAGGCAGATCACAGAGTGGCAGTGAGGCACGTTAGCCCACTTTTCAGAGCACTTTTTTGTTTGGGGTGTTGTTTTGGGTTTTTTCCCCTTTTATTTTTCCAGTCAGTGTTGCCCTGGTCATGTTTGGTCCCACTTTAACCAGCGCTTTCCAGTCACGAGCTGATCCCATGTTAGAGCAGAGTCCTTAGATGGGCAGTGGTATGACTGCGTGGGGGAAAGGGGACATTGCAGCCTGTCATCCGGTACACAGGTAGGGCTGATTTTGGCATCCTTGATTCTTGCTGTCAGTAAAACTGAGAGACTTGTGGAAGCTGCTAATTAGGGGTGTTGTGAGGAGATTAATTCTGACTACAGGGTGAGCAAAGACTTAACTATTTTACTGCATACCTCTGGCCACCTGCCACTTGTCTAAGGCAGGTCAGGAGTATTTCACACTTGGCTGCATCGGGTGCCGTGGAGAGATTTGAGAGGTTGAAAATGAATGTCTGTTCTGCATCCTCTGCCATCAGGGAATTATCTATCACTAAGTCTGTTTCCATCCGCTGAACTCTTAATTAGTTGCTTTAAATGGAGGAAATTTTTGTCCTCACATTGGTTGGTTAGTAGCACTAAAGGAGGATGCCTGCAGAACCGAAGCTTTTGTGTTTTTTCACTTAAAAATGATTTGGGTTTGGTGGCAGCATTTCAAAGCTGCTTGCCACTGCGCACCCTGGACAAACGAAACCAAACGTCTCCCTTTCCAGAGTGGTCTGTCACCTTTCTTCTTTCTGTGGCCATAGAGTCTGACAACCTCATTAAATGCAGACTTCTCTGTAGGTAGGAGGCCAAACGCCTAAGCAGCAGTGAGATGAGTGAACTTTCAAGGTGAAATAGTTCTTGTTTCTTTTCCAGTAGAAGGATTTGGGGCTCTCATGTTATTTCTGTGGTGTTAGAGTAGCTTCACCCACTATCACAGTGAAGCGGGAATCACTGTAAATGCAGCAGTGTTTGTGAATGGCAAATGTAGTTTCAGTCTGTAGCTTGCTTTTCCAGTTAACCTGTATTTCACCTGGTGTAAAACTTAGCTCGATTTACTTCTCAGCCACTGTGGTGGTGGTCTCCCTTTTTCCCTGTAGTGGGAGGCTCTCTGGGAGATGGTAGGAAATGGTAGGTTGTAGGAAACCCTTTTTTTGGTGGCAAATCCTGTAGTATTTAAAACACAATCATTACTTGAAGTTGGTTGTCCCTGGTGATTTCCTGACTGGTATCAGAGACAATGAAAACTGAATACTAAATTAAAAATAAGACTAGGAAGCCCTCTGGTAACCATCTGTCAGTTGTTACATATCACATGGTGGCAGGATGAAACTTGTAGTGCCCGGTCTGGTCTCCTATCTCCCCACAGCAACTAGTTCCAGTTGCTTTTGCAAGGAAGTTGACTGCTCTCTGTCCCTTTGGAGTAGCTTTCTCCATGGGAGGGATTCCTCCCGGAGGCTGAACTGGTTCCTAGGGTTGTGAGGATAGATGTATTTATGTTGATTAGTTTCTTTGAGCTGCGCTCTCCTATACCAGTATCTGTTGTGCCCAGCTTAATGACCAGCTGTAATGATTTTTGCTGTCATGCAATTGTTTAGCTGAAGCAAGAGAACAGTTGGAGACCTTTTGCTTTGCCTTTTTTCAAGTCTTCCCTGAGCCCATCTTTGTCCTCACGTGTGTTTGGAGGACACAAGGCCACGGCGTACGGCTGCTGCGCCCCGGGCCCCCGCCCCGCACGCATGAATTCATCAGCTTGATCTTTCCACCCCTGCTCCTCGGGAGGGTCGGATGGCAGCTGCAGCTCCTGTCAAGCATGATGCCGGGCAGGGAGCTTTGGGGAGGAGAGTTACAAAAGGCCCAGATTAAATCATCTGTGTAAGGGCACAGCAGAGGCTCTGTCACCCAGGCCCCACCGCTTGTCTTCTGGTGCTATGGTTGTAATGACATTAGCATTTCAAAAAGAGGATTACCACAGCCCCCAAGTTCTGAGCGGAGGGTATTTTGGCTGTTACTTGGAAAGCTGCTTTCTGGCTATCTCTGTTTTTTTTTCCCTGCGTGTGGATCCTGAAGAGTTGGTGAAGGTGGCCACGTTATGTTAAAAGCGAGTTGTTGCTGTTGTGAGGAAGCTGGTTGTTTATTGGCCTAAATGTGGGCTGATAGATGTGAAGTTGTCACTGATAGCATTCATTCTTGCTGATTTGGAGTGACTGAGAATTTCATAGAAAATTTAAGTTAAAGGGTCTGTGTTAGAATCACAGCTGTATGCTTGAAGTCATGCTTACAGGAAGAAGTTAAGGTAATTATGTTAGTTTGTCTTGTGTATTTCAACCAAAGGAAATGGGCAGCACACAAATCCTATTCATTGTCTGCCTTCCACACCTCTTGTGGTACCAGAAAACACTTCCTGTGCCCAGGAACAGGATTTCAGGGCGGTTCCTTGGGAAAATTATTGTATTTTTATAAGGTCTTGCTTAAAAACAAGAATTCCTCTAGTGACACTTAACTCCTGACTCTTGCAACTTTGTTGTGCTACTTCACCTTGGATCAATATTGAATTGATCTTCATTTTTCACTAAGTTTGCTTTCCCTTTCTAGTGTTGCTTGCTCTGGGAACTTGGGTTAAGACCCTACCTGTGCTGGGCTCTAGTGGAAAATCCCTGTGGTTGCTATCTCCTCTCCAGTTCCATTAGCTGTTAGAAATGATGGGTCAGGCCAGGCAGGTTGGTCATCTGGCCCCTGGGGCAAGATGGGAATTGTCTTTTTTGCCTACCAGAGAGAGGTAAGAGTACTTTGTGCAATCTCTTCAACCATGTATGGGCCCTAAAATTCATAGCTGATCCTCAGTGTCCAAAATAGGAGCCCCTATTGTCCAAAATAGGAGCCCCTGTGTGAGCATGATTGGAAGGCATGTATCAGAAAAAGCTGGTGGTTGCCTGGAGCCTTGTCCAGAGCAGTTTTGCTAGTGCTGTGTGTATTGAACTGTTGAATAAGAAGGGAAAGGTGTGTTTTGAAGAGATGTTATTTATATGTGTAGGTTGAAGTGTTCACAGGCATGTGTCCATAAGGACTTCTCTTGCGTGTTCATGTAGGGCATAGTTCACCAAGTGGTTTTGCAAAGCAGTGCTGGCTGGAGTCACAGCTGTCCCTCGCCGTGGGCGCTGCTAGGAGCCACCACGAGCCGGGCTGCCTGCGGTGAGTCATGTCTCCTGCACGGGGACAAACAGATGGAGGCTGGCCGGAAGAACTGTGTAGCTCTTCCTGGGAGAGATGGCAGGCCTGGGCCGTAGATAAGCTGTCCCGCACCGCATCAGGGAGGACCAGAGTAGTTTCCTCTGTAAACACCGTGCAGGGTACTTGGTGTGCTGAGGAAGGGAGGCATTTAACTTCTCTGTGTGAAAACAGGAACTGTGGAAGGCCTTCCAAGAACCTGGTGGCTTCTGACAAGGTGTGTGCACTTATTCAGCATATTCCTAACTCTACCAATCTCCAGGCCTGTTTAATCTCCTTATCTCTATAGAGCACACATCTGTCTATAAACTTCAACAAGGATGGAGTGAGTGTCTCGAACATAAGATGCTCAAATGAACCTGCACTGAGTGAAGAGGGAGCTTTTGGGTACCCTGTGCTTCAGATGAGCTGGAAAAACAGGGTGGCAGAGCCACAAGTCGCTATGGTTGCTCTGTCTTGTCATCTTTTTTCTGTTTCTGCAAAAGCACCAGCAGACACAGCTATGCAAATCTGCCAGCTGTCTCCTTGGGAAGTTAGTCACTGAGTCACTGTGCAACCACCTCTAGTTGCACAGGCTTTTGAATTTGCAGTTAAACTTAGCTACTGTGTATCTTTGCGTGGCTGAGTTTGGGGTATTTGAGTTTCTGCATCCTCTTCTCGAAACACCTTTTTTGGTAGTGATGGTAGAAATGAAATATTCAATATTATGGTGGAAGCAGGCTGGAGAAAAAGTAAAACTGTAAATATGAATGCTGTGAACTAAAAACCTAGGAACTTAAAGAATGCAGGAAACAACAACAGCCTGGTTTCTGAGGGGCTGGTCAAATTTGGGGTTTACACGGTGGAGCTCTGTCATTCTTTACAATTTCAGGGCAATTACTGTTTTAAGGCTTGCAAGAGAAAGATAAGGACAGTAAAAATAAAATGTGTAAGTGCTGGTCATAATATTTAGTGGGCTAAGAGCATTTATAATTATTATAGAGTAAGAGGAGGGGAAAAAGCATGAAGAAGAAAGTATTTCCCTTGTTCCCTGTTTGGATTAATGAATTTAATTACTTAGAAATAGCTAGTAGCAAACTTGTGGGTTTTTTCAAATGTACTTTTAACAAGACTGCAAATGTTAAAGAAGGAGGAGGCAATTCAGTAAAAATAATTGAAGATGTGAATAAGAATTTAACTGCCATATTCCCCGTTGCAAGATCTTTGTGTCTGTAGATGTTAAGAGAACTGAATTAATATGGCTCTGATGTACTGGGAGAGGAGAAACCAGGGCAAGAAGACACAATTCTAAGTGCAGGGAAGCAAGTGAGATACTGGCTTTCAAGTAGATCCTTATAATAAAGTTGTTCTTTCTTTTGTTCCTGTCAGCATAAAATAGAGCCAAATATGGAAAGGAAATGGCTGAACAGAATAATGGGATTTTGTGTAACAAGCAGCAAGAGTGCATGAGGTGGGAGAAGGGAGATGGGGCAGAATGCCAGAAAAGGATCTTTGTATAATAAAGCTTGTGTCAGAAATTTCTCCCTTCTTGATGTTATAGTTTAGTTTCCACTAAGTTGTTTGCTCTTTTGTCTTCTTAAACTGGTCCTTATAAAGTGATTTGACAGCTAAGCAACTAAATAGCAAAGAAAAATAGCATTGCATCTTCTTTAAATTAGGGAAGGTATCTGGTGGGATGGCTCTGCTGTCAGATGCATTTACCATCAAATGAAATTTTCCGAAGTGCTTGTGTCCCACTGGTAATCAGTTGGGAGAGGATGTCTCAAGTCATGCAAGCACTGCTGAACATTTTGCCCAGTGTGTTTAACAATCTGAAAGAGAAATTTAGTATCCTGCTGCTTAAATTTGCAGGCAATACAGTACTGAAGGAGAGCTGCAAAATTCCCATCATGATGGAGTAACATGAGATTACTCTTAGTAACAGAGCAATTTAGTAATGTTGGGAAATCCATGAAGAGAGGCTGAAGCTAGCTTTCTCCAAAGGGTACTTGACTAGTAAGGAGATTGAGGCAGTATTTGGAAGAAGGCATGAACCCATTGCCTTAAACACTTTGCAGTGGTGGCAGCCCATTCTGAGTTGTTTCAGGAAGGCAGGGTAGAGCCATATGCCTGTTCATTTCCTCTTGGTGTGGGTATGTACCCCCAGGCAATACTAATTATCTGTACTAAAATTCTACCAGCAGTACAAGAGAGCTTCATATTTCCAGGTTATCCAATTCTGTGGTGAGAACAGACACATTGCCAGAGCTGACTGGGCCCTGAATACTGTTGGAGGGAAGCTTAATTCTCTAGCTGCAATTCTACCTGGAAAGATGCTTCTGTTTGCCTAGTAGCAACAGGCTCTTCTATTATCTTCAGCATTAGCATGAGCCCCAGTGTGAGGGCTACCCCAGGGCATGACTTATTCAGCATACTATTTTCTAATAAAGCAGTTTTATGCAGCAATGGTGAAGCAGTTTCTTGTGGTTTTCTTAGTGATCCTTTTTGTCAAGTTGTCAAGAGGAGCATTTGAAAGCAACATGCCATGTTTTAGTCAGTCTCATCAGGTGTTCAACCATGGAACAAGCATGTCCCCTGACTGGAGCCAATACAGATGCTGTAGGACAAAACTAGCTGTTCATTCTTGTTCTAGGAGCATCTCTTGCTAAACCATCCTTTCTGTTCCTGTGGGCTACTGCAGCCCTGGAGATCTCCTTGACTACAACATAGTTCTGTCTGTGCAGGTATTTTGCACTTTAGCCAAGAACTCAATTCAGTCTAGTAGTCTGTGGTTGCTCAAGAGGATTTCCACGTTGCATTCCCATTGCTGTGAACCTCGTTTTTGAATGTTTTTAACCACTTTTACTGAGGAGTACCAAGTTCTAGTTTTGTATCTGCAGTCGCATGACCTGTCAGAATGGAGCATTACAGAAAAATGACTTTTCTGGGAGTTTTTTGCAGAGTCTAGACTGGAAATCTGTTGCCAGTAAATGTGCTAGACTGGGATTAGGATTTTCTACGCAGTGGTCTTCAGAACACATAATAATAGTCCGTGTAGTTCTGCCTGCCACGTGATGACAGCTTCTTACTTTCAAACTGCTATAATTGTGTTAAAATGGAGCTTTAAATGTGTTTTTGCTTTCCAGTGTGAGCACTTTCTGTAATTGGCAGAGGTATGTGCCCCTGAATAAGAAAGTATATGATCACAAACCACCTCTGTTGTGGAGGAATGCTCTTGTTGGAGTGTGTTCTACACACTGGGGTGATTTGCATTGCTGATGAGGAGTTTAAGAGGAGCAGGAAAGGATAACTTCAAAAAGCACAACAGGGGACAAAAGTACAGTGCTTCAGAAAGCACGGAGAAAAACACAGGTACAGTTGGGTAGCTCACTCTTCTCTGTGATGTTACTGCAGAAGGGATGCTAAGGCCTGGCAGTGTGGCTGTTGCAGAGTAGCGTGGGATTAGTGTTCTTCCAGAGCAGTGGAAGAGATGTTGTGACTTGGTTTCTGTTTACGCTGTGAGCTAAAGAGTAAATGTCAAGTGTCTGTCTCTTCCACCCTGAGAATAAGAGTGACAGTGACAGCTTTGATGTGCAATAACTAGGTTGCTGTGATTTGCGTTCATGGCTTTAAGTTCTGATGCTTGTGGGGGCAGGGCTATGAAAGTAGATCATGGCGTTTAAGACAGACACCTCCACCCACCTTATTAATGAAGCCATGCTGACTGGGAAGAAAAATGGGGAGAAAATGTCCAGTGTCATAATCCAGGTGACTTTTCCCAGTGCTTGGGAGGCCTTTGCTGTCCTTGCCCTCAGGCAAGATACCAAGAAAAAGAGAATGGAGAAGAGCAGTGGGTCTGTTTTTTGAGGAACACCCTAGTTTTCCAGACATTAAATTCTGTTTCTACTTATTGGGAAGTCACCTTTATTTCTGGTGGGAATTGACACAGTATGACGCTGTTTAGCCTTTTGCACAATTGTAGCATCAGTTTAAGAACTGAGAACCCATTTTAAGGTTTGTCACTGGGTAACACTTTGGGAGAATTAAAATCTGTTTCTTGGCAGTGCTAGGTCTCAAACATGTGTCTTAGTAACTTTGAAATCCCTGGGTACTTGGTAAAAAGATTTAATCCAGAGGTTTGGGAAAAGGGCTTTTTGTACTTGTGATCCTAACATAACATCCTCTTGTGAGGTTTTAGAAGGCTCTTGCATGCATGCACAGAGGGAATGTGGTGTTAGCTGGAGGATGTGGTCAAACTCCAGTTGAGTGCTGTGACCAGTGAGCAGTGATTTGGGAGGAGGGGACACAGAGGAACTCTCAGTTTAGATTGGGCTGTTCAGTATTTCATTAATATACTGATGAAAGATACAAATTATTATGAAGAAGTCCAGTTGGGAAGTAAATACTTTCAATGCTTCTCCCTTCTTTCCCAAACTTGAACTACTTTCCACTGAGGCTGAGCTGTCCCCTAGGAGTACTGTCCTCTACTCTCCATGTCAGCTGCCAGAATATAGCTGTTTTTATGAGTGGCATCCTAGATCCTAAAGTAGCCTTTTCTAAAAAGTGAATAGAAAAGGCAGGGGTGGACAAGGGGCAGAATAAAGGATGGCACTGCAGGCTGTCTAACATAATCAGCACTGTGAAATTGAATGCAACAGCCTTTGGACAGTCTTTGACTGTAATTATGTTGGCAACAGGAAGAAAGTTCTGACAGTGTCAGTGCTTGATGGGATGTATTTGTGAGAGGGAGTAACTCCTGTGTGCTGATCAAATTGTATGGGGGTGGAGGAGATTGGAAGAAAGGAGAAATACCAGAAAGTTTGAAAGAAGGGGCTGTGGAATCTCTGGGATCATTATGCTGCCTGCTAAACGTTCTCTGCAGTGCCTGTTGCCTTACTACTGAGACAGTGGGTTTTCTGATATTTCCTTCCCCTAAAAGACTTCAAATCCCATTTTCCCCAATCACATGGAGGAGATGGGGAAACAAATGAACAAGACCAGGAAAGTTCTGGGTAAAGGAGATGCTGTTTCTTTCTTTAGTATCAAAATGACTTTGCAATATTTGCCGTTTGATCTGTAGGCTTCCTCGATGGTGTATGTTCAAGACACCATGAGTTCCTAGCAAACTTGACCCAAGTTTTGGGTTTGGAGCTCTCCAGTTTCTGTTTACATTGTTACCCCTGTAATGCTTATTCTTCCTGATTAAATGCATGTGCTGTTCTCTGAAATTCTCTGTGTTGGTGTGAAAAAGAGATCAGTTACAGAACAGTACTGATAGGTTTAGTAAATGAACTCCTGGTTTTATCTCTGGAACTCTGTTTTACGGTCTGGACGCTAATTTATCAGCATCAAAATAGCCTCCCTCCTTGCTGGTTTTTCCCACTAGTTCTCAGGCATAAGACATCCGTATTTGTTGTTTAAGTGTTCTCAAGGAGTCTGCATACACAGTTGGGAGAGTTTCCAAGTGTGTCTCTCTGGGGGGCAGCATTTCTGCTATTTTTAGCATGATTTCTTTGGGTCTTCCATTTCCTTTGTGTGAGAAACTTAACAACTGGCAAGAGGTTGAACCATACAGTAAATGAATATCAAGGTTACATGGGAGGCTTTTACTCCAGTACCAAGAAACCTATAAGCACTGTCTGGGCATTTTCACCAAACCCTCTGGTAGACTGAGGCCCCCTGAGCAGCTGAGGAGACATCATGGTGTAGCCTGACATAGAATTGCTACATCTTGGAAATGGTGTAGGGGCACTATCTGTGTACTGTTTATTTTTGCTGTGTCTGGGGTCTTCATTTGTGTCAACTGGTAAACTCCATCTGGCCATAATGCTTGGTGGTTTATTGCCTCTCTACTGAACTACAATCCAGAGGGTGTGATGGGAGAAATTTGAACATCTGCTGCAGGGAGAAAGGAAAAAAAAAAAAAGCATTAACTTGTGACTCATCTATTTAAATGAGGAGGAGAGACTTTGCGGTTCAGGGTATTCATGGAGCATAGAGAGGCCCTGAATTCTATAGCGGACATGGATGTAAGGCTGGGTGATGGTCTAGAAATGGCAGTAGGGATGTGAATTAGTTAGCATGGGAAGTGTTCAGACGTAGACAGGGTGACAGAGTGGGCTGGAGTCAGTGGCCTGCATATCTAGCCTGCCTTTCAGCTGCCTTTCTGGAAGGGCACAGGGCTCCTGAAGGCCCGGTGCTATATCTGCCAGCCCTGTGTGGATGTCTGGTGCATCAGAACTGATCCTGAATTGAACCCTCTGTTTGGGAAGCCCTGTGCAAAAGGTGTTTTCTTCAGCTCCATGAAAAAGTGACTTGAGAACATGCATGGGGTCAGCTTTTAGGATATGGGGAGCCTTATGTGTTGAGGGATTTTGTAGATCTTGAGTTTTTCTTGAAAGTGTCAGGTGGTCTGCTTGTGAGCTGCCTCTTCACAGAAAGGGGGCTTGCTGAGTCAGTGCCCAGGGCCCGTAGATGTCTGGCTGGAGCCAGGCCTGATAGGCAGAAGCCTAGTGAGGCCTGGGAAGCTGTGTAAGGCAGGTTCAGCCGTTGGATCTGTAGAGGGAGGGAAATCTAGCTGCAGAAAATTTACCCTGGCAGTGGTAGTAACACTGAGGCCTCTGGTGAGAGAACACAGAGAAAAAGAATAGCATAACCTCTGCCCTCCCTTGGTTTAAGCTTTTGATAGTATAAGCACTCGTACTGGAAAAAAACAGATGTGGTTTTTGTTTGGGTTGTTTTTTTGTGAGGTTGAGGGTGGTATTAGATGGGAGTGCTGAGACTGGGGAAGAGCTGGGGTTTGGATACTTGCTTCCTACCACATGTGATGAGGTGGGAGGCAGATTTGGGTCCAGCTGTGTGAGTGTGAGGGCTCCCCAGGGTGTTCTCAGCATTCCTCCCAGCTCCGGCCCCAGCTCTGCAGAAGCTGGGAACACTCATGGATTTTCCCCCATCTGCGCTCAGCAGAGCACTTCCTGTGGCATTCAGGCATGCTGCAACAGCTTCCTCCACTGCATTCTTCCCTGGGGAGCATCTGAAATGCTCTTTTTCTGTGTAAGAAACTTCTTGAAACTGCTTTGTTCTTGCATGGTTTGGGAAAGATTATGTTGTTGTTTTTAGCTGACGGGCTATAACTTCTCCTACTGTCTTGGTTGCTCTTGCTTAATGTTTCCCTTCCAAAGCCTGAGTCATTAGAAGGTGATTGTGAAATCTGTCTTCTAAATCAGTGTCTGTACATATGTATTCTGTGTTGACCAGAGTAGTGGAAGGGATTTTTATCTTCTAGGGAATTGTGAACCTAAAAATAAATAAATCTTTACTTTAAACAATTGTTTGTCTTTTGGAATAATCTGTTTTTTAATCTTTTTTAAATCCTCATCCTGTTTCTCAGAATATCATAGAATTGAGCTATTATAATGACATTTTATAATGTAAAGTTAGTATTTCATTCTGATAAGTCTTCTGTCTTTCCTGGTGAAGATAAAATGGTTCTGCAGCTCTTGACCAAATTTGAAATGATGTCCTGCTGGATTCACAATTTAGACAAAAAGGAGCAAGTACTAATGTAGTGGATGCTGTTGTTATCCACTAACATTTTTACTTAAATATCACTGAAATGTACAAAAACTGGCCTTGCAGGTAAGTGCTTAAAAATAAAAGCAAACCCAAAACACCAAATGACAAAACCAAACAACAAAACAACACACACACCCCGAACTCCAGCTAACCACACCATCTCTTTTATGGAGCCAGATAATTGAAACAGGAGTTGAAATTATTGTCTGATGTGAGGCAATGCTGAAGCTGAGCAGGAATTTTCTCATGCATGTTTGATGAAAGGTGGCTGTGAGGAAGGAGCAGTAGGACTTTAGACAGTAGGAGGCAAAACTGTAAGAAGCTGAAGAGGGACTTGAAATTTCTCCAACTCCAGTAAATGCTGACTGGAAAGTGCATAGGACAACAAGCAATGAAAATGGTTTCGTGTTATTTTGATTCATGTGGTAATCAAGGAAACAGGGGTTTGTAACAGCATCTGCAAATCAACTGAGTTGTCTGGGAGAACCTGGCCTGTGACAGTCTTCAGTAAGGCAGTGTCCTAGACCCCAAGGTCTGGCTGGCAGGAAATGATAATAGTATCATTCAGGCTTGGCCTGTCAAAGTAAAGAGTGATCCAGGTAGAATAGTCATCAAGGTGTGATTCTGGGTACTTTATGCAGCCAAAACTCAATCAAACATTTTCACGCTGTTGTTTTCCTGTTAAATGTATGTTGCCCTGAGAAATACTCTTGCTTGTTTAGCAAGAACTGCTCAGACATGACTGATGATGCTGTATAGATAAGAGGTAGCTGAAGGAAGCCACTTGAGAGAGCTGAGCAAATAAGTGCCTCCAAAACAATAAATGAAACTTAATGAAATGTCACAAATAATGTAAAAAACCAGCTGGCACAAAAGAAGCCTTGTTGAGTTAAAACCAGACTGTAACGCTGCGAGATGGTAGTTGCAGCACTTGTGTCCCTAGCTCTGTGTTAGTCCTGTTTATGGCAATAAAGGTTGAAGTAAATTCCTGGTCAGACACACCTGTGTGGAAGAACTACTGAACTGTGAAGTCCGGCATCTGGGTTGGCTTTCTTCGTATAGAAAAAGAAGACACAAATATTAAAGCAGTCAAATTAATCTGTAAATCTTTGCCATTGAAATTAATTACCATGGTGACAAGAACCCTCAAATCATCACATTGGGCTCTCCAGACTACCTGCAGCCCTATATTCAAAGACACACAGGAAAGCTCACTGAAGAGGGAAGCTGAGGCAGGGAGGCAAAACCTCAGGTTAGCTCTCAGTGGAACATGTCTCTAGGCCTAGGTCCCTTGTGCCTTGGCCTTAGTTCCAGCCACTAAGCTGCAGTGTCTTCAGCTTCAAAATTTCAGCCTCTGGTGTAAGGATCCATAACCTTTAAGTCAGTGATGGGGGATGTGTTTTGGCTGGCTCTGTGGCACTAGGTAGGAGCTGGAGTTGTGTGTCTCTAAGGCTCTTGAGCATCTGTTAGGCCAGCTGTGCTCCAAAAACATGTGAAAAAGAGCTAAAGCAACCCCATAATAAAGCATTATGAGACTGTTTGAGGTTTTTTTTAAGTTTTAACTTGGTATTTTAATTGTTACAGAACAAAGAACCTGTCTAGTTACCAGGGAATATAAATAAGAAGCAAGAATATGTACGGTCTTGTATTTCTTGTTGCTTGAAAGCAGTGAAGTGCAGAGAAGCAGGACTTGAAGTTTAGCAGTCTTTGAGGAGATCTGGTCTCTTTTGTGGGGTTTTGGGTTGTATGTTTTATAATCTCTTTTTATGTCAAATGGAAGGAATGGTATTTCATACCTTTCTATGTTTTTGTCAGGCCTCTAGGGCTACAAATGGGTCCTGTCTCAGCAGTTGCTGCCTCCAACCTTTTTTTATTATGTGCTTCTTCAGCTGGATATTTTGACTTGCCTGTGCTTTGACTCCAGTGGCTATAATGAAAGTGTCAAAGGGCAAGTATTATTTCAAAGGGTGAGAACTCCTTCTACACATCTTTTCTGAACACTCTTCTTGCCAGCTGTGGAAGGAGCTTGGTTTTTGAGCAGTTTGCCAATCCTGGCTTGTTTCAATTTGGCTTTGTTTACCCTGTGGGTGTTTAGGATGAGGAGCTAGAAAGACAGAAAGGAAGATTTCATGTTTGCTGCTAGGTATGCTTTTGACAATTTGCTAATACATCTTGTTAGGCAATTTGCTAATTCATATCTATTGAGTTGCTGTTGGTAGGTACTGGGATAATGGAGGTATAAAAACAAACACTTTGAAGCTGTTACATCTGTATAATGAGACAGTCTTCTCAAAGGAGGTGGCTGCAAATCTGAATTCTTTTATGCGCTGCATTTGTAAGGATTATACGAAGTTGCCATTTACTTTCTATGCGCCATTTGATCCCCAGCAGAATCTGAGTGGGTGTAATGTGTGGGATTCTGCCTGTTCTGCCAAAACTGATGGTGTCTTCTGTGACTGGTAAATCAAAGTATCAGCAGCATCCCGCCAGATCTTGATGCCTCTTGCTAGTCACACTCCAGCCACAAAGCAAGCTTACTGATAGCTTCACTGGGTTGCCTCCCTCCTTTCCAAAACACACACTCCAGTTACTTGCATCACCAGTAAATAGAGAAGACCACATACTGAGTAGCTGTTAAGTTTCAGTGCAGGTTATACAGGGTCTGACACCACCTTTCCTACTGTCACCTTGCTAGTTCTTAAATTGCCCAACACTGTTAAAGTGTTAGGCAATTCAGAAAGATGTATCCTAGCTAGTTCTTCTCAGTAGAAGAAACTTCTTTGCTTCGAAGCTTAGTTCTTCAACTTCATACTCTGTGTCTGTTAAAGCTTCTGAACTATTAGTCTGAATTGAGTCTATCAGCTAATCAGTTCAAGAAGACGTAGCTGAGAATGGTTGAACTTGCAGCATAACTGAGAGTCTCTCAGACTTTGTGGTCTCTGGGAAAGGTAGGTTTGCCATGTGGAGTACTTCTGTCACTCCGTAGTCTGAGGCGCCTCGCACTTCAAATGGGATGACTTGAGTGTTCAAGTGGGGCTATTCTTGTTTTCCTGACAGACTCTGCAGAGAAGTTGCTTGTGATGCTGGGCTCCTGTAAAGCTGCTAAAAAAGATGACTTAATATTTACAGCTAACCTAACCACATCTAGAATAAAAATATGAATTGTGCTTAAGAGAGGTTTTTCCAGCGAGACAGGACTAATAACTCTTTGCCATTCTGCCCAGCCAGTGGTAAATGATTGGAGTGCTTGTTCTGACAAGTCCCATGACAGAGATGAGTCATTCTTAAAGGACAAACAAATCTGCCCAGATATTAGATTCTGATATGTTCAATGGTCCTCAACAGAACCAAAGGTCAGAAGAGAAATGGCATGGCAGGATGAAAAAGTATTGTCCAGTGTGTGTTGATGTATCAGGTTGAAGTTTCAGGATCACTGTCCTTACCTACCTTTCCCTAGCAAAGCTGTCTGTAGGCATATTGCCGAGGGAAACTTCAGTAACCTTTGAGCTCCCCAGTTCGGTTTCCACATAGATGCAAGTGGAACAATGTTTAACATAAGGAGATCTCCTGTGTGCATGCCATTACTAGATCAGCTTTGGCCAAACTTCCAAATTAGTACTTTTTGGATAGGCTGAGTCAGAGGGAACAGCTGCTGCTGCTGAAAGGATGAAAAATGAATCAGCTGCAAAAGGCTCATTAGTGAATGAAGGAGGCCTACCAGGGCAGAGCTTTAAAGGGACTTGGCTAGTGTAGGGATCTTTCCATGCACACGTAAGAAGACAGGGCTCCATTCTAAATGCTAGAATTCTTACTCCAGAGATTCCTGTGTCCCCTCAGAGTTTAGGACTGCCTCTTGAGCAGGTTAACAACTGTGCAATTGTCTGTGTCAAGTCTCAATAAACCATAGCAGAACTGGGGTTAGAAGGTAGGCACGAGCTGGCCTCTTGGGTAAGGGGGAGCTGGTGGTTATGTATGTTGGTGGTGTCTGCCTGAGTTCCACCTCACAGTGGAAGGAGAGCAATGGAGCCCTGCTGCTAGTGTTACCAGCCAGGAGATGTGTCATCCAGAGCTTGAGTGGCCATGCTGGAGCCCACAACAGGGACATATTTTGGGAAACTGCCATAGCAAGAACTCTTAAGGCCTTATTGGAAAAAGAAACCTGATTACTAGGCTGAAGTTTAGGGAGCTGTAGTCATATGGAAATCCACAAGCAAGTTAAGCCTCCTGAAACACTGCTGAAGTGCAGGCCTCTAGTCCCTTTCTGATGAGTTTTCCTCTGCTGTATCCTGAAGGTATGTTTCCCCTGTGTCCTCACCTAGCATCAATAGGACTGTATTTATTTCAGTCAGGACTTACAGACCAGTCAGCACAAGTCAGTCATCTCTGTCCTATCAAAACCTGGTGTCCAAAATCAGCATGAACTTCTGATAGTTATGCTTTTTCCTGTCATGTCTCATTGTTTTTGCTGAAGAGCCAGATGGTTTTCCTAAGACCAGAGCCCATAGTATGTGTCAGGCTTCTATCCTAAAAAGTCAGCCTTAGGGTATTACTGTGTTGAAATTGAAAACCCACCTAGGAACAGCCAAGGAAAACATCAGGGTAAATGTGCAGGTTACCTCTGAATTGAGACCAAATTTAGTTTTGTAGGTTTCTGGAAAGAGGCGAGCAGGGACAAGATGAGAAATCAAAGATGTGTGAGAGTGAAGTTAAAGTTTAAAATTAGCACCAGTAATCGAGGACAGTGAATGTTACTTGAGTTCAAATGCCATGCTAATATAATTTGTACTAATCTGCCTCTACACAGTAGGGGCTCTAAATTCCTGTGCAGCTGCCTGTTTCTTTTTTGTAAGAATATAAAATTGTTTTGACAATTGTTTGTTATCTTTTAAAATAATCTCCTCCTTGTTGCAGTGTAAAGTAAGATTTAGAATTGGATGAACTGCAAGTGAGAGGAAGAGAGGCCCCTGATGAGTGTTAGCTACCTCTGCCCAGTGCAGCAAACAACTTTTGGACTTTTTACATTTCTTAATAATCAGAATTCCAAACTAAAACCCATATGCAACTTTCTTGGGGGGGACCCTCTTAATCAAACTTTGGAATGGGGGGAAACCCACAAAACTAGCCGGGTGCTACTTATGACAGCGGGTTTGGGACCCTGCCGATTACAGAAAGTGTTGTTACAGCACTTGCTTAATTTCCTTCTCCGAACACGTGGAAGTCATTATGGTGTGGTTGGAAGAAGGCACGGGGATGCCGGAAGCAGCCTTGGAAAACAAAAGCAAATGAAACATGTGCCACTTGGAAAGCTGTGCTGTGCCCACAGGGGAGAGCAGGTTTCTGTATTAAACTCGCTGTTCTGGAGCCACTGTACCGCTGGCTCCAACTGCAGCCCAGATGCAAATTGTTTATACTGCCCTGGCAGTATGGAATGCTTTAAAGTACCGGTCAGCTGGTCTTTGTTCATACTGGACCTAAGCAAGCCTCGTGAGCTTCCACATACACCACCAACAGCAAATTTTTTTGTATTTATTTACTTGTGTGTGGGTGTGTGTGCAACAATAAGATTGCTTTATCAGAAGATCTTAAAAGCACTTCTGCAGTTGTTCCCGGTTTGCTTCCCCCTCCTTGTTAATGTTTCCAGAATTAATTTATCAGTCCTGGCTTTGTTTAAACGCACCAGGCTTTTGTCTTACGATTTGGTGTTATCCTGATGTCCAGAATGCCCGGTGCGGATGAGAGCCTCGCTGCAGCCAGCCCTGTGCAAACATAACACGGAGCCAAGTCTGAAAAACTTGGCAGTGTTTGCCTCGGAGCCTGTCAGGCTGAATCATTTGGGAATGTATCTGAGGGGAGCGCGTTACAGGTGGGCCTATTACGGGGAAAATAATACAGTTGTCATAGTGAGTAGCACTCTTCTAAGGAGGCAAATCTGCTGCTGGAGTGCAGTTGTGTTTGGTTGCTGCTTTCCGTCACAGAAGTCTTCCTTTCACAGATGTGGTTTTTGTTAGCCCTGGATTTTGTGTCTTGGTTTTCCCTGCCCAGCATATAGCAAAGTCTGTGCTCCTGTTTTGGCGAGGGAAAGGAACTTGAAAGACATAAAACTTACTTTTCTGCTAAAATTTCAGTGAGAGAGGGGGTTGTCTAACTGAAACAAAGCTTTCTAAGGGGCAAACAGAGAAGTACATTTTATATCAAGACAGTCTGTAGCACTCTAGAAGCACCAGTGGCAGCTTCAGATAGCCTAAACATTTTGGCTCTTGTAGAATGTAAATAGAATTTGCATTTTAGAGCAAGCTTTGATGCTAATGGTTTTCTTTTTAGGAGAGAGATAAGCCACTGGAAAAAAAAATCATATTTCTAATAGAAAGACAGACAAGACCCATAATTAATGTTGCACTAGCAGGCTTCCTCCATGGTTGGCTAATCACAGCTGAGTGTTAATAAGCATAGAGTTTTTTTAAATACTGTTGTAACATGTTAATTAAGATAATTCGGCTCCATGTGTCTCTTGAGTTACCAGATGGCGACTGCATTGGTGGAAGGCTGCAATTAGAGTCTTTTCTTTCTTGCTTTTTCTTCCCCTGCCCTGAAAAAAAAATAAGAAGAAAGAAAAGAAAAAAGAAAGACAGCTTTGGTGTGTATGGGATGGCTGTGTGAGGGGTGCCTGTTACTGTACACAGTGTAAGTGCTTGTGTCTAATTATATAAATGCATAGCTATATGATTATATATACAAATATCTTTAGTTTCTGCTCATTTACCCACATTATGACAAAAAGAAAAATAAGCCTCCTCTTCAGAGTATGCCCTTGCTAGGGAAACTGTAATTTTCTGCTAAGGGCCTCAGTCCTGCTCAGTTTGCTCTTCTGCCATTGACTTCAGAGTAAGCAGCATCTGGAGCCAGTAAAGACAGAGAGCTTATTTTTCAGTGGACTTTGGCCTCTGCTTAATACACAGAGCCCAAAAGAGGGTTATGTTTTGCAGTGTGTTTTTAGGAAGGCTTAAAATATTTTAGGGGCAGGGTCGACGAGAAGTGTGTGTGCTCACAATGGAGGCCTTTTATTGACTTCTGCCTCCTGTAAGTAAAATATAAAGAGGTCCTTTAGCCTCAGCTGTTGTGACTGGGCCCCAGCAGCAGCTGCTGTCTCGGGTTTGTCCCTCTGGGAAATGACCCATCTGCTCATATGCTAGAGAAAGCCAGAGTGCTGAAAAGGAGAAGGTTCAAAATCTGTTCTCATGGTTCCAGTCCCCATCTCCACCCCAGAAATTACAGAGCAGTGGAAAACCTGGGCATCTGGTAATCTGCCTTTTATGGTGTGAATGCTGTCTCCGGCTAGAAACACACTGAGTTCGCAACTGTTTCCAGCTGGCAGAGGATAGCTTCAGTCTACCCAGACCCTTTTCAGATGTTGTATCTGCAGCTACTGTATACGTAGAGTTAAACCACGCAGGTTAGCACACTTGTGGGCAATATGCAAAAAAACCCCACTAACACCTTGATCTACCTGGAAGGGCAGCAGAGCATGCTTCCGCTCCACTGGGAAGCACCTGCCTGTCCTCTAGGGAGAAGGCTTTCTAATGACTGCAGGAGACATTTGTGTTGAAATTTAATTATGTGAACTAAAAAATGTCCCTCCAAGTGTCCCCAAAATGCTGGATATTGGGAGAAGGTAGAATCTCAAATATGATTCCCAGAGCAGGTCGTTGCTGTGCTTCTTGGAGCCAGCCTGCCAAGAGAAACCCCAGTCTAAAGCATGTGGCTCCTCATGTTCAGCACAAACCTGCTGTTACCAGCAGTGACATTTATCCATGGAATACTTGCTGAGCCATTTCCTAGCCTAGAATTGGTATGAATCCAAACGCTTGGACTGGGGAGGACAATGCAGGAGCAGAGGGTGCATAGTGGGAAGCTGCTGTGCTCTGAAAGCTTTTGAGTGCATGCAGGCAAACATCACTGGTTGGAAACCTGAAGGTATTTAGCACTCAGAAATGGAGCTGGCACTCTGACTAACTGGAGCATGTGGGTGGAGGTGACTGCTTTTCTATCTGCCACTTGTGCATCTACCACTAAAGCGCATCCCCTTGCCACTGCTTTCTCAACAGGAAGGAAAGTGTGGGTGGGGAAGAGGCAGTAGTTGATCAAAGCCTATCTAGGTGCTTTTTCTCTGCAGACCAGCTGCCTGGGAAGTGGTTTTTGCTTTGGTAAAAGATGGTGTTTAGTTGATGTAGTTAGTCTAAAAAGGGTATAAATGATAACAGACTTGCTTCTTACTAAACCCAAACTGCTGCTGAGGGAGGGGCTTCCAAAAGTGGCTTCTGCTGTTTATAGGCTGGTTTGTGTGCACAAGGGAAGAGAGGAAAAACAAGGATGTTACTTGTCTGGATTTCACACTGAAAACAAAGCTGGCTTTGGTCTCCCCCCCCCCCCCCCCATCATCCCCCCCCTCTGCAGAAGATGCCCGGAGCCAAACACCAGTCCTACCTCAGGCAGAAGGAAATGTTATGTGTGACTGAAGGCCCTGATTTAAGAGGAAAAAAACCTGACCCAAAGAGGAGCGTGTGGAATTTTTTTGTTCTGCAGTCATGGTGTCACTACAGCCATGCTGGTCTTCCCCTGCTCCCCCAGAGAGTGATGCAGCGGTTAAGAGGGGCCAGATAGGTAGCTGTATGCTGGCTGAACCAAATGAGTGTGTGTATATATTTGTTCTTTTTTTTTTTTTTTTCTCCTCAATGCAGCAAACCACCTTTAGCCCAGACTCTTCAGGGCATAGGAGGTGAAGTTCTTGTGAGAAAAGCACCTAATTTGGACAGTGAATTTACTGTCTGCTAGTTGGGAAGGGTTTATAAAATAAGTGCTTGCTGTTGAAAGTGGTGTGTATTCAGTTCTATGTGTGCCTTTAGTTTTGGTGCCTCTTTTCTAGTTGTTTTTCTTGGTAGGTATATAGTGGAGTTTTACTTCATCATATGCTAGGTGGGGGTCTGTCCTACCCTAGCAAATGTGGGAGGTTTTGAGACAACCACTTCTGTAAGAGGAGGCTAAGTTTAAAAAAAACAAAAAAAAATTTACTTGCATGCAGACTTGGACTTTAGATGTAAGCTGAGGCACTGTAGTCTCTCTGCAGTACTGGGAGGCTGATGTGGTGTCTTTGCTGTTGCTCAAGAAGCTGCTAAGTGAGCTTGGCAACTCAGCTGGTTACCCTGCTGCTGTGGCTAAGGACAATAGTGACATTATTATCTGGTTGGGTCACATTCATGCTTCTCGTGAGTACCGGTGACAGAGGTTGGGAGTATATCCAATAAATAGAAGAGATCCAAGAACTGGGCTAAGGGAGGTGTAAATTGTTTCCTTATTGGCTTACTAAACAACCAGGAGATTAGTGGAGAGGTCGGGTAGTGCCCTGCTGGCAAGAACTGAAACTCTGCAAAGAGAGAAAACAATGTCTCTTCTCCTATTAGCAAATATGGCCAGAGCTCTTGCTGGCAAATTTATTCAGTTGCTTCCTAAGTGAAACTAAAGTTCAGTGTCACCCTTGAGTGGGATCGGTGGGCAGCACTCTGCTAGAATCGCTAGACCCTCTAGAAGCCAAAGTGAGCATTATTGCTGGTCTCTGACTTGTACTTCTAGCCCTTTGCCTGGCTGGCTGTGTCAGGCTGTCACATTTTTCTTGTGAAAAAGCACTGTGTAAAAAAAAAAAAAACCCACCAAAACAAACAAACAAAAAAAAACCCCCAAAACAAACAAACAAACAAAAAAGAAACCCTGTGTATGAATTTACAAACAAATAGCAACTGGAAAAAAAAAACCACAACCTATTGCTTCAAGCCTGTTCAGGGCACTAATTGGAGAGAAGTGGTGAACCTGGCTCTGTTTTCAGCACGGTGTTAATTAAACCTGAACCTCAGGTCTGAGATGCTGAAAATGCATGGTCTCTGCAGAAGGCTTCAGATGCAGCTGGTGTTTCAGACCACCCATTTAGCTGTGGCAGGACCCAGGTTGAAGAGGGGAGTAGAGAGGGAGGATTACTCTCAAGAGTGCCTTAGAGAGTTTGGGGCTTTTTGAAGGTCCTTGCCAGAAGTTGGTAATAGCTTTTGCAGTTCCCTCTGTTCTACTGAAGTGATGCACACACATGAATTATCCAACTTGAAAATCATAGGTCTCCATAGCAGGGATAAGTAACTAGAAGATGGGGATATCGTGTGTTTATTTTGGATGCTTTTCTAGGTGTGCTGTTTCTATGGCTAGTGACAAGTCCTGGCTGAGAGAATAAAGGTGACGGTGTTCTGGGGAACCAGAGATTTGGACAGAGAAGTGCCCCTTGCCCCACCATGAAACGTGCTGGAGCACAACTTGGAAGAGAGTAGGTAGGCAAAGGCAGTGTCTGTGACCAGGAGGGAACCTTCCTGTGTGACAGGAGATGAGAAAAGAGAGGAAGAAGATATGTTTTAAGGCAAGACAACCTTTTTTTAAGCTGCTCCACAAAAATCCTACTATAGGGAAGCCAAGGTAGCACAGGAAAGTTAGGATGAAGCTTCGGAGGGAACAGCATGAAAGGATATAGTATGGTCTCTAGTACTGGGACAATTTAACTGTGTGCTTCTCTGTTCTGCTTCACAAAGGTATTTGCTCACCAAGCAGGACATGCAGGCATGAGACAATCATGACAGGTTTAACCAGACTAGCCAGGGGAATGTTCATCTTGTTAGATCAGGAGGGTGGTTTTTGTTTGTAGGATGTTTTTCCTCTGTGAGTGTTGAGAATACCGGTTAAATGGAGTAAATCTCTCAGATGAGGGAAGAGAAGTATTGAGCTTAGGATCTTCCATTTCCAGTCTTCACATGGCACAAAAGTTGCACTATGTCTGAAAGGCCAGCAGGTGTTAACATACCGGAACAGAGCATGTGTTCAGGGGATCCAGCGGAGGAGCAGTTATTGTCTACCCAAATTGCTTCCGAAATGCTTCAGCACTGACATGTAAGATTCCCCTAACACTGCTCTGAGGATGGTCAAACGTGCTAGAGCACTTGTGTAGTCAGTGAGGAATTTACCTGAGGCTCAGTTCAGCTTCCTCTTGCAGTTGTTGGGATTTGGACATGACTCATATAAACAGCAACTTTAATTTGTCAAAACTGTGTTTGTCCTAGCTTTAGTGACCTTTGTGCCTTGCTGTGGACAAGCAGAAGAAATGTTACTGGATATTCAGTGCAAAACATCCCTTTGTTAAGCAATGTGTCATCTGTCCACCCACGTAAGGTGAACGATGCAATGGTTTGTTCTCCGTCAGTTACAAATCCACAGTTACGCACTCCAGCAGATGATGATTAGTAGTTGTCTTGTTCTGTTTTAGTTTCTTTCTTATAAAAATGCATTCAGTTAAGGAGGATTTGGTTTTCATCTCTGTGGTCCGACTGCCCAGCAGAAGAGGTGACTGACTGAAATACAGTTCAGGTGCTTAGTGCAGAAAAAAAGGAGTGTAAGACCCCTGCTAGGATCTGGGAGTCTTCACTAGTTGAAAAAAGAAACAGGCAGTGCCAAGCAAGCAAGACTGTAGAGAGGTGCCTCTCGGTCACCTCTTGTAAGGTGTGCCTGTGCAAAGAAGGTCAGTACTGGGGAGCTTTTATAATTCTGTGGCAATTATCCAGTCAGACGGAAGTATGTTTTAATCATACATTGTATGTGTAAGTGGAGTGTATTGGACTTGGTCATTGCCACAACAGGGGCATCCTGCTTGGGCTTTGGAAATCTTCTGCTTATCCTTGAATTTCACTCAGAGATCAAGGCTCAACTGTGCTCCTGTGGTTTATGTTCTGAGTACATAAACCCTTCGCTTCTGTGTCAACACACAAAATACTGCATACTTCTATCTGTGGTATTATCTGTGACCATGGCTTGGTTTTGTGTAGTTTTTACATTATGTTAGAAATGCTTTGTAGCTCTGCCTCAGGTCGGCACTCAGGATCACAGTTCCGGTGTTCCATGTTCCAACCCCTCACAGCTGTGAATTTGGTAGAAGAGAAAGCCAGTGGAGCTCGCTAATACTAGCGGGGCCATGGGAAAGGGAGCAGGTACAATGTGATGACACTCTGGTTGCAACAAAAAAGAGGTTCCTTAGTGTTGTGCTGCTTGTCCTCAAGTTGGTAACAACTATTCAAAGAACGTAAGAGCAGTTAACCCTTCTTGAAGGAGGACAGTATTTTCTCATGTGACCTAGACACAGAAAAATACGGTGCTTACAGATGATTTGAAGGGAAACTGGGTGGGGGTGCATAGTGGCTTAGTATTTCATAATTTGTGTATAAAAAATTTGCTATATATTAAATACCTAGTATTTTGGAATGGCATTTGCAGAAGCTCCAGTGCGTAACTTTATTGCTGCCTGTCAATCTGGAAATGACAGTTTCTTTACCTCTGAACAGAGTTCAGTGATGTTCAAAATGTTTGCATTTCTGGTTAGTTATCTGCTTCCTGTTTTCCAGCAGTGTGTGCTGGCAGAGAACCAGCTCTCTCGGGAGATGTCATAAACTTCAGTACCTCTTCGAAACGGGGCCTTTGGGAGTAGAGCTCTGCTGCTTCGCACACGGTGCTGCAGTGTTCAAAACCACTGTTCCTGTGCATCCTCAAAGCCCGATGAATCAAGATGCTGGGAATAGCTTTGCAAGCCAAGGATGTCAGTAACCCCCTAGGAAGTTGATAACTTCTGTAACTTGGCTCTCTTTCTCTTCCCTGCCTGGCGTTAACATTTGTTTTAAGATGTCTCAAACTCTGGGATACTTCCAAGAACATGTGTTTCAGGGAGGGAGTTGATGAAAATTCCTGCATGTTTCTTTGTATTTCAAATATAACCCAGAGCCATTGTGAGTCTAGGCTAATGCTGTTGGGAAGGGGGTCAATTGTTACAATATGTGTGCTTAGTGTCCCTCAAATTTAAAGGCATTTTTGTAACTTTTTGGGAAGCTTTAGTGTATCCACTGTGTGCCACACACCTTTGAAACTTGGAAGGAGTAAATCTGGGAGTCATGGTTTTGCTGTGTCCCTTGAAATCTGCCCAGCTTTAATTGGTGCTGAAGTACTGAAAAACCCTTCTCCGTGGTTCAGTTCACGTGCCTCAAAAAGTGTCAGTGTGCCAAAGTAATATCCAAACAGTAACACTCTAGCCTGGGGCTGGGCCCCACAGCAGCATGCAGACACTGCTGAGGGTTAAATGCGAGCAGCCCACTGGGGAAGCATGAGCTGTTAGGAGAGCTGGGTCAGGCCGCTCCCTGCTCCCAAACCCTGTACTGAACCGTCAGGACACAGCCACTCTCTAGCTGCCTGTGTGAACTGTTTGTTAGCACTCCAGTCTCGCCTGTCTGCACTTCCTGGCTACAAAGCCTAGCCAGGAGCGGGCTGCTCTGGACATGCATTCTGGCAGCAGTTGGCACCCAGCTCTCTTTACCCTTCATGTGTTAGTGGTTTATTCTGTCAAAAGTGGTAAATGGGCTCCTCTGCCTTGGTTCTGTATGGCCGTGGGTGTACCAGTGCTGCAAACTGGGGGTGTAGTAAGCTTTGCCGCTGTTCGGTGAGATAAAGGGTTGTGCAGAATCAGACTCTACCTTTTCTTCTGTTAGCCCCAGATTAGAGCCACACATACGGAGGCAATTGAAGAAATCCATTATGGAGCGTGTGAAAGCTGAGGGTGCTGGAAACTTAGGAACGGGTGGCTTGTAGTGGAAAGCTGCATTGTCTGTCCCAAGCTTTCTGGGTGCCTGTGTTATGCTGGGCTGGGCCCCGTTTTGCAGGGGTGCTGAGGTCTGTTAGAGACACCAGGTGAAGGGAGCTGGTCCAGCAGGGAGCAGAGGTGGTTGACATCCTCAGTTTTTCAGGCACCACCAGTCCATTGTCTTACCCACCCAACCCTTGCCTGGGCCACCTGCAGCAATCTAAAGCCATCAGCACTGTCTAGTAGCCCTCTCAAGCTGCAGGCTCTGAGGTGCTCTGTTCCCCTGAGGTGCCTTGCAAAGGACAGTTCAGGTGGTCTTCCAGGGGAGGTGCAGTTGCCCAGAGATGCTCAGTCAGGTTGAGGGCGCAGGGTGTTGATGTTTTGGCTGCCTGATCCAGATCTTTTTTAATTTATTTTGCCAGCACATAAACAGTGTTCTTCTGTCATAGTGAAGGTGACATTTTAAAATACTTGTGACACTTTTGGATGCTGTGATAACAAATGACCTAAGGAGGTGGGGAAAAAAAAAAAGGGGAAGGTGACTAATTCTGCAATCTCTCCCCTGAGTGAAGAGGACAAGTCAGGGACAACTGACCAAACACACTTATCAGCTGCTTCTCTCCTTTTGTGTGCTGGCTGGCCTGTGGAGGTGAAGAAGAAAGCAATCTGCAGTTGGGTAGCTGCACATCTCCTCCTGAAGCCCTTGTGAGAGGAGGCCAAGCCAGGGTTCTGTAGGTGACCGATGCAGTGGTACTTCCAAGCCTTTGAGAGCACTACTGCAATGTCAGTGAGTGCTTGTTTCTTCTTGGCTGGCCGATTTTTGTATGTAACTCAAACCTCATCAGGTAGGTGACACTTTACGATAGAACAGTGAGCTGCTGCCTGGTCCAAAAAGGCTTCTGGCACAATGGCCACACAAGGGTACAGCTCAGGATAAGGGAGAACACAGGGAATGAGCTTTGTTTTGCTGCCATCAGTTAGCAGAAAGATTCTGTGCATGGCTCCCGAGGTACCTCCTGTGGCATAAAAAGGCGTAGGGAAGTTGTCATCCCTGCTCATAAGTTTTGGCAGCTGCTGTGGCAACAGTAGCTTTTCCCCACAGCTCTGTACCAGTGCCTAGAAAGGTACGTGTTAAACTGCTGAGAATATTTCTGGCGCTCAAATGGTCCTTACAATTTAGCAAGAAACCCCTCTCCTGGGCTGCAGATGAAGCAGGGCATTTGTCTATGTGCCTGAATGTGAAATGTGCCATGAATCTGTTGCTTCAGCTGATCCCAGCTGACCCTAAGTGTTGGACAGGCTTAAAGTGAAAGGAAGTTTTAGCCTCATAAGGCAAAGGGTTAAAACATGGGTTACAAGATGGGAAATTATTGCGGAAAGGAAAAATAAAGAAACATAGAAGAGGCAACAGTTAATACTTATGAGGCATGGGACAGTGGCTTCTCTGGAGCTTATTTAGGAATAAATCTCAAGAACAAAGTCTTCTTGCAAAGCAGCTGCTTAGACCCTGTTAACCTTTTCTCTCAAGAAGTAAATTGAATTGCAGTTATAAAGCTGGCAGAACTCATACTGAAGGCTTTTGGCTTTGCTCAGCACTTCATCTCGGGGTTTACTGGCATTTCCAAGGCACTACCTATGATGCATTCACACACCTGATTAGGTTCAAGGGTCACTTGCACTGCAGCAATGTAGCAAATTTTTCCACAGTGGAATGAATCTCTATAAAGTTCTCTTTTGTTTCTTAAATCTTGCCCTAAGTCCAGTTACTTGAACTCTGCCCAGCTGTTTCTCTCTCTTTGTCCCACAGTACGTGGGACACTTGTAGGCAGAACATGGGAATGCGTGCTGCAGGGTTTAAGGGCAGGCCTCGGTCACCATGCTGTGATGGAATAGGGTGGATGGGTTGGCTGGTTTTCCATGCCCCAAAATGTCTCAAGAGGGATCTTTGATGTATTTTCTTTTGTGAAGTTTGGGAAGCTGATGTGGATTAAAAGGGAAAAATCTGGATTTCTTCGTCTTTCAGCCAGGCAGATACATGGTGTCAGCAGCAGGTTTTGTGGCTCTTCTGTCCGGTCACTGTGACCTGCTAGAGGAGAGGAAACTCTAAGCAATATAAATGTCCTGTTGTCAATGCAGTTTCCTCCTTCATGGTTTGTTTTTATTTGAATGGTTATTGAAAATTATACAAGAAAATTTCTGACATGTGCTATGTCTATACCCATTCGTCAGGACAGGGGAGATGCAAGGGGAAATGTAAAGTGCCTTCAGCACTCCAGGCTTCACATAGGTAAACAGGGTTTTTTAGAAATGCCTTTGTGGTATAACTAATTCTAGGCTAGAATATTTGGTCCTACTGCAGGAAAGCTCTGTTCCCCATAGTGTTGATGGTATATCTATGTAAAACAGCTAAAATCAGTGCGCTCTTACAGGCTTCCAGGGTGCCTTATGGGGCAGCTTTGTACCTTGACATTGTACCTATAGTACAGTGGGGTGTTTGCATTCTTCATTTGTTTCTGTAGGAGGTTTCATGCTTTTTCCATGTCAGGCTAATGGAATAGTCTGGTTGTTAGGTTACCCCAATCTCTAGTGAAACAGCTGTGTGGAAAAAATAGCACCAAGGATTTTCTGGGCCTCTCTCTTGGGGAATCTCTGTTGTGTCACTGTTCAAAAATATCACCAGTTTGATATCTGCCAACTAGATTGTACTACTAGGATAACAAGCGGTATTTAGCAATCACAGAAGACTTACCAGAGGTGAAACCGAGCAGTGTTCTCTGCCATTGTGTAACAGTCTTTCTTCTCGGTTTTGGTAGTTTCTTAATTCAGTGGGTGTTCGTAGGTGGAAGTCTGCCTATGTGCCTTACCTATTGTGCAACAGATGTCTTCCTCTGACACATTCTCCATGATGTTTTCTCTCTTTTCCAGATTGTCCCCAGCCACCACAGCCTGAGAATGGAGGCTATAAATGCCACCCTAGCCCTTGCAACAACCCTCTGACTTCAGGTAGTGTCATAGAGTATCTGTGTGTCGAAGGCTACATGCTGAAAGGAGATTATAAATACTTGACCTGCAAGAATGGAGAGTGGAACCCAGCCATGGAAGTCAGCTGCAGGCTCAGCCCGGGTGAGTGCTCCTGGACTACAGTGGGACAGTCAAAATTGCCCTTGCATTAGCTTTTCAGATTATCCTTAAACACTGAGTCAGTGTATGCTGAGGAAGTCCATACAGCTGCCTCTCATTGCTCCAGTAATTTCATAAATGCGGCTCACAATCACAGCTCTTTATTAAAAACATCTCTTCTGTAACAGCCCATCAGATACAGGCTCGGGGTCTCTCACGCAAGGAGACAACCCATGGAAAGGAGTATAAAGGAGGCAACTTGTTACTTATGTGGAGCCTCTTATTTTGACAGCTGCCATCCCAGAGGTGGGGGAGGCCCTAACTGAAGCATTTTCCATGCTGTCTGGTTTTGCTCCTGATGGGTTTGACAGTACCTGTCCCTCAGTGGTGTACCCGTCTGTCCACATGAGCACCTGTATGTGTCAGTACGTAGAGCCCATCTTCCTTGCCAACAGGTTAAGTAACTGTTGGCGTCCTGTGGCAAAGAGCTCGATGGTGCTGCTTTTCACTGTACTGGCAGGAAAGGACATTGCTGACAAATGATTTCTGATTCTCCAAATGGAAGTGGACAGTTTTTGTTTTGTGGGTCTCTCCCAGCTGAACAGGAATTCCTCCATTAAAGCAGGAAAGTAAAAAGAGTTGCAGGAAAATGTTTGTCATACAGCTCTTACTTTGCCTACAGCTCTTCTGGTTTTAAAGCATGTGTACTAAATAAAGGGAGAAGTCCCTCCCCGATTTGAGTTTGGCTTGTTGATAGAGCCTTACTGCTCAGTCATCCTGAGTCGGCAAGATGTACACTCTGAAATTAAGTCTCGTAATCCATAAAGCAAAATGTTATGCTTAACGGAGCTCATCGCATACCTGTGATCTCTGGAACATCCTGTCCTGTCCCAAAGACACTGTCTTCTCAGTGTCTGTCACAGCCACTCCAGCAGCCCTTTCCTGTGATGTATAAGGAAGGGATCTGGGTGTTTACCTGCCAGCAACTGGATCCAGAAGAGGCTTTTTAAATTCAGCATAAGCTTCCATTCCATAATGGTCCCCCTTCTTCTTGCTGCACCCAGGCTGGAGAACAAAGCTGTGCTATTGCAGATAGTGCTCCCTGGGTGGCATTCTGGCATGGTGGCCCTTGTCCTACATCAGAACTGAAGAGATCATGTTGTGATGAGCAGAAATCCCTCAGATTTCGTTAGCTTCCTGAAGAATCAGTGGCTTTATCAAAAGTATGGGACCTCAAAAGCCACAATGACTCCTGTACAGTCACATGGCACAGCTGAGGAATGCGTAATGTGAACAGGGCACATGTATCTAACACTGAAAACTCAGCATCCTGAAGCAACAACCCCTCTGTTCCCTGGCAGATGTTTGTGTGAGAAAGAAACTGAATACTTGCTGTGTCTTAAATACACCCAGCCAGGTGACTTCCACCCCTTCCTTTGGGAGGCTGTTCCATTAGCCAAGAAAACCCATTATGTGGAACTTCTCCTATTGTTTGGCCTAAAATATCCTGCTTATTGTGCTAGACAATTATTGTCCTTGCTAGTGACATCAGCACATTTTTTAGTTTTTGCTCAGCCAAATCTATATATAGCATAACCCTTACCACCATCTATCAGTTTCCGTGGCTTGCTGGCGCTGCTTTTCTGTTTGCCTTGTGTTTTCCAAAGGACCCTTGTATGTGCATGTTTTATTTTAGGTTCCCTTTACAGCTGGTGGAGAGGTGTCAGCTTGAGCTCTGAACTCTTCTCTATAAGAGATAGTGGGTGTGCCTTGGCTGTATGGGAAAACTGGGGCTCCCCATATGTGCACCCAAGCATAACTCCTGAGAGCAGGCAATGTGGATGTTTTTCCTTCCCTACGACAGTGATTTAAGGGAGTGGATCGCTTTACCTTGTGCTCTTCTTGATTTTGTAGAAAAGGACTCTCCTCCAACAATTGGAGTACCCACGCTGTCCATAGTAGCCTCCACAGCAAGCTCTGTCGCCCTGATTCTGCTCTTAGTTGTGCTGTTTGTTTTGCTGCAGCCAAAGCTGAAGTCGTTCCATCATAGCAGGTAAGTATAGCTGGGATTTTCAGGGGCTCAGGAGCATCTTAGTTGCTTTGTGGTACTTGGTTTAGGCCTTCATTTTGGAGTAACTTACCTCCTCTCTTCTCTGCTCCTGTTTTAACCACCTCAGTGGCACCTCTGCCCCATGGCCCAGCAGGACTCTGAAATGGTGGTCTGCCATACCCAGCTGCAGTCTCCATTCTAACGTGCCACCTGATGAGTGGTTTCCTTGCTCTTTTGACTTGGCTTTGAATGTGAAAAGTTATGTTCCCTACTAGCCTGGCTACAGATCAGTCTCCTGCCTCTTCTAGCCTTGGGTAGCTGCCAAAGTATGTGTCTAGGTGTATATATATGCATCTCCCCCGGTCTGAGATGCTATGGACATGAATTCAGGCAGTGCAGCAGATCAGATACACATGCAAATCTGCTGTTGTTCCCTGCTGTGGCAGAAGAACCTCCCTGTCCTGGGTTTGTGGGTGAGAGGAGGGACCCAGCCATAACACTGCTGCCAGCTGAGGTCAACAGTCACTGTGGACTCTTTCTTCCACACCAGCTACTAGTACTCCTTAAATAAGAGCAGAGACATGGCTGTCCAGCAGTGGGGAGGTTGAGATGTGGGGCCCTGGAGTCTGCCCTTTTCAGAAGAAGTCCAAACCACTGGAAAAGGAAAATTCAGTCTCAGGACTCGTGACTCATGAGCCTAGGTGATTCAGATCACACTGTGCCAATTTAAGAGCTGTCTGCCCCACCCCGACAGAGGTTATCTTGCCAGCAGCAAAGGTGGCAGAACAGGCAGTGCTGGGTGTTGCAGAATATAGCAGTGGAACAAGCTGAAATCAGCGGTGGTCAGAGCTCTTTTTTATCTGCCAGCTGTGACAGCAGAGAGCTCTGAGTCATGATCTTTGTCAGATTTAGCTATGGAGGCAGGTGAGGTCGGAAGCATTGTAACCTTTTCAGCTCTTGCTGCTAAATCCATCGGGCAGTGTGAATTACAGCCCCTGCTCATGTTTATGGCAGTTCACAGTAGGGCTGCAAGGCTGTGCTTGCTTGACCTTGTTAAGCCACCATTCATGTTTCTGTCTGTTCTCCCCTAAATAAGTCAATGGTGAGCGTTAGAGTTCTGCTCTGGGAGGTTACTGGAGTTCTTGGTAACATATATATGAAAATATAAATGCTCAACTTGATTTATTTTTTTCTTTTTTTCTCCTCCCTCTTTCTTTCCTTTTTTGAGGCGAGACCAAGGTGTGTCTGGAGATCAGGTCTCTATCATGGTGGATGGTGTCCAAGTGGCCTTGCCATCCTATGAAGAAGCGGTGTATGGCAGCACAGGGAACTACATTCCACCCTCGGACTCCCGAGTGCAGATCGTGCTCTCGGAAGGAGCTGGGCAGAACGGAGCCAGAGAGATGCAGCAGCAGGACCAAGGGGCTCACAATAGCTTTGACAGAGAAGATGAAGCCCCCGGACGTTCTGGACTGTGTGAAGCTAGTGGCTCTCAGCGCTCTGAAACTGTTCTTGTGCATCAGGCTGCTACCTCTTCCTGGGTAGCTGGCATGGCTAGCAGTAGGCCTGTACACAAAGAGGTCCAAGATTCAGAAAGCAGTGACATACAGAGCCTTTTATCACTCACTTCCTCTGAGGAATACACAGATGGTACGTGACTTGGGCAAGGAGCACTGAACAAGACCCTTGTAACAGTAGGTTCTGCAGTTAACTGCCTAGGATGAGGATGGCAAGGAGTGCCCCTGTGTATGTCAGGCACTGAGGGACTTTTGAGAAGAGGTGTCCCAGTCTGCATGGCATGTTTCACAACTTAGATGTGCAAGCAGAATTGAATACCTTCTTCTGAAGTACGCAGCGCACTCAGACTGGGAGTCTAGGGCAGTCTGGAAAGGATGTTGGGTTCTGCTGCTCACTGTTGTTGTCTTAACAAAGGATTTGCAGCGAAATGCCAGCCTCCAGCATCATAGTGCAAATACATTAAAGTAGCTGTGTTTGTGGAAAACAAGTTGGTGTGAGCGGGAGGATATGCTTGGAATGCAAACCCTTTGTGATGTTTGGGCTTCTTCATTTTTTAGACTGTTTTGGTAAGCAGCTTACTGCCACAGTGCCTACAGTGCCGCAGCCTTGGCATGCGAGAAGACCCAAAAGGGATGTGCTTCAGCTTACTGTACAGGGCAGAGGGGCAGGTCTGTTAAACAGTCAGTGCAGCTTGTGTTCCTCACTTCTCTTCTGCCCTGAAGGAGTGGCTTTACAAAGCCTGAGTGGATGTGAAGCTGCAGCTTAAGGTTGCTTCTGCAGAGGCTGCTTTGTCTTAGGCAAGAAGCATAGCTGGCTTGTTGGTAGCTCAGGGCAGAACTTCTCCTTTCCATGGTGTCAAGCCCTACAGCTGTAGTAATGCCACCCAGAACCCTTGCAGTAAAAACAGTTAAGGGGCATTTCTGCTAAAGGGCGGAAATGGCAACATGTTCTGAGATGGGCATTAAACCCCAAGTGCGTAAACAGCAGAAATCCAAAAGTGAAGCTTAAAAAGATGTCTGCAGTGTAGAAATTTGAGGATGTTGCCTCTGCACTGTGTCATTTTTATCACTGCCTGGAAACATGTATTGCCTCTAAGGCTTGTTGTACAGTAGCACATTGCCCCTGACAGGAGGAGACCATAAAGCTTGTGCTTATGGCTCAGAGGTGAGGAAACGGCAGCTACGGGAGGAGGCTGCGTTTCTTTAAGTTAGATAAGGGCAAGTGGGATCCTTGTATTTGCAACCAGCCCTGTCACAGTAAGAAACATGTCTTCAACATTTTGAGGAACTAAAAGATTGGTGAGGTCATGGGAAAGGAGGAAACTGTCATTCTTAAGGGGAGTTATTACCTTCCCCTAAACAACATTGGTGAGGCTTTACTGGGAATGCTGTATCTTCTTGTGGGACCCCCCAGTTCAAGAGAGATGTGGAGAAACTGGATGGGCTCTGTTGGAGGCCTGCCAGGATAGCCAGGGGCTTGTGGGGAGCAACTGAGGGAGCTGGGGCTGCTTTAATCTGGTGAAGAAGCAGCTGAGGGCCAAGCCAACAATTGACTACAATTACTTTACAGGGAGTTGAAAAGTCTTTGGAGCCAAATTCTTCTCAGCCAGGTGACATAACATGGGGCAATGGCCACGAGCTGCAACTTGGCAGATTCACATTGGGCATTAAGACAATATTTTGTGCTAGGAGATTAGTGCAGGACAAGATGAGCAGCCAGAGAGGTTGGTGGAGTCTCTGTCCTTGGAGATTTTCAAGGCTAGAGTTGGCAGTGGTCCCACTCGCAGGGGCAGGTTGGAGCAGAGTCCTCCAGAGGTCTCTTCTGCTGTGTTGTGATGACAGGAACACCACTGCATTATCACGTTATGGAAGCGGGAGCCTGTCTTGCTTTCAACAGTAGTTTTTCTGGTGTGTGTTGAACTGCAGAAGTTTCACTACTTTTTCTTTTTTTTCCTCTCCTCACCATTCAGATATTCCCTTACTGAAGGAAGCGTGAGGCCTGCTGTGTTTGTCTAGCCTTCTCCCTCATGGATTTCTTCCTTCTCCCCTCCCCCTGCCTTCGGGACAGAAGCACTCTGTGCAGCCTTCCCCGTCTTCGCAAGCTGTGCCCTGGATACCTCCAAGCAGAGACGCCCTCAGCTGAAGATCCAAAGGATGTTGCCAGGTTGCCTCCTGGATGCACCAGTGGAGTTGGTGCAGCGCTGGCTTCCCCATTCCATCAGCATCAGGGGCTCAAGGAACAGAGTGGATTTGAGCTCTCTTCTCCTCTTCCCCAGCCAGATGTTTGACAGCAGTCTCTGAAGAGCTGCTCTTTTCTTGTGCCTTTCTCCTCCTCACACCGGCTTGTTGCAGCTTATCAGCCTCTCTAGCCCTGCTGCTGCCCAGAGAGCAGGGGCTGAAACCACTTGCTCCCTGGGTGCAGACAGTTTATATATACATATATATGTTATATAGGCTCTTCTTCCGGCATCCTCTTTGTGATAGGGCAGGACGAAACGCCTCGCTGGGACTGAAGCTGGGCTTGGGAGGGATTCCCAGTTCAGGGACAGCTTGTGATGTCTAGAAGCGCCTCCGATGAGATGGGCTGTGTGACAGCTTAGCTGTGCAGTAACAGTTCACTGAGAATTGCTAGAGCGCTGAAAGCTAAGTCCGATGTGTGGGAATGCCCTCTGCCCCCTTCTCAAAAACCATCTCTGCAGGAGTCCATTCCTGAAAATCACTTTTGTCTCCTCCAGGCTTCTCTACCCATGCAGCCCACTTGATTATGCTGTGTTTCCAGAAGCTGGGACTGTACTGCCAATGAAACAACCCTTTCAGCTTTGGTTTGGCGCCAGAGCCGCTCCTGATGTTAGGTTGTAGAAGATCCTTGGAGAATGGCCAGTGGTTAGCAGAGTTCAGAAAGCTTGGAGGATGTGATTTTCAGTTAACCAACCCTGCGTTAACTATGAGTTAGCCCCATTCACTGAGGCATCAGGACTGGAACCAAATTTGTGGCCCTGTTCTTCTAAAGGAGCTGTGTGTCTCAAAGCTTTTTCAGTTGAGGTGCTTCTGCACTAAAGCTTGGGTTCCTTTGGTCAGATCTTCAGGCAGAGGTAACACTTTTGAGATGCAATCTGGAAGTGGTCCAGGTGTTTGGAAATATCAAGAATAAAAATGCCCGTAGGTGGTGAATGCCTAGTGCCATTGGTGCGATCCAGAATTACCCCTCCAGCCACACTAGGTACCTTGGTACTTGAATCCTGGGTAGCTGCCATCTTAGAGGCTAGTGTGTCTTCCTAGCTTCATTCAGCAAGAGTGCTGTTTTATCCTCATGGGCTTCAGTGGGCCTGCAGAGAAGGGCTGCTTCCTTGGGTGGGGGGCCAGCAGCATTTCTAAAGTCTCTCTAAATACAATGCAGTTGCCTGTTGCTGCGAGGGAAGTTGGCTACAGTGACAGCAGTGCCAGAGGATACCCTGGCTTATTCCTGAACCTATGTTTTGAAGATTGTTTCAAGTTCTGGTAGCAGGGAGAAGAAGATCCAAAAATATGCATACCTCTGCCCCCACCCCTCAGTTATCTACAGCAGGTCAGAATATCCTGGTTGCTGTTAACAGGTTGCTCTTTTTGCAGGAAGCCACATTCGTCTGGGGTGGGTGATCCAATCACAAAAGCGTTGTGCTGGTTGTAAGGTTCTTCACCAGGGAGGTCTGGACACTGTTCCGTGGGACTGGTTTCAGCAAGAAGAGTTGGCTGCTTAGATTGCATGTACCTTGTCATAACTGTCTTGAAGTAACCAGGGAAGTGTTTGCCCTGTGAGAAGCTGCTAAATGTTTGAGTTGAAGGAGCAAAATGTCATGGCCTTACACATTGTGTGGTAATGTACAGGTAAATAGGGATGCTGTCTTCGCTGCTTTGCTTTTGGTTTATGATCCTTGCCGTCCTTATCCTTGTTGCTCCAGGAACATACTCTCACAGCACGTGGTAGAAGTGACACAACACCTTTATATATAACATCACTGTGGCTTAGCTCCGGTTCCTGGAAATGGGGCTTGGCCAGAGTATCCAGCCATGTACCTGCTGCTTCTGTTCCTGATGAGCTCTTAAATCCCAGGACACCTGGGACAGCGCGTGCCTGTGGATGGAGGAATCCTATTTTCCCTATCCTTGTTTTAGAGGGATGTTATTAATTTAAAAATACAGTATTTTAAAATTCCTTCCCTATTGCTCATGTGACCTTGCATTAACACCAGGATTTGATAAATCCTGTGCTGGTTTGGGTATTTTTTTGTTCAGTTTGGATGGTGAAAATCCCATGTTGTTTTACAGTGGGCTGTGGCATCTCAGCTTCAAGCACTGGAGAGGGCAAATGTTGTTTACACATCCGCTATTGGAATTTTAGAACATAAGCGTGGGAACGTTTGTATTTAGTTTTTAACTCTTACCTTGAAAATAGTCTAAGCTTGAGCAAGTTGTCTCATTCACTGGTTTATCAGGGCAGACAGAGGGATCAAGCGAGTGTAGTGGTGAGGGAGTGTGGAGGGAAGAATACATGACTTCCTTCCTGCTGCCTAACCAGCTCTGAACAGGAGGAGTTGCTCTTTATGCATTTCAGGTCCTGTCTACTCAAACTGACCCTCAGCAGTCACGGTGTAGCAGTCAGGTACATGCTGCCTTCCTGCAAGGGACAGTCCTTTGACTCAGTGTTAGCACCAGGCTGATGGGAGAATCCCCTAACAAAGCTGGAAGCTGATCCCAAGGCCTGACCTTGCCCTGGATGAGCGCCTGCTCTGCCAGCAGAAAGCACGTACTGTGTGGCCCTGCCTCCTCTCTCTGCTTATTGTAAAGCAAGCCAGTTTGGGAGAGAAAATTCAATTTGGGTGGGGAAGAGAAGGAAGCAGGCTACACAGAAGAAGGAGTGCTTTAATTTTGTTTCATTTATAGAAATTGTGGGAAATGGCTTTACTGAGGAGTGGGGGGAAATGTGGAGGTGGAGGGAAATATGCAAGCGTAGATCTTGTGATCAGGCATAAACAGGCAGCTTCTGTTGGCTTGCTGAGGGTAAACCAGCAGCTCCCAGGCCAGTCTCTGCTGTGCTGGCTGGTAACCCCAGCTGGTGCTTCCAGCGCTTGTAGAAGAGCCTGTCCCCTGCAGTAGCACTTGTGGGAACGGGCCCCAAGGACCTGTGAAAGCCAGAACATGGGAAACTGTTCGGGGGCATCACATTCCTCTTGCCCATGTCCTCAGCTCTAGAGTTTATTTTCATACAAAATGAGGTAGAATGGCTGGGGAGGAACCTGAGAGATGGTCTGCTTGACAATTTTTTTCAAGAGGGAGGGGGAGCAAGGCCTCACTCTACTGACTATCATATCAGGTGATTGTTAATCATTTGTGGTTTTTTTTTTTTAATTCTACAGAGGCTAAAGGATCGGGAAATATTTTGGGCAGGGATTTAGGAAAAACTAAATTGCACAGTCCTGTCTTTACTTATGGGAGCAAGGGCTGAAGCTTAAAGATCCCTCAGTTGTGAGCTCTGCTCTGTCTTGGGACCGTTCATTACCTCTGAGCAAAGAGTGTGTCCTCTTTGGCTGTTGCCATAGGTTGGTGCAGCCTGGATCTCAGCGTGGTAGATGGGGAGCACAGCAGCTCAGCCTTGCAAGATGTAACACAGTAAATTTTTTTTATTTTTTTTCTTCCTGATGGGGCCACAGCCTCCTTACCTTTGTTCCCACCTATGTCAGGCAAAAGAATTCAAAGGGAAGCATTTTTTTCTTATTTAACACTCCTGACATAATCATCTAATGCTCTGTCATACATGTTGGCTCCTGTGATATTCAAGAACATTAAAATGATTTAATTACATTGGAAAAATAAAAATAGCACTTATCTTAAAGGTTTCTGTTATTTTTGGAGTCTGATAGGTTAAAAAAAAGGGCATTTCAGTAACTCAGAATATTATGTGCAATAGAAAAGCCTCCTTGCTCCCCTTCAGTTGCATAGTTTTTTAAGAAAATAAAGTGCAACCTACTGCAGTGTTTACAGCCGAAGTGTTGCAGGACTTGACCAGCCTGAGAGATCCAGAAAGCGAAGCTGACAGTAACCGATGGGGAAGCAGGGCAGTCTCCTGTCAGGATCTGCACTGTGAAGCTCAGCTCAAACGATGAGCCAGCTTGGATTGTGTCAGAGCCTCCTGCCACCTTGAAGGGGGTTGGCAGCATTGGCAAGAGAGATGGTTTTGTGTGTTCTGGTTATAAATAGCTTGCGTGTCCCCATCATGAGCTGCAGAAGATGTAAATAAGTCAGGAGGAAAGACGTGCTGCAGCATGTGAGCCTGTGGAGTTGTTGCTGAGTTAAAACTTCATGAGTTCGGGAGGGAGAAGAGCTTAATGCATTTTTATCCTTTTTCTTAACACCAGGGAACTTGCTGTGTAGAAGGATGCTTACTCAGACAAGCATGCTGCTTGTTCACCCCTTGGACATCTCCCCTTGAATTTCTCCTTCAACTCTGCTGTGATGAATCGTTAACACATCTGGAGGGTTTATTTGGCCTTTCAGCACATGGAGAGGTCAGGTGTGTGAGGAAGAAACCTGTTCCATGTGTGTTGGGAGGAAGCATCCTAAGATGCTCCCAGAGGTGGATGTCTTGGGTCAATACTGAGGAGTGGGGCTAAGAGAGCAGCAGGCTCAGCTGTTGGAAATAATCTGGGATGGTTAAGTCAGTTGCAGCACAGAAAAGGGAACACAAGGAAAGGGGGTAAGGAAGAGCTGTGACTGAAAACGGGTATGCTGCAGGCTAATGAGCTAATGTGTTCATGACCGGGTTGTAAGGAAGCTTGTGCTTTGTTTAGATGACTTAGCAGATACCAGCAGGCTTGCTGTGTAAAAAAATATTAACATACAACTGGTTGGAGATTTCCATGCTGACCTTTTTAGAACGTATTTGCAAAACCTGGTTTTACTGTTCTGATAGCAGTTGCTTAAAAAAAACAAAAACTTGCCTTATTACTCTATCCAGATAACTAATTAAATCAATTTCACTTTCTGGTTTCTGTATATAAATGCAATAAATCTCATCCATTTTGCACATCCTGCCCCACCCCATCCTCACCCTTCAGTCCTTACCAGGGAACTGCAGATTGAACCTGCTCTTTCCGAAAACCTTTGTTTGCAGAAGAACTGTATTAGAATACATTTATTCTCTATGATACGCTTTGAAAGTGCGGAGAGGTTTCCTAGAGCAGGCTTCATTTTAAGGTGTATTTTTATACAGGAAATAAGTCTTTTTCCAATCCTTCATCCTGCCTCCTGCCCTTCCACACCAGGACAGAGCATGCCACTTCCCACAGTTCTCTTCAGGGCCCTGTGTTCAGCACTGCTTCCAGACTTGACCTTCTGCAGATGATTTATGGATATGTGTACCCACCAGAATGGTTCCAATGATGCTCTGCATATGCTTTCTGTAAGCTCTGCTTTTGCTTCTGTCCTCAAATGAGCAAGGACAGAGGCAACTGAGTTGTGCTGGAAAGTGGTTTAGTTCCAATTCTCAAATTTTCTTCCTTCCAAAAGAAAAGAAGGTGAAGTTGTCTGTGAAGCAGAAGTCCTGTGATATGATGGGTAGACTGCTGGTAGTTGTTGATGCAAATCCAAGGGGAGCTTGATTGCCTTTGTGCATTAATCTTTCCTTCTTTCCTTTGTGTTTTCTTTTTATTTGAATTGCACCACTATGGAATTATTTGCAGAATGGTACTCCATATATATGTGGGATTTAAAAACAAAACCATAATCGATGCTGTGCAGGATGTCACTCAGTTGGTTTTATTTTGCTTTATATATATTTTCTGGTATCCTGTACATTGCAGTGGGTGTGAAGATAGTATTTTAATATTTGTACAAAGTTTAATTTAATTGTTCTATGTATATAACTGCATTTCTAAATTAAAAAAAAATTTCTTTTGAAGTGAAGCTATAAGCTCTTGTGTATTTTTTTAACTGCTTGGGCCTTGCAGACTGGAAATAGAGCAGATCATTAGTGCAGTGCCTTCCATGTGAAGATCAGGATGAAGCTAAAGCTAGGGATGTTCAAGTGGCTTGGGGAGCGAGGTATGGGGTTGGTGCAGCCTTTGAAGAATCATCTGTTTCAAAAAATACCCTCCACTCTCCGAAGCAAAGGCCACCCTCGGTGTGCCTGCATATAACTGCGTGAGAAGTTGGGCCAGGTTGGTGCAAGTCTGTTCTGGGAGGGCTTGTGAACACTCGAGTGCCACCAGGATCGCTTGGCTTGGCTTGTCTTGGCTGATGCTCACAGCAGTTGTTTTGAGCAGATGCTCCTCAGCCTGCCTGAGGAGTCTCCTGGTCTAATGCGCAGGCTTGCTGCACGAGGCTGGGCAAGGGATTTGTTTGCCTTTATTTTCTATAGCACTGTGTGTGCATGTGTAGCAAGTTACTGGTGTGGTGCAGAAAGACCCCCACAGGTGCTCTGACCCTTCTGCTCCCCCAGATAAAATGTAGTCTGTGCAGTCTGAGTTACTTGGGAACAGGCAGCGACGGAGGAAGGGTGTGAGCTGGGAGGACACGGCAGTTACTTGGCTCTCCCACAGCAGCGGTAGCAAGTGTGTGCCCACTGGGCCTGGGCCTGAGGAAAGGCAACAGCGATAAGGCAGGAGGGGCTGAATGTGTCCGGAGATGTGGGCTGGGTGAAAACCATGGGGGGGCCTCAAAGAGGGACCAAGGTTGCATCTGGATTTGGTGTAAGGAAAGACGAGGCATTTTGGGGAGCGTTCGCAGCACCATCTGCATGGTTTTCTTCTGCGACTACGGCACCAAAGCTGACAGCTGCTGCAGTGTCTCCATCCATCGGCCCTTGGGAGCTGTAAGTCAGGGGAGATTGGCCAAGTTGTTAACCCTGGGAGAGGGGAGGGGAGGAAGAGATGATGTCTGGCATGAGAGGACTTCAGAGAGGAGGAAGGGATGAATATAATAAATGGCTAATTAGTCTGAGTGCAGAGGTGAGGCTGGGTGCAGGCTCTGCTCTTCCCTCTTCTGGGTAGTTGTGCTGCACCGGGAGGATGGCGGCAGCAGCAGAAACTGTGGAGGAATGGACACCTGTTGTTCTGTTAGTGCTACATACAGTCCTCCTTTATTATTATTGTTTGCTTTGCTTCAAAGACCTAAGGTAACATTGCCCTTGAGGCAAGTGCACTAATGAGCATTCCTTTCTTTTAAGGAAATCTATTGGTAGTGTAATAGGAACGGGAAGGAGAGAGGAGATCCTTTTGTCAACTTGTTCAAAGTCCTTGAAGTTATGAGATTTTTGTATGCTCACATAGATGATTTTATCCTCTGCAGAGGAACAGGCAGGTTAAAGAGAAGGGAAGGGGTGACATCTACATTCTGCCCATTTCCATTTATTCCTTAAATTATTCCCACACAGTAAGCTGATCTTGCTGTAGTTTTGCCACTGTGAAACTGGAGCTCTGTGGCCTGTGCCTGCCCTCCTGTAGCAGACAGTTGGCACGTGGGAGTCGGTGGCCTCCAGGATTTGCTTTTAAATTATTACTGTTTTTCACTGGGCTATGGTCTCCTGCCACAGCAATTCTGGCAGCCAGGAACGTGCCTTGTGTGGTGTGTTCTGCACCTCTTATCTATTAGACACATTGGGAGTAATTTGTCACCTCTGGTTTGTGCCTGCAATGAGAAGTGACTGTGGGAGCCAAGCCCGAGGGAAGCCAGCCTGAGGTGGGTGGTCTGGGAAATCCTCCTTAACTGTTGGCTCTTTGGCTGAAGGGCAGAAAGGCCAGGGTATGCAGGAACACCTCCGCTCCCAGAAAAGCAGCCTTGCCACAAAGGCATCAGCCCCGTCACAAAGCTGCTTTGGGAAACTTGCTCAGGAAAGGGGATAGATGGGCTCCTGCCCTCACCAGGCGTCCCGCCAGCTGGCGCATTATATGCCCGGCTCCCAGACAGGATGTTCTGTACATGTGGGTTTTCCAGGAACACAAAGCCAGGGACCCACCAGCCCCATTACAACCACATGCTTTAACTCTTTAACAGGACCGAGCGGATCTGGAGCCTTTCCTCGCCACCTCTGGCTGCTGCATGCAGCCATGCCACCGCTGGAAAGGTCTGTGGAGTGGGACTGCATTATCAAGTCGTCCCTTGATGTACTGTAGCCTCACCCCTTCTGGAAGTATCCCCTGCGTTAACAGCTCCCACAGCCTCTCACCTATTTTTAAGGGTGTCACAAAATGCAGATTCCCCCTCCTGAATGCAGAAGAATGCCAGCAGGTTACATGCCAACAAGCCCCGTGCTTCACAAAGCAAGACTTGCATGCTCCTCACCTGCCAGGGCCGTGCCGAGGGCCCCTTACCAGTGCTGTCGCTGGAGAAGAGAGCTGGGACACGCTGCCAGCCCCCATCCCTCATCGACTGTGGTACTTGGCGAAACTGTAGTGGTCTCTCTCAGCACCAAGCTGGCATCTGGGGGTGCAGGGGAAGGAATGGAAAAACATAATGGGCTTCCTGATTCTCTCTCTTCCCTTTTGCAGGAGGATGATGTTTACCAGCAAACTCCTCACCTTAACCTTCAGTGAGAGCTGGGCTGGGACGCAGCAGAGCCAAGGAGCCCTGAGGGTACCTGGGCATTAGGTGGTTGTCCTTTGGCATCTCTCTGTCATCTGGCCTGCACTGAGCTCATGGTGGATCTGTGGGGGACAGTTCAGGCTTTTCATGTTACATCCATGGGAAAAAAAAGCAAACCAGATTTTGGGACAAAGAGGGCACAGACTGGTGCCAACACACTAGCGCTGAGGGCAGAAACACCCTTATTTGCCTCTCCAGGCATGCTGCTCAGGTGTCCTTGTAGCTACCTTACGGGGTGGTGTTTGATACCATGCTGTGTTTAGCAGCTCTGCCTGGCAAGCGGGCTTTGTCCTCCAGGCCTGTGGATCCCAAGTGAGGTCGGGGGACCTGCCTCATGGGGCCGACACGCTGTCCCTGTCCCTGCCCAGCAGCCCTGGGGCTGTCGGGCGCTGCTGGGTGCAGGACTGATGCTTTCAGGGAAGGAGGGGGGAGCCACAGTAGGCTGGAGCATGCTCTGGATACCCGTGAGCACCGAGGAGGCCTCAGTGGCAGGTGGTGTCCCTCCCCAGCCATGCCTGGGCCTGCCACCTCCCCACGGCTCAGTGGCAGCTGGGGATGGGAGAAGGACGAAGGACCGGTTGGAGAGCTGGCAGTGGTGGTGTATGTCCCTTCTTCCAGGTCAATGGCAGCTGTTCACAAGGCTGGGGCTGGGCTGGGCAGAGCTGCTGACTGCAGCTGGCACACAGCTGGATTTGCTTCTGCACTGGCTGTGCCCATCAGGCAGGCCCTCCCTTGGGAAGGGCTATCGTGCTACCCATATTTAGAAAGTGTATAATGTTCATCTTTAAACCCAAGTTTAAAGTCTCATGTTGAGGAGATCAGGGACCAGGTTTGGGAGAAGCAGAGTTTTCCTAGGGAGGAGAACTCAGGCAGTAAAGCCCTCTTGGACAAGCCTGATGGGAGCACGAAGAAGAAGCCTAACCCTGGTTGCCCACCTCGCACTCCTGTCCCTGGGTGCTGCAGGGCAGTGTGGGGCTCCCTGCGGGTGGGACGGGACAGCAGTCTTGCTCAAATGACCTTCCTCCATCTCCATGAGCTGCCCGTGCAGGATGGCAGAAATGTCCCTGTGACAGCTGTTTTCAAGAGATTCATGATCCTGGGTTGAGCTGTGCAGACAAAGTTGTTACCATCCCACAGTCTGTGTCTCCCTTCATAAACATAACCTGGCTCCAAATAATTGCTTCCTCCGGGAAGCTTTAAAACAGTTGATTTGTTACAGAAACTGTTCAGTATTTCTCTTGTTCTTCTCTGGTGATTTTTCAACAGCCTTACAAATAACTGGGGATTTATCTTCATGGCATCTCAGTGGGTGGGAAGGCCCACGCCATCCCTTGTTGATGGGAGGGGGGGAAACAAAGCACAGCAAACTGAAGTAACCTTCTCCAGGTCATACCAGAGGCTGTGCTGCAGGCAGGGAAACAAACGCTCTTAATGAGCATGTCTTCTTCCAGCTCTTTGCTTTAACCACGAGCTCCTGTTTCTTCTGCATGTGGTGATCCAGTTGTCACCCCGAGGGACCAGGGATGGCCCCTTTATTCTGGTGCAGGCTGCGCCCAGAGGGAATAGCTGAAATGGTAATTCAGAGATATTGATCCTCCTCATTGTGGAAGCGTAATGCCAAGGGCAACACCTGCTACATAATCACCCTCTTATTCTGCCTTGTGGCTAACGAGTTTGAGATAAACCAGTCAGGGCTGTGCCCTGGGGAATCAAATGGAGGCCCTGCTCTTCCCAGTGTAAGACAAGTCGGTGGGACTCTGGGAGGGTGGTGCAGGAAGGTTAGCTTTCTTCCTTACTGCATTTTGGCAAGAAAGATAGGCGTTTCAGAACAAGGTGGTTAAAAATGCAACTGAATGGAGCATGGAAGGGGTCTGGATGCAGGGGCACAGCACGTGGTGCTGGGATACATCTGAAGTGCTGGAATTAGGTTTTCTGGCTTACTAATGCAATAGGGAACAAAGTGTGTTGCTGTTTTGGTTGGTTTATCAGTTGTTGGGCTGGTCCCCATCCCTGTGAATTGAGAACAAAGGATTAATGTCTTGTAGTTTGCCCCTGCAATTGGCAGAGACAATTATGAGAGATCCAGGCAGATTAAATGTTTCTTCCTTTGTTTCTTGTCCTGTTCTGTGTTTGTACGAAGCCATCTTCATCATTTTATACCAGGGATTTTTTTGTCGTTTTTTGAGGACGCAAATCTTGACCTTTCCCAACAGGAGCACAAACCTTCTATCTTATCGCTAACCCCCAATCCATGGTGGCAAGGAAGTGGCGAGGTGGCGAGGAAGGGGTGTAAATGGGCTGAGGGGAAAGCAGTCTTTCCAGTCTCCCTCCAGCAGTGTCGGGGGTGACACCCTGCGACCCAAACGTGACCTTTTGGGGCGCTGGGGGATGAGGGGGGAGTGCTGTCCCACCCAGTTGACCTCAGTCTAACGTCATGAGGCTCTCTTTCGCCTGAGTTCCTAACGCTGGTTTAAAACCTGTCGGGGATGGTCTCCTCTCGGGGTCACCGTGCCGGCCAAAGCGCGGGCGGGGAGGCCGGGAGGCCCCCGGCGCTGCCCAGCGGAGCGGCGGCTGTGCCGGCCCCGGCGGTCCCACACCCCCACCTAGCGCCCGGCCAGAAATGAAAAATTATTCTGGGAGGGAATAGAGAAAAGGTTATTCGTATTTAAGATCAAAATAACGGATGTTTTTGGGGAAAAAAAATCACAACAAATCCACATTAGCAACCAGAGTGCTGGTACCGGGATAAACGGGTCTAAACCAGCCCTGATGGACATTAGGCCAGAAATTAGGATCACCGCCATCAGTTAGATACTAGGGAAGCCTTGGGGCAGGCATGGGGGAAGCTGACCGGTTTTAAGATGTAGTGTGATCGCTTTATGAAATGTCAAATGCTTGCCCGAGAATGGGGCCTTGCAAACCTTATTCCTAAACTGGACTTTCTTCTTATTAAAACAAGCCTCCATTAGCACTGTCAGATGGCGTCAGTGGTGCCAGCAAGAGTGGCCAGGTTGAAAAGGAGCAAGTAAACGCAACTGCCAGGCCACCTAAGCCAGAACAGACTCTCAAGATGACAAAATTTGAAATAGTGTGGCTTGGGTGCTCCGCTGCAGCTGTGGATGGCAGCAGGGCCACTGCCCCTGGCCCACCCTGAGAGAGCATCTTGGGGTGCGCTGGGAGGCCGCTCCTCTCCATAGGCTCTAGCCTGGCATGCCCATCTGCAGAGGGTCACAAGCCCATCCTAAACATACTCACCTGGCCTGGGCCAGAAACTCCTTGGCAAGAGACCTGATGGTGGAATGCGAGGGGTTTTTTTTTGTTTTGTCAAGCAAAACCCTGCTTATTTCTTCAATGCGAGGGTGTTGAATTTGTTTGTAGGACCTAATGGCCATTGGGAAAACAAATCTGTGGCTGCGCAGGGTGATCATCTCCACCCTGCAGTCAGCAGAGCTAGCTGCTTGCTTTGCCAGAGCAACGTGCAGTCGTTTTCTTACATGAGAGGAAACAAATTCTCCAGACATGATGCCCTTCTGGGCAATTATTGCAGTTTCCTCTGAAATTTTCAAAAACACAAAATATGATTTCTTTGTTTTAATTGTCCAAAGCCCAAAATATTTTTCTTATTTTATTTGGTTCCATAAGCGAAAAAAAAGGTTATTTAAAAATTTTATGTGTCTCCTTTTTAGTCTGGTGAGGGAGCAGGGGGATATTAATGCTTGAGGGGGATTCCCTCCCTCCCCTGGTTCTCAAAGAAAGCTTGCCTTGTTTCAAGTGTTTTCCTTCTGCCTGTCTCCATAGAAAATATTAGGGATATGGGGTCTGGTATTCATTATAAGCTCCCAACAGAGTAAAAGATCAATGAAACTTTAAATAAAGCAGCTGTGAGCCAGTATGTCATTTAGCTGTTGAAGTTAAAAGAATGTATAACAAAAATGGAGTGTAACCATTTGGTGAGGGTCTTTATTCATTCTTTCAGAAGCTTGCGTGATGTTGTCATGTGGTGGCTGCTTCATGGTCGCACAAGACAGATCTTGCCTGAATTTTCATCTGTGTACCTACCTACCTACTAGAGCATATTACATAGCCATGGCTACTTTTACCTTTGCATTTGGCGTGCCTGATGGTTTAGCTACAAAGCTACCCTTTTTTTTTTGAATAAATAATTAGGTAAACCACAAAAGCTTAAAAAATGTCTTTAAATAGGGAGTGAAATGAACAAAGTCCTTTTTTTATTTTCTTTTTTTTTTTCCTTCTTTTTGCTTTAGAAAAAAAAACCAAACCGAAGATAGGACCCAGTGCAGTTGTCAGGAATGCTCCAAGTTTTCCTGCACGCACTGTTTAGTCACAGCATGTCACACGCTGAGAGCAGAGCCCAGCAGTATTTTCCCTGGGTCACTATTCCTCTCTGCCTTGAAGCTGCCTGCCAGAGCCAGTGCCTTACGTCCCCGTTTCCATCCCAGTTGGACAGCTGAGCTAGGGTCACAGAGAGCTTTTTTCACCGGACAGGGAGTCCATTTTCCTTCCTCTCCCAGCAGCGCAGTCCTGAGCGGCAGAGGTTGATCAGGCCAGCCTTGTAACACAAATTCAGCCCTGCCTGAAAAAAAGCCCCCTGGGCTGCCAGGAGGTTCACTCTCACCAACAGATGGGAAGGAGGGGTGGGAGGCATGCAGGGGAGCAGCCACCTATTCAAGCATTGTGCTATCTATCGTTTTAATCAGCTGTATTGCACTTAAGTCTAAGACACAGGAAATCAGAGGTCACACAAGAGCAATGAAATGATCAGAGGCTGTAAGGACTTACAAGAAAAGATGAAAAGGGATAAATATGCATATCTCAGCTGAGCAGGGATGGCTAAGGAAGCTTGATATTACCATCCAGAGTGAACAGTCCCCAGGGAGGAAAAGGGAGCCTTTGGCCTACTTCAAGGGCTTGTAACTCAATGTGACAGGAGGAATTTTGAAAGGCAAATATGGGTTAAACAGAAAAAAAACACTCCTTGTGACGTTGTTTGTTAAACTGATTTCCCACAGGGAGCAATGGAAGCCCAGGTTCTCGACTTGTCTGTACGCTGGGGAGGGGATGTCCTTTCGTGTGCTTTAAGAAAGGCAGGAGGTGGTGGCAAGGAGACAGGGCAAGTACTGAGTGATGGACTGGCCTGCCAGGCTCTTTGTCTTCCAGCTTTCTGCCTGCCAGAAATAATGGCCTGTCCTGTTGCTTATCCTACATGCCATCTGACGCTTGAATTTGACAATAGTAACAAAAGAAAACTCTTCTGCGGGTGTATGTGCTGGGAATTAGCAACTGGGGGTGTTAGAGGATTGTGTAGCAGAATCAGACCCCTGGAAAATCTGATGCAGCTTTATTTAATGCACTGTGCAGCTCAGGGGGGTGCATGAGAGATGCCTGGGCTATTTCAGAGCTGCAGAAATGGTGCCAAGTAGAAGACATCTGCATAATCATGTCTTTTGTTGCTGGCAGACACACGGTCAGGACATTGTGGTGTCCAAACACTTAATTCTAGAGCGATAGGTGCAATATGTGGTTCTGAATGGTCTGGGGGGAAGAACAAAGAGAAAATGTGCCTATTCTCCAAAGTGTTTAATCTTACTAAAACAATGTAAAGTGTGATTTAAACAGTAGGCATTCTGGCCATTGTGTTTGTGAGCAAAGCTCAAAAAGTATCTGAACAAAGAATTTATTTTTACCAAAACGGACATCCTCAGCTCAGTGCCGAAAAAGTAGCAAAGTCGCTGATCTGAGTGCAGAATTTGGGAAGGCAGCTGCACCATCAACATTTCCTTATGGGAGGTGACACCAATTCCTGTGCCAAGCAAGCAGGCGTTTTGGAGCAAGAACTGTGGAAGGAGCAAAGCTAGTGCAAACAGATAACTCACTGGCAGGAACCAGACACCAGCACTCCTTGGCCTCGTCCTCTGCAGTGTCCCAACAAGCTCAGGGTGCCTGACTGCGCATTTGTTTTCTGAGCTGGAGCAGGAAAGCTCTGCTCCTCTCTGGCTCTGCAAGGAGAAGTCACACTGCGCAGGCCCAGCACATGGTACTGGCAAGCCCAGGGCAGTGCAGGTGCTGCTGGCGAAAGGTCTGGGAATCGAGCTGCTGCCTTCTCCGGAGTGGGTAAGTCAGGCAGCAACTCTGCCACTGCCTTGTGATGGTCGTGGTCCTTGTGCCCACACTCTGCGCCAGAGGAACCCCCCCATCTCTGAGGCTGAAAGTTTAAGTTCTGGCACCAGGTTAACAGGATGGCAGATGATTAACCAAAAGCACTGGATTCAGATAGCTGTAGGTCTGGGAACCAGGCTGGGATAACAAGCTGCTCAATGTGAACCTAGTGCATGGCTAGAAACTTACTGTCAAATCTAACTAGCCATGTTAGTAAACTGCTGGAGGAGGTGAAGGTTTGATAACGCTGACCAGCTCCATGTGCTGCTTGTGCTTCCCTGGCCCCAGGTGGGTGACAGCCAGCCCTCAGAGCCCCACTGAGGTGACAGAAGGGGAGGCAGTGCTGGAGACATCCGTGACCTTGGGTTACTGCTGCTTTGCAGCCTGGCATGCACAGCAGCTCGCTGCGCACTGATGTCGGGCCTCTGAGGTTAAACTTGGCATGAGCTGACCCTCATACCCTAATACCAGCCTTTAAGGTTTACACAGAGAGTAGCACCATTCAGTCAAAGCTGTATGCCTAACGATTAAGAGATGCATGTGAAATGTTCCCCGGAGCCTTCCAGCTGTTGCACCCTGGGAACTGTCCCACCTCCACCTCTGTATTTGCTGGCATAAATCACTTCTTAATGCCTGCAGATGAGAGTGCTTTGTAGCACCAAACACCCCCTGTGCTGATGGAGTGCTTCTTGCAGAAAGAGTCTATGTCTGAGGATAATATGAGCCAAAATCTGCTGAGTCTTATCTTTCATTTAAACAATCTTTCCAGCATTTATGGTTGCAAGGGGAATATTCAGAAAATGGTTTGTTGTCTTCTTGAGGGCTCGGGTGGCTAGCGTTACGGGCTAGGGGAAGGGTGGATTCCAGTGTCCTCCCTAATTATTCTAGTTCTGTGCTGTTATACCTGTCACATAGATCACAGGATGGTTTAAAGCTCAGGCAAGTGGTGGCACAGTGCCCAGCAGAGAAAGAGCACTTCAGACGTAAATTCTCTGGTGTGGGTACAGTGAGGTCTAGTTACTACTTCTCTGACAGCACAACCCCGTCAAGGGGGAGGAATGATAATTCTGGTTCAAAAAACAAAATAGTTGATATTACAGTAGCCCTGAAAGTTGAGTCAGTAAAACTGAAGGAGAGAGAACAGCAAGTGGGAGAATCTGGGAGCGGAAACCTCCTGAACCAAGTCTGCCACTGAATTGACTGTAGCATCAAATCATATCTATAGAAAGACCATGTATTCCTGTATCTTTAGACAATATGAAAACAAAGACTTCTGTATTGGTATGAGTACTTTCAAAGAGTTATAATGCTTAAATATATATTTTCAAAGTAACTACAGAGGCATGAAAATTCCATGTAAGCTAGGCATAATTCCTGGATGGCTAAACAGTCAGTGAAATTACAGCTTGTTTTCCAGGAACATCTATCGGAAGTTTGGAGGAACCAGGATATCGTATGGATGTGTCCTTTCTAATTTGTATTTTTACCTGTGTAACATGACAACTAGTTTAAACAGCCTCTTGTGATTACAGCTTAATGAGAGTTTTCCTGGATTGTGCCACCATGTGGTATATTGTTTTAATGTTGTTTTTCCTTAATATAACTGTTGCCTAGTGATGGGACATGTACCATCCTCCCCAGACTTGAAAAGCATGTGAAAGGTAGGTGATATAAACATGACAAGACACTTACAGCATTGATAACACTCTGGCCTTCTACTGACCTCTACTTCTTGAAGATACCACAAAGCAATGTATACTGCTCTTCAGGAACTGCCTGGCAGCCATATGCGTGTTGGAGTAGTACTGTGCCGTAAGGAAACCGAGGTCATTGTTAAATCTTACTTACCTTAAGGCCATTAAGTACATCATCACTTGGCCCTTAAATATCACGCCTTATGTTGCCACATTCCAGAATAGGTTTTACCTGTTTCTGCAATGCCAGTGTGTTTGTTATTTTCAGATTACAATCCACTTTAGCTCAAGCCTTTATAGATGTTGCTACTTCCTAAATGGGTGTTTCTGATTTTGTACTAGTGGATTAGACTTCCTAAACACAGTCTGCCCTTGTTCTTGCAGAATTTCATCTTGTTGAATCATTCCTTTGGTTTCTGAGACTAATTTTGAATTTCTGTTCTTGTCTTCAGAGTGTTTGAAACTCTTCCCAGACTGATTCAACACTGCATGCTCTAATCTGCTTAACAAATTATTAATGCAGGTATTAAATGGTCCTGTGCTAAGAAGAGATCCCTGATTCCCCAAAGGAATTGTCCCCAAGTTTGTCAAGGAGCTATTTTGAATGCAAACTCTGAAAAAGTTGTGCTTCCAGCTTACAATGAATTTTAACTTGGTATTTTCCTGTTTCTTAAGAAAGAAGGACTAAAATCATTATTGTAGTCAGGTTTAACACATCTCTATTTTTCCCCTTGCCGGATAGCTTAGTTATTACAATAAGGAGTATTGGATTCATTTGAAACAGCTTGTTCTTGATTGCCTGCTTTGTTGGCGTGAGCAGCTTACCAGTTTACTGAATGAAAGTGCTTCTAAATTGATGATTTAATCTTTTGTTTCACTGACTTTCTGACCTTTGAAGTTAAGCCTGCCAATCAAAAAATCACTGCAGTCCCAGGAAGCTAAGCATTCAGGATGGTGCTAGAGATTTCTCAGTGATGGTTCATTAGTTACTTCAGGGAATTTCTTAAGGATTAAAAGCACTGTCTGCTTGAGAATATGTGAACTTTCTTCATCCTATTCTTCCCCTTTTATGACCTATGTTCTTCACATCCTTTTTAAGATGAATATCGGGTCTCAATTAAGCAAAGGTGAAGATGACATGACATGCTCAGTGTTTGCAATCTGCTATCTGCTGAAAACAAAAACTGCTGCCAATGTTAGTCCCTGGGTCTGTGTAAACAAAGAAGATGGTTTGTCAAAAAAAAGACATGGCATGATTTGAGCTGCTTGGAAATGTAATGGCAGGCCATGACCATGAGTGCAGTGGTTGCATTTGGGGGGTACATCTAACGTTGAGTTAAATCACAAAGGGGCTCAGGTGGCTTTCAGAAAAGGTTTAAAAGGGCCAGCTGAGGAAGGACACATGATCCTGCAGAGGCTCTCCTGTTACCCTCTGAAGGTTTATAAATAGCTTTGACCCAATAAATTGTTTCTGTAGCAGTCTACGGCTTGCTCTCACAGCGCTGTGAGATTTCCTCATGAGTTCAGATTCAGCATCTACAACTAAACACGCTGAGCTGCTGTAAACTTGTTCTGATGATTCAAATATTAACCTAAGGAGAAAAAAAATATTTTCCACTTTGTACCTGTATGCTTCATGTTGGACCAGGTACCACCTGTCCTTCTGCAGCTGGCATAAATTCAGCATAAAAACCTTAAGTGAACCTAAACTTTGTCACATGTACTAGGTAATGTAAAAAATGTGATGGTGTGTAATGCCTTATCGGTACTAAATCTCCACTGGGATGCGATCTGATGTGATGATGCACTATTCTGCTGTCAGTCTGCCTTAACTGCCTCACACAGTGGCAAACCGCAGAGACATAGGCAGTGCCTGTTCCATATCCTAGAGAGGAGGAGGTGGTCGGTTCCTGCCTCTGCTGCTTTTTCCTGGGCCACAGCCATTAGCACAGCCCTGAATAACGTTCACCTGAACTAAGAGCTGAGGTCTGCAACTTCAGTGATGAGCTACAGAACCCCCTGTTACCGTAAGGTACTTCTGGGACTAGTTGAATATTGCTGCTGAGCTATAATTAATAGGATGTTAATTATTATGTTTGGCTAGGAAAGATGTGTGTGAGGAACTGTATCCAGGGTTCTACCAGAGCCAGCTGAAACAAGGTCGGTTAGGCAGTGAGGGTCTGTTCAGACTGTGGAAGAGTAGCCCTTAGTCAGTCTCCCTAACTCTACTGACTGCTTAGTAACAGCCCTGCAGCAGCATGTTTCTCTCTGAATTATAGTCTAGTGCAGAAAAGGTGCTACAACTAAATATATTTCTGGTTGGCAGGCAGGGAATCTCAGTCTGGCAGTAACACATAAGAAATCTGTATATTTGGATTTGAGCAATTTGAAAAGTTTAGCTTTCCTGAGAAGTGGAAAACCAGAAAAAAACAGTGACAGTTATGTCTGAATGTCTGCTGTTCCATTATTTCTAGGTCAATTTCCATTTTCTTTCTCCAGACATTTTGAAGAAAACCAACTGGTGCTCAAAGATTAAACTCTCTGTTTAGTTTTTGCCATCTCCTTGAGACTTTTGCAAGTCAGCTCTTGAGCCCTCATTGCTGCTACCTTTAAGAGAGCTATACTGAGTCTAGCAGTAACAGAAATATGTTAGTTCACAGAGCCTTGGTAAAAAGGGCAGAGAATGCATAGGTAAATAAGTGTACAGAAAAGGAGAAAGTAAAGAAAGGTAGAGTGTATTAACATGGAGAACCACAGTGAAATTAATAACAAATATATTCACCAGTAGCAGGAGCCAGCTACATTTCTGCTTCCATTCACAGAACTGTTGCAGAACTGGGCAAGTGCCGAGTCTTTGGCTGTATGGCTCATACAAGCAGCCTCACTGTGGATCTGAGGGGCAGTAGTTTTTGCAGAGGGTCTTTGGCAATGGAGGTAGAGTCTCTAACTTGGAATCTGTCTTTTTGCTTCTCCCTCGCTCCTCCGTTTTTTTCCCCGTTCCCTCCTCCGTGGTTTAAAGCTGTCTGTAGGGTGAAGTCCTATAAACTTCCTGTATGCAGAGCATACTCCAGCAAGTTATGCCAGAGCTCCTCTACCAGTTGGTGAAGAATCACCTCCTTTTGCATGTTTTGAACTTGGACTTCATTAGTTTCATTTGATGACATTTAATTTTTGTATTTGTGTGAGAGATTGAAATGTCATATGACTGTCTCAAAGCTTGCTTGTGTCTGTGCAAACCTCCAGGAGAAGCTGCTGCGGCCTGTGAATTGGTCTGGGGACTGTCGCCCAGGGAAGCGGGAGTGTACTGAAGGATGCACCCCCCCACTTCTTTGCGGTTGCATTGTCGGACTCCTTAGACAAGCCTCAAAGGGGCACACATGCACTGAGCTGTCCCCATCGTGTAGCCATTTGTGGCTCTGTTGTGTAGGCCAGACACCATGCATGCATTTCTAATGAACTGGTAAGAGGCAAACGTTCCTGCCCTGAAGCCAGATGCAACAAAACCTGTGGGACTAGAGAAAAAAAAGTTAAACGTGAGCAGATACGCTAATCAGCGGATACCATGAACTTAAAAAGGCAACAGAAACTTTGCTCTGTGTGCATCCACCATCGAAGCTAGATCCTGTGCACCCAAGAACTGAAGACTGAGGACCAATGGGATGCCACTGGATCCATGGTGGTGACTATTCTTGCAGCCCTATCCCGCATCCTTGCTTTATTTCTGTCTTTTCCTTCCATTCTGTCCTATCGCTACCCCTCTTCTTTTTTTTTTAATAGTAAAAACCCGTTTTGGGTATACGGCATTTGACCTTGTTTGTGTCTTAATCTCGCTCTTGGGATCATATCAAAACCTCCCCCGACATTGGATCGGGACAGTTTGGAAGAGACAGTGAAGAGTTAATCCCTATCGACTATTTTCCACAAGCAGTACCAGATCGTAATGGTGGCTGGCTGGGACTTTATTTCAGCTTTCATTTAGTCTTCTGCTGCCTCATGCCCTTCCTACTTCCAAGTAGTTGCTGTATTTACCTAGTTACCTTGATGAATTAACTAGAGGGATTTCAGCCTGCTTGTGTGCCTTTCAGCAGCCCAGAGTTGCAAGGAAGGTAGAAGTGTGGATATTATTGGGCTAGCCAGCAGCAAGAATATTAACAAGTCCTAGGTGGTTTTCAAACAACTTCAAGCCAAAGGGAGAAGTACTCCTTCCTGTTAACAAATAACTCAGAGACACTGGGTAGGAAACAGATGTGCAGGCTCATGACCCTAAGTGAGAAGCCCATGTGAGGAAAAAAGCATATGACCTTTACGTCAGTAACACAGTTGGGTAACACAGGAACCTTTCAAAGAGTGATTGTTGTTTCCTGGATCCCCTCCTGTCTTTTGTTTCTCTTCTCCCAGTGGTCTGAAAATGGGATGCACAGAGGAGATTATTGCCTTGCAGTAACAAGGACAACACTTTTTAGGCTGCAGTTTCACACTGCTAAAATGAACAACTTTTCCTTAATGGAGTGCTCCTGCTCCTTCCTCTCCTCTCTGTTCAGCACTAACCCTTGTTTTCATCCCACTACAAGCTGGTTTTCAGGGAGTTAAACCAGCAGAAATCTGCTTGCTGCTTTTCCAGGGCTAGGTTTTACTGATTTAGCTTTGTGAACCAGCTCACTCTGCAGTCAGAAGAGTCCCAGTGTTGACAGGAACAGGACTGCCTGTTCCCATGGCACCTGTTAGAGCACTGTAACTCATTATGAAATTAGCAGTGTTAAATGTTAGGTGGCACATCTGAACTATCTTCCTCAGCAGGTAAAGGTTCCCTTTATCCACAGGGATAATCACAAGTGTTGTCTTTTATTGCTCAAAGTCGTCCCTCTACTGCAGATTCTCCCATGTGTGCATCATTTTGCTTTTCTCACGGACCCAGACGTTGCTCAGAATGGAAATACGCATTTTTGTAATCCAGGAGAAAAGCAGGTGATGCTACCAGTTGCCCTTGCTAAACCTTCAGCTACACTGTAGCCTTTTTCATCATTGTCTGCACATAGCAGAAATAACTTTCCCACTTTGGGGACTCTGCATACTGTTGCAGTTTGAGGAATGTGCGTGGGGGCTGTCATATAAAGCTATGATGTCAGTGGCATCATGCGTGGTATTGTTCCAGGGAACTTTATGTCAGTGACCGAGCATGAAAAAGAGAAGCTCGTCCCCATAGAGCTGATTAATAACAGACACTGGGTGTAACAAAGATGGCATTTCACAGTCCACAAGGGGCGTGGGTAGGAGGTAAGACTGGAGGCAGCGTGGGACTCCAGGTGACGAGTCAGGGAAATGCTATCAAAAGGGTCATGCTGTCCTCAGGTCAACCTGATGTAGCTATAATTGCTGGCTAACTCTTTGTGTAATGCCAGCTGATCCAGCAGTGCACAAATCTGGCAGTGACAGTCACAGAGCCGCAACCTCCATCTGTATTAGAAAACTAGTGGGTGTATCTTCAACTTCCAGATGTCTTCTGCATTTTGAATGTCCCTTGGGATAGTCCATTGCCTTTAATCATCTAGAAGCCAAGCTGTGATAAATTCTGCAGTTATGTAAAACAGAAACGAAGTTCAGCTATCTACCTTGTCGTTGCACACTTGATTCGAAATGAGGCTGCAAATAGATCAGGTGCGCCTTACGTATTTTTCTCCTCTCACTTTGCTCATCGTGGCCAAGAAATGCCTACTCCTGCAAGACCTTGCCCGCTCCCGTGCCTGCCTGGCACACAAACGCAGCAGTTTTTAGTCCGTTATGTACTGTACGAATAAAAGAGCCTGATGGTTCTGTTCGTCACTTCAGTTTTAGTGACAGCCCTATACTATGCAACACTGTGAAAAGCCAGGTTTATGCTTTTATTGCCTTCTCAAAATGGCTTCCAGATGAGATAACACACAGTGCTTTCCACACTCCAGACCAGCATTAACGCCATTGTCCGTTTTTTCCCCACACAGGCAGATTTAGCGTACAGCCACCAGCTACCCAGCCCAGGCCGGATGGGTTGACAAGCGAAGGTGAGTATGCTAGCGGCCATCCTCCCTCCGCGCACCCAAGAAGGTCTCGGGAAAGCCCGTTACAGAGCGGCAGGTAGCGAAGGGCGACCGCCCCCACTCCTCGGCAGGCAGGCCTGGGCCCCCGGCCCTACGGTAGAGCCGCCGGCGGTGCCAGTCCCGCCGCGGCGCCTCGGGGCCGGGCCGCGGCACCCCCCACCCCGCCCCGGCCTGGATTCTCTGGGGAAGGGGTGGGGCCGCCGTCTCCGCCAATCGCCGCGCGGCGCCCGCGTCACGTGAGGCGGCGGTGACGCGCGGGGCCGCCTCCATTTTGCAGCGCAGCGGCGGAGAGGCGCCGCAGTCTGGAGCCGGCCGTCGCGGAGGGAGGAGGCAGCTGCCCGCCAGCCGAGCGCCGACCGCCCCGCGCGCTCGCCCGGCAGCGAGATCCGCAGCCCAGGTTCGTGACAGGCCGGGGTCCCGGCGCGGCGGAGCGCGGGGGGCCTCCCTGCGGGGCGCAGCGCCGCGGGCGGGCGGCATCGGGGGAGCAGGGTCGCTGGCGCAGGGAGCTCCTGGCTGCGCAGCCGGTCAGCTCCGGCCGGCGGCCTGTCCTCTTGTCGCTCTGTTCTACTCCGGTGCCCTCTGCGGGGCGGGCGCCGTTGGTGGTGGGTGCGGCCCCGGCCGCCATTTTGTGGCGGAGCGGTGGCGTTAGCTTTTCTTCCCTTGCTCGAGGGCAGCGGCGCGCGTGCGCTGGCGGGGAGGGGCGGACCACGCCGGAGTGGCGTGTTGTGGGCGGGGCTGCAGGCCGAAGGACAGCTTCCTATTGGTGCAGGCTAAGGCGGGCCCCACCTGGCTCCTTCCTATTGGGCCGGAGCGGGGGCGAGGACGGGTCTGCTGGGGGCTGCGCGGGGCGGGGGCTGCTGAGTCACTGGACAGGGCCGGCGGGCCGGGGGCACTGACGGGCTGGGCGCTGTATCTCCCGCAGCCAGCTCCGCGCCCACAGCCATGAGCGGCTGTCGCGTCTTCATCGGGAGGCTGAACCCGGCCGCCAGGGAGAAGGATGTGGAGAGGTTCTTCAAGGGATACGGCCGCATCCGGGACATCGATCTGAAGAGGGGGTTTGGGTTTGTGGTGAGTGCGCCCCTCCGCAGGGTTCTGCCGGTCCCCGGCGGGCACTCGGATCTCGTGCACGTTTGATGTGCACGAAGCTACTTCTAAAAGAAAATGCCATTAACGTGCTCAGCTAAGTAACCTACGTGGCAAATAAGCATTTGTTAATGTTTTAGAGGTGTAATATTTTTTTTACTTTTATGTTTTTGCTGCGGTGGTTTTGCAGGAATTTGAGGATCCAAGGGATGCAGATGATGCTGTCTATGAATTGGATGGAAAAGAGCTTTGCAGTGAGAGGTGTGGTACCTTATTTCATGTGTGTATAAATGTGAATATCTAAAATAAGAAGTGAGTCTTATTTTATAAGAAGTTTTAACTTCCATTGTGTTATCAGTACTCTTTAAGCTGTTTTGTGGGTTAGGGTTTTTTTCCGTGTAGCTATGAGGGAATATGTAAGAAGGAAAATGTAAAAACATATGGTTTTCCATTTGTTTTTTTCCCCCAGGGTTACAATTGAGCATGCAAGAGCACGCTCTAGGGGTAGAGGCAGAGGAAGGTACTCTGACCGTTTTAGTAGCCGCCGTCCACGTAGTGACAGGAGGTATGTATAGCTTTGAACTGACATAGTTTAAAAGAAATACTGTGAGCTCATCTGATCCAAGAACTTGAGCTAGAGTGAGATGTTAAACGGTATTTTTAGTCAGTCATCGGATGTGGCAGTAGGATAGTGAGGATTAAAAAACTCCTCAGATATGCATGCATCTTTATGCTTCCCCCTGCCCCTAAAGTACTTAATCCTTGTCCTAGATTACTCAGGGCATTCCATAGTTAAGTTGTAGTAGTAATGGTGGTATGCTGATACTGGTTATTGGTATAGCCTTTATTAATATTTATATGTGGCTGTATTTTAATTCCTAATGAAAGTCTCAATTGTTTATTTCCAAGCAGAAATGCTCCACCTGTAAGAACAGAAAATCGCCTCATAGTAGAAAATTTGTCTTCCCGAGTCAGCTGGCAGGTTTGTTGAAACACGATTAACTATTTTGACTTCATTTAATGGGTATGTAATGTAATTATTTTGTAAAATAATTAATTAAAACTTAAATATAATTTCTTAAAAATGTTTATGTAATTAATGTAACTTTAAATAATGTAATTTAAATATTTTGAATGAAACTAGTTAATTTTAATTTATAATAATAATAAATGTATATATTTGAGGATATATATTTATTTTTTTCTTGTTTTTTAAATCCATTTTAACCACATATTAAACCCTTTATTTGCCAGCCTATCTGTGTCGTTGGCCTTATGACGAGGAGTGCCTGTGGGTTATCCTAATCGTTCTGTCTTGGTCACTCTTGGTTGGGCCTGGTTGACTTTCCAGTCAGCTCCTACAATGTCACTTGGCCACCTCTAGATCTGTGTTTGCCGGTCTAGACGTAATCGATGCACTCCTTAAAGTGCCACATTGCAGCGATCCCAGAGCGTTAACGAGATCTGATTCCTAAGTTGAGAGCTGTTCTTCCTGTAACGCTTCCGAATAAAGAGGTCCTGGTCGAAAAGAGTTGAAAGATACGAAATTAGGTGGTCGTTGGAATCCTGATCGCAGTAAAGTGGTCCTTGGTAACATCAAGCATAGAGAATGTCTGGATCCATCAATAGTCTCCTAATAGGGAGGGCAGTGCGATTAATGGCTTCCATCGACTGGGTAGTGTTCGTCAAGTGGGTGGCGAAGAGCCAGTCGGGCATATATCATGACGGTATCTCCGGTCGCTTAATGCAGTTTGCTGCTTGGCTAGCCTAGGGAAATGTTAATAAAGGTAAAGTAAACTATATTTTTAATGACATATGGGGCACAAAATAATTGGTGTTATGTAAATGTAATTCTGTATGCATATAAGATTCGTAATGTAAATGGCGACTGAAATAGTACAAAAATATATGGGTAGTATTTCACACTCAGTCCAGTATATATACAAATGTACTTTTTTATTTCTTTCTCTCTCTCTCTCTCTCTCTCTTTCTCTTTCTTATTTAATCTGTATGATCTTTGTAGACTAATATTTTCCTTAATGTTAAGACACTTTATTAGCATTTTGCTTAAAGCAATATGCTTTTTTTTCATTTATTTCGTGCCCTGATAGAGATAATTCAATTTTGATAGAATACAAGTATGGCAATTGCCATGTTTGTAATTTATCTAACATCTTCTCTTTCAGTAGTCATAAGTTTCTTTTGTTTGTTTTTAACTATTTTTATATAGATAAGTATTAATTTCACTTCTTTGCATAACATAACTGGTCTTGTGTTAGGATCTCAAAGACTTCATGAGACAAGCTGGGGAAGTAACCTTTGCAGATGCACACAGACCTAAGTTAAATGAAGGGTAAGCTTCTGAAATAATCTCTTAAAAGCTGTAGAGTAGTATTTGTATCTATAATACTTGGGGAGGATGCTCAGCAGCTGTTCATGCTTTAATTTGGCTACCCTTAGAAAGTGCATTCTCTGGTATTTGTGGAGGGAAATTCTTCAATTCATGCTTGAGTTGTGACAAGGGATGACCATGCTGGGCAGTGTGAGGTTTTTTGAGTTTTTTTTTCTATCATCAAAAATACAACTTGTAATAGTGAGCTCCGTGTGCTGGTTTTTGTTCTATTTTTTTCTGTAGGGTGGTTGAATTCGCCTCTTACAGTGATTTAAAGAATGCTATTGAAAAGCTTTCTGGTAAAGAAATTAATGGAAGGAAAATAAAACTAATTGAAGGCAGCAAAAGGCACAGGTATGGATTTCTGTTCTCTTAAATAATGCTTAAATACACACTAAGAAAACTTTAAAGCCAGTGACCAGGCAACCGAACTGGAGACCAGCCTGGTTATTGCCATGGTCCGTGACATTTCATTGCTGACACTGCTGCTCTTTGTTTCCTCAGTAGGTCCAGAAGCAGGTCACGGTCCCGTAGCAGAAGCTCATCCAGGTCTCGTAGCCGTTCCCGTTCCCGCAGCCGCAAGTCTTACAGCAGGTCAAGGAGTAGGAGCCGTAGCAAGTCTCGATCAGTTAGTAGATCTCCAATGCCAGAGAAGAGCCAGAAACGTGGTTCTTCCAGTAGATCTAAATCCCCATCATCCGTGGATCGGCAGAGGTCTAGATCGAGGTCCAGATCTGTTGACAGTGGCAACTGAACTATAAGTAACTTGCCCTGGGGGCCCTTTTTTAAACCATACTTGCTAAAACTTGTGGTAAGTATGTGACTTTCTGTGGGGAAGGGTTTGGATGGGGAGGAGGGAGGGAGGGGGGAACTTTGTAGATGTGGACCATGGTGGGAAGGGTTATTGACTAATTGTATTAAATGTTTTTTGATAACCCTTTTCTTGCTCACATTTTTTTGTGAATGTCTGAAGTGTATAGTTTGTGTATATTGGCAGAGCTCTTTATAACTAAAGCAGACAAATTTTTTTGTACTCCAAAAAGTCATCTGAACACTTAATTCCCAGTAAACGCAACTGTGAATAGCAACTCAGAACATTAGTTTAATATCTCAAACTAATAGCTTTAGGCATCTAAGAGCTCTACATGTGCTGTACATAAAGCTTTATTTCAGAGGGTATTTTTTTGTGCTTTTGGATCATTGTTTCACTTATAGGTCAGCAGATTAAGTGCTGGTCAGTACTGGTAATAAAACTTTATTTTAAAAGCTTTTCATTTGATATGACTTGCACTACACTTAAGAAAATGCCCATTTCACTACCCTGTGGTAATAATATTCTACAAAGCACCCTAATTCTTGATACTTAAGAATTAAATAGCTGAAATAAAGTACAAAGAAACGTGTCTCTGCTTCTTAGTGTTAATAAAGTGTGTGTGTGACTGCGCCTCATGTTGTTGGACAGTCTTAAAATGTGTCTATACAAGGCTATGGTTGAGTGTTTCGGGTGTGTCATTTTAAATACATCACACTATGTCCTTAGATATCTTGATGTTCTGAAATAACCTTGGTAATAAGGAGAATCATGCTGTCATAGTTCATAGCAAAAGTTGGAATGGACACGTTCAGGTTTTAATCACTGTTTGGCTGATAGGCATGGAATGTAGAAGATGGGTGTAGTCGGCATACTTCATCAGTGTGCTTGTGCACACGCGTGTGAGAGAACATTGAGGTGTGGACAGAGCACTTCATAGGCACTAGTGCTCGTTCCGGAGGAAGAGGGATTTTTATGTTGGTGGGTGGTCATACTGCAGCTGGCGTTTAGTGCTTGTGCCTTACAGGGGCAGCAACCCTCTGCAATCCCTGTGTTTCTCAAGCCCTCATGCCACAAGAGAGAGCGTTAGAATTTAGTTTTAAAAATAAGATGCGTTTTCTTATACAGTGCATTACAAAGCTACTCCAGTAATCCACTGAACCCTTTCAAGAGGCTGGGCGTTGGATGAGGTCCTGGGAAAGGCAGGGTGGTTGTGTCCAGAGTGAGGTGGGTCGCTTGGTGTCTGCAGGCTGTACTGTTGTGCCCTTCTTGTAAATGTGTCCCAAGCCAAGGGATGTGAGAACATCTGTTAAGGTGGTGATCCTCCCATCGCTCCTGGGAGCAGGCAGGGAGGGTGGTCAGGCTGGTACGCGGGTAGCTGGGTTATCAGTAGACAGCTCTGGGGAGGGGGAGGCTCCCTTCTCGGAGGGTCGTTCAGATGCTGGATCACCTTGAGGCGTGGAAGAAGAGGGCTTTAACCTCTAGGTGAAGGCAGCACTGCTGCTCGCCCTGGTGCAAGGTTAGCTGGGTTACCTCAAGTCGTGATCCTTCCTGCTTGCTTGAACGATTACTGGCATCTGTGTTCAGGTGGGACTTGGCTCCAACAGGAGCCCAGGTGGCTGAAGGCACCTGATGATTGGAAAGGAGGGGGATTTGGGACACTCCCTCCCTCCCTCCCTCCTGCTAAATAGGAAGCATTGCCTGCTCTGTAAATAGCAGTTCCCAATGCTGTTTCTAAACCACAGTGCTTGCCTTGCAAGCAGCACAAGTGAATTTCTGCATTTTAAGGTGGCAAACTGGTTGTTGTGAGGATGAATGCTCAGGTTAAAACAAACTCCTAGGCTTTGCACTACAGAGAGTTACAATGACTGGCCAGGATTCTGCATTTCTGAAGTGTAGGTTCTTGATATGAGCCTCTTAGTTAAGATGAATTACTTGAGGTTACAACGTGTCCTTTACACACTGGAGGTGTTAATGCCAATCTTCCCTTGTACTTGTAAGCCAGATGGTGGCCGGAGCAGGAGGTGTATTTAGCTCAGTGACTCCTGCAAAGCAGGGCACGCTCAAGGCTCATCTGTTGGGAGGCACAGCTTGCTGGGCCCACACTTGATGAGCTGAGGAGTTGGTGTAGCCGTGGTCGGTTTTCCTGGCCTCTGCTGTGTAGAGAGCAGTGGTGTCCTGTGCAGGGCTTGGGTTTTAGAAAAGGGCCGTGACCAGCAAGTCCATGGGCTGCTCAGCTGCACGCTGGGACTTGCTGGCTCCTGTGCTGAGAGACTTTCACACCTCATTTTGGGACTTTGGGAGAGAAATTACATTAATCTTCAGCAGTGTCTTTGGGAGCTGCTTCCAGCATGTGCCGGTGGGACAGTTACAGGTAAGTGATGTTTAAAAAAAGGGAACTGATGTGGGCAGTGATTTTCATATGGGCAAAACTGGGGACAGTCACTTGGGAGCATGGCCCTAAGCTGTCCCAAAGGGTTGTCACCGTGACTTGGAAGTGACTGGAAGTGTCCCCAGTGGGTGGGCAGGGGGAGGCTTCATCTGCAGCAAGGTCTTCGGGAAATAACGGTGAGGGTGCAGATAGCTCTGTGGCCATCCCTTTCTCTGGTGTAAAATGAGCATGGAGATAAAAAGTCTGACACAGAATTGCTGGAGACCTGTAAGCCGGCTGCAGGAGGTGGAGCTCGGAGGGGTTGCGATAGTGGCTGCTGCAGAACCTGTATCATTTTCCTGGTTTCCCACTGTTCCTGCAGGATCTTGACACTGGTTTCATTTCTCGAGCACTAACTGTGTCCACACCTGCGTAGATCATTTTTGCTGCATCTGAAGGAAAAGGAAAATGTGGTGAGAATAGGCAGCTCTGAAACCAGGCTGAGGGAAGATTGTGACACAGCTACAATTGGTGTTGCTGGGTGATGTAAAGCAAAAGGAAGAAATGTGGAAGTCCTGTCAAAATATTTAAGCCATTTTTGTTTCCAGTCACTTACAGACCAGCCTGAAAAGTCATCTTTTTTATAGCAGTCTTACAAGCACCTGTATGGCTTCTCCACTGTCAACTGATTTGTGCTGAAGGCACACTTGAGGATCCAAACTGAGTGAGTTTTTTTCCCCAGTAAGTCATCCTTCAGCTGTAAGATATGGTAAAGTGCTCTTCTAGCAGCCCTGTGGCAGCTGCTCAGCAGCTTCTCTGTCCCGAGGAACTGGAGAAAGCTGGTCTGGAAGCATCAGTGGGATAGCTGGTGGAGGATCCCATTCAGCAGTGCATTCTCCAGCCATCTTCGCAGACACTTAGCTGGGTTTTGGCATTATGGACCTGTTGAACTTGGAGAAGTCTACCTTGCATCTATACCAATACTGTATATATGTTTTAATTAAGCTTGAATCTACTTACATACTTTTCTAGCAAGAGATCTACGTTTCCTTCCTTCAGCTGCAGTACTTGACAGTTCTGTTGTTTTCCTCCTCCCCCCACTCCAAAAGTGACACCCTTCAGTGAATATCAACAGTTTACAACAAAGATGGAATTTGTTGCATTAAAGAATATCAGATGTCCTCATGTAGTTTTAGGGGGGGGGTGTGTGACTGTTCTTTGCGTGTGCTCAGTGCCAATCATAGCTTTTGCAGGATGCCTGTCCTAGTTTAAGCATAGGACTCTGAAAATCACTTGAGCGCTGACAGTACAGATAGTATATAGCTATAAGAAACATTCTGCTGATGCAAGAAATCATAATTTCTAATGTCTTCAGTTACCTGTGGATTTTTGAGTGTGATTTGTATTTAATGCATTGAATATGGTAACTGAGTTAAAGGACAACCTGATTCTGCCCTTAGAAAGCAGCAATTCATTGGTAATTACGTGTAAGCGTATGTGGTTTGGCTTGGAAAGTGTAAGAAATACAGGAGCAAAGCTGTACTTGCCATTTGGTTTCTTTATTCTGGCATGGATCCTAAAGATCAGCATCAGCAGAAGTTCCAAGCTGGAACAGCAGGTAGAGCAGTGGGAAGAAGTATGATTTCTGGGGCGAAGGTGACCTTGAGGATAATTGAGCAAAGCTGTATGTTCTGGCAGCTGGTTTCCATGCACACTGTCTGCCGGCATCTGAAGGAGGAAAAGTTAAACAGATTGCAGATTTAATCCACTTTTAAGCAATTTTTAAAAAAGCCTGCCTACCTTGCAGTTGCAATGCTTTGTGCATTTGCCTGTACTAAAAGCGGCGTTATTGGGAGCAATACTGGCATCCCTACGTTTTGCCTTGTGCTCCCTTTGCAATGCGCAGACAGATCACATGATAAATGTGGACTTTGTGCTTAAAGGTGTTTGGAGGCCTTGTGCCCCGCTCTGGGTGCTGCAGCTCCCTGCAGGGAAGGAATCTGCTTCCAAGGTAAAAAGAGGAGTCCAAGGTGCGAAGGTAAAAAAAATAGTGAGGAATAGTGGATATCCTACCTGGATTAGATAGGATGAGGAAGGGAAGGAGTGGGTTATATATGTAAGGTTTCCATCCTAAATTCCTGGGGTTTCAGCTGAATGCACTGACTGGTTTAGGATAATTATCAGCTGAGGAGCAGTTGTGTCTCTTGGGGTTTGATCTCTGTTGGTATTCCCTAATTCTTTGGTGCTATTCATTCTCTTTTTCCCCAACTTTGTTACTGAGAGCAGAGGCTGGTAATGTGTGCTTACCAGGTCACTCGTGACCTCAAGCCAAACCCATCCATCTGCTTGTTCAGTGAACCTGCATAATGGACTTTCACCCCTTCTGTGGTGATCAGGTACCTGTGTCAAAAACTGCTCCAGGTGCTCCTCCCCTCTTGATTTTGCTGAGCAGAGGTTGAACTCATTTCTCTCCCGACTTGAGGCGTGGGAGTATTGATGTGGGACCAGCTTGCAGTGTGTCTGCTTATACGCCTAGGGCCTGCTTTGGGAGACGGCAATCAGTGTTTATTCTACAGAAGTACATCCATGTTGAAACCCATGTTTTTACCATTGCTCTATAGACCAGAGCTGTCATACCTCTCTATTCTTCTGGTGATTGAGAGTGAGGGGAGGGGGGAGTGGAGGAACATACCGGTCATCAAGCTGGAAGACTGCAGAGTGAACGTAGCCCAGCAGGAATCCAATAAAAGGCATTAAGGCAAAGATTCCAGGAGGGATGGTGAGAAGACGACCATGATACCACTTCCCACATTGGCCACAGGCAGAACAATTATTGCAGCAGATGACAGTAGAATCACAACCATTCCTGCCTAAAATACAAGCAGTCAAGACATGGACATGAGAGAAATCCCCAGCAAAATTTGCCTCAGCTGTTGGGAGCAGCTGTGTCCAGTTCCCTGTCCATCACATATGTAAGTATATAGTGAGGGTGCATAAGTGCCTTTTGTGGACATAAATGTTACAATTAATCAACAAGAGACTATCCTGAGGTATTACCTAGAAGGACCTTAAATAGCCAAGTACCTTTCTGGTGCTTGCTCCACCAGCCACTTGTTTCTCAGCCATTGCTATGTCTCTGTCCAGGTCCCTTTGTGTCTCTAGTCCACCCAAAGCAGGTAGGGAGGAAACCACTTTACTTGTAGGTAGAGCCTGCCTACACCTACAGCAGGTGTAGGTGCTAGTGGCTGTTTCAGATGGTCTCATTGGTGTCTGGTGATTTGGCAGATGAAGGAGCTGGGGAATTTGGGGAGAAAGAATACAGCCTCCTGCCTGTCTCTCCCCTTTGGAGTCAATTTGGATGAAGTTCCCCAGATGTTTTTTAAAAGCAAGTTTCTGCCCCCTTCCTCTTTTGTAGAGAGGATAAATGGAAAGGTGGTGTTAGCAGAAAGAAATATGGCCCAAGGGTCAGCTGGGCCAGTGTAGGCTTTTAAAGCTTCTTTTGAAACAGTCTGGTCATCACTGCCCTGTGCTGGGTAAAGGAACCTCTGAAGAGCTCTGGTCCTCCTGCGTCTGCTCTAGCATGGTTCCCATGCTTGTTAGAGGTTAGTGATTCCTATTGTCATTTTGCTGGGTCTGTTACTGAGTCTTGACACCCATTTCTTGATGTGTTTGGTCCCGGTTTCTCTGAGATGAAGCCTTAGTGAAAGAAACCATGAAAAACAGGTTTACTAAGTTGTTAGCAGCTCTCTGGGTACTGCTAGTGGAGCTCTTGAGTTAGACAATGGCATGTAGCTGGTTGGCTGGATTTCCCTTTTGTTCTTTAAATGTCTGATGTACAAAGGAGGCAGGGAGATGATTCCAGGCATAAGCGGATGCTTAGTGATCTAGTGGCTTCTGCTGGATAGATGTCTCACTGACATAAGCAGCAACTTTGTGGTGTGACTTTTGCCCTGTGCTAGACCTCTGAGAGCAGTGGGTGAGTTTTTTGTTTGTTTGGTTTAGTTTTGGTTTTTTAAAAATCTGGGGTCTGCTTTGGTTACAGCAGTAGTCAGGGCACTGCCTTTGAGGTTCATTAGTGCTGCTTGTAGCAAAAGAAAACAAAACCGAAGCCAACGAAGGAGAGCAAGGTAGGAAATTGCCTACAAAATGTTGTTTGCTGGAGAAGGTGGAGGACTTCTCTTTGGGCAAATATTGTAATGATTAAAGTGGTGAAGTGGATGTCTTGAGTTCTATCCTCAACCCTTCCATTGATTTGTGGCATGCCTTAAAGAAGTTAGAATTTCTGTGCCTCTATTTTTGGAAACTTGCTTGAAGCCCTTGGTTGAAAGGCAACCAGCACAGGATACTTCTTACCTTGATGATAAAGCCAGTGTAATGTGGTTTCTTCTCATTCAAGATGATACTGATAACACAGGGGATTAGCATTAGCACCAGGGAGGTGACTATTCCTTTGTAAGGTACCTTGCCCTCCAAATCACCCTCCTATAGTTCTCCTGAGTGAAGGTACAGAGGCAGAGGCATTAGTCCAGACTGTTGAATATGTGGTCATTACAATGCTGAGATGAAGAAAGAACCCCTCAGTAGAAGGACACTTTTTCTTACTAACCTGGATGCATGGTTTAAATATAAGGCTTTACATCACTCTTTCCTAACCTGTCACTGATATTTCCCCAGCATCGCTGTCAGGTTGTAAGAAGGATGTGATGTGACTAGAGAAGGGAGAAGATGACTCAAGTTCTATATAAACTCAGAAAGGACTCTTGTAATGGGTACAGCTCACATTTCAGAAATTCTCGAGCCACAGACAAAGTAATACTTCATATTTTCACCGTGGATCTTGTTTAATCACTAGGGTTTATTGGAGAGTGGTGTTCTGCTAGTTCAGCATTTCTCACTGGCGCAGCCTCTTCAGAGCAGCATGCCATATGCTTCAGAGAAAAGTACAAAATCCCATTTTATTGTAAAACAGGGACAAATTTGCTCTTTGAGCAATATGGGTGCTTTAAAAATATTCTAGAATTTGTATTTCAGTCTTGGTCCAGCTTCTTGGGAGTTGCTAATGTTTATTAAACTAGTTTCTGAACCAGTCATATGACTAGATTGGCCTGGGCAATGAACTCAGCTTTCCTTACCTGAGGTTCATGTCCCCTCTCAGTGCCAAACTAAAGATGTTGGAGAGGTTTCCTCCTGGACAGCAGCCTCAGATGAGGACGGCCAGGGATTCTGTAGCACCCAACTGGAAGAGCTTGGCCAGTATGAATGCTGTTAAGGGCATGATGCCGTACTGAGCCATTACGGCAAGTGCCATGCCTTTGCGTTTCCTAAGGTGAGTTGTGATCTTGGCTATCTCCATTGTACACCCCAGAGATACCATGATGATGAAGAGGACCACAATAAGGATCACGTTCAGGACTTTGTCCATGGCCTGCTGGATGAATGCAAACGGTGGTGCCACACTGGTCAAGGAGGCGCTCTGCATGCCACCTGGGCTGCAAAGCTCTGGGCTCTCAAAAGCTCCCTTGGTCTTGTTCATCATGCTGAAGGGTTTAGAGGTCCCTTCTTTTGTAAGTGGTTGGGAAGGTGAAGAAGGGATTGATTCAGAAGTCTAAATAACATCCAGTTAATGAAAGCAAAACATGAGCTCTCTTTCAGGCCACCACTCTTGTTGTTCAGCAGCTGTTGAAACAGAAATCCATGTTTTGAGCAATCAAGCAGCTGTAAACCCCACTTACTTCAGTAATACATTGTGCAGTTTGTGTAGCTTCTGCTCTGGTCCCCCACCTCTTCCAGCATCTGCTCTTACTGTGAGAATGGGGACATAGCTGGTGAGAGCGAGAGGGAGACTCATTCCAGACTGGTAAAGACTGGCACTTCATACAAAGGAAAATGAACCAGAACTCTTCTCCACAAGATACTGCCAAGGCCAATGCTTAAAAGCAGGATGCATCCAGGATACTTTATTTTTAATGAGGGTTATAAAATACTTATGCTTCTGGCCATAAATCAATGTCTTGAAAGGAGGGCTAGGAATAAACTTTGTCCATGGACAAGTAATTTCTCTAGTAAACTCTTAGCGGCCTTCACATCTCTTTTCCTGATGTGGTAAGTCTGACACCGTCTAGAAATTTTTTGATTGCATACAGAAATGAATTCTCCAAGCCTTACCAACATCCAAAATATTATTCCTTCCTTAGCGCTGAGGGGAGGTTCTGCATGGCAGGAGCCTCAACCGGCCTCTGCAATACAAAGCTGTGCTTGCTGCGGCACAGCAGCATTGCTTTCAGGACCTGAGGAGCTCTGCACCATGATCCAGCTAGGGTTGCAGGCATCGCCCAAGCTCTGCAAGCAAAGCCAAATAGGCAGCTTTTACCCACCCCAGACTGGTACCTGCCTTGAGTTTTCAGTACAACGATGCACGGCATGACATACACTTGGTGCTCTGGTGTGCAGGGAAACAGGGGCAGGGCAGCTGGTGCTTGAGCAGGAAGAGGGGCCAGAGAGGTGGCTGATGAAGATTGTTCCTGCAGCTGCTGCAGAGGTGACCTCTGCTCATCCCCCCACTGCTCCCTGTCCCTGGCTGTACAGGGGACATGCTTCCCTGGGTCTGCCATGCTGGGGAATGGCACGTCCCCTGGTGCCACACTCCCTGATCCCTCCGCAGGTTTCGCCTTCAATTAAGGTATTTATTGCCTTCAAGTTGACCTGAGCCAACCCCTAGGTCTGGTGTGGGACTCTGGAAACATACAGAGCTGAACACATTAAACTAGAGCAAAATGAATGCCATTGCCTTACATGCCTGTGGATGTGGCTGTAGGAGACTTCGGTGAGATTGCCTGCTGCTCCATCCCTTCCTGAGTGATAGCAATCTTCAGTCCTGCTTCAAGAAAATCTTTTGCCCTTGGCAATATCTTGTCCTCTGCTTGCAGAATATAAAGTCTGGGTCTAAAAGAGCCTTGTAGATAGGGAAGCTGTTATATGATAGTTGTGTTACAGAACTGGGGAAGGGATTTTACAGGGAGGTTTGCTGCAATATGGCTGAGCTCTAATCCCTTTGCTGAAGGGCATTACAACACTGCAGTAATGTGTCCATCACTCCTATTCATCTGGGAGCTCAGCAGGCTCAGCCTCTCCAGCTCCACTGCTCTGGAAACACTGCTGGCGGCAGGCAGGAATGTCAGAGCTGTTCTCCCTGTTCCTCCCCACTTACTCTTGCTTTGGTTAGGAAATCTGTTCTCCAAGCTGGCAGCCAGGCTGGAAAAGCACCAACAGCAGCTCTGGAGCCCAGTGCGGACATCCCTTATCAAGTGGGGAGGAGCGGTGCCCGTAGAACCCCGGACAGCCATGCCAGCAGCTCCTGGTGGCTCTGATGTCCTTGCCTGCAGCTTCTCCTCCACCCTTGTGAGCACCACACCGCCATGCCTGGAGGCAAGGGCCCTTCCCCTAAATCACTGATGGTGTTTTGAGGCCTCTGTGTCACTGTGGTGGCAGAGAGTACTGCCTGGCCTCGTTGCTGGGGCCCTGGCTAAGCAAGCGGGAGGAGGTGGCCTGCAGTACTGCATGCATTTTGTTTTTCCTTGGGCATCTGCAAGATTTCCAGGCACAAGTAAGAGCTGCCCAAGTAACACATGGGCAGGATTCATAGGAATTAGGGGAAAATGTAGGAGCAAAGCCCACAGCAATTCCTTCTCTCTTTCTATCCCTCCCTTCAGGTTTTTTTCCCGCAGATCCCCAGCCTTCCTAAGGAAATGCTTGTTTTCACTGTGTTTGCCTTTTAGCTGTACGCTGAACTTTGTCAGAAGATGCGAGAAGGGTCAAATCAAACAATTAAATCATTATAAAGCATCACTGCCTCAGCAGTGGTCAGACCCCGACCCCCCCACCCAAGCTCACTGCAGCTCAGGGTTTTAAAACGATGATGTTGTAACACTCTTACCCTTTGTCTTTGCAGGGCTGTAGAAGAATGTTTCAACTACCCCAGTAATTAAAAAAATGCCTGCTAGTTGTTTGCTCTTCAAGCGTTCCTGCTGGTTCCCAGTAGTTCATGCAGGAAACGCCACAGGAGCCCAGGGCAAGACTAGTCGAGAGAAGCAGAATAAATTAGGATCATTATTTCGACCCTGATTCATGCTGGGACATCCAGTTGTTTTACACGGGCACTGGATCTGGGGGCTTGCCTTCAGACGTATCCAAAGAGCTGCATCGCAACTCTAAAGCTGCTGCTCCCTGCAGTGGGACCTGGGGGTTGGGATCGCCAAGGAGCATGGCCAGAGGAAGGAGCAGGCTCCCATGATGGGAGGCACTGGGGCTCGGGTGTTGCATGGGCATGCTGCTGGTAGCCCACGATGCTGACCTCATGGCCGCACCACCTACCTCGGTTCAGAGGAGGCTTCGGCCTTGCCTGTTTGGCCAGCGAGCCCCTAGCTTCATGCCTAGGCAAGGTGTGCCTTTTCCTTCCTTTGGCCACTTCCCAGGCTCAGTTCTTAAAATTTCTAGATGTTCTTTAAATGGTCTCCTTTTTTTCCCCTCACGGCTCAAATATGCTCAAGCAGCTTGCTCCCTGCACAAAGGACTTTGCCTCCATCTGTGCCCTTGTGCTGCATAAAGCTAAGGACCTTCGTGGAAGGTCCCACACAGCTCATGCCACTTGAGGGCAGTGGTTGCATGCCCAGAACCTCGTTGCTTTCTGAGGATAAAAGACCTCATAAAACAACAAAGTCTCACCGTAGGTGCCATCGCTTAGATCTTTTTTTATTAAGTCAGATCCTCCCAAATTCAGAGATACAGTCTAATACAACAGGCATCACAGGATGCTTAACAAGCCTGAGGCATTAAAGGAGATATTTTAAAAAAATGTATACAAGATTGCAGACTTCCTGTTGGAGATCAAAATGAGCTGTGTTGTGGACTCTTTTTTTTTTTCTTTTTTTTTTTTTTTAAAAGACACCAAAGGAGTCAGTGCTTCATGCTTTCATAATGCAGCTTCATAAATTCACCTGACAAATATGAAATGGTTCACATACCCCTTTCAATGGTGGGGAGCTGAGGTCCAGTTTTCTGGTTTGCAGCTGGGACTGCCATCTCTTCTGTGTTTTTACACAATTTACTTGAGTTCAGCCCAGTGGTTGCCCAAAGGCTGTACCTCAGCAGACGTGCCCGAAAGGAGTGGCGGTGACTTGATTTGTGCCAGATTTCACACTGTGTTGGCCCCCAGTGCAAGACATGACCTTGGCACCTGGTGTCCATATTTTGTTCAGGTAAGGTTTTCTCACTGGCTAATCAATTTGCTAATTTCTGTGTGATTTTGAGGCAATTTGCCCACCACAGCCCTCCCTAGATGGTGGATGCAGTGCTGCAATATCTATCAGAGGTTTGAAGAGGGAAGGCTTCTGCAAATCATGACTTGTCACAACTTGTTCCAGCTGTGGCTCTCCACGCCACAGTTTTGGTCCTATCTATGTTTTTTCACTTGTGTCATCACCTGAGGATGCAGCCCACTTAAATGGGATGCTCTCCAATTAAAATCTAGGTTTGGTCTGCCCTGTCACGGGAACAGTTGTGTGTTTGGGGTGGTGGTTAGCTCTGCTTGTGTCTGAGCCCCCTGAGACAGGGTCAGAAACGAGAACAAATTGAACAGGCTTGTCTTGAGATGCCAACCCCTCACCACCTGGTGTGGAGCAGTCTGGCACAAACTGCCATGTCCCATTGGCCAGGGCAGCTGTAGCCTGATGCCGTGGTGACGGCCACACTCCCCTCTCCTCACCTCCATGCCAGGTGCCATCGTGTTGCCATGCCAGCTCCGTGTTGGGGATGGCTACCCAGTGTGTCATAGGGAAGGGGCACATCTGGAGTGGGACAGGGTGAGGGGGGGCTGGAGAGGCTCCCCCAGGTCTGAACAGTCCTGCTGTCTCCCTGCAGCAAGGCTGAAAGCCCTGCCAAACCAGCTGCACACCCTGGAGGCCTCCCGCAGCCGCTGGGATGTGCTGGAGATGGACGGTGGTGCGATCCGTGGTTCACTGTCCAGCTGTGTCTGCTGCAGCATCCCAGTGTGGATGGGGGCCCCATCCTGGCACCCCATGGCAGGGTGGCTAGGACCTTGCACCCCTGCCTTCCTGGTGGCAGCCATGCCCTGTCCCCCACTGCCAGGCATTTGATGGCTCCCTGCCCCCACAGTGCTACTCTCTTAGAGGTCCTGAGCGCAGACAGGAGCCAAAGTTGTTTATATTTATTCAAATCCCATTTAGCATCCATCAGTCTTAAAAATCCCATGACTACCCTCTTATACAATTTGGTTTGATAGGAAAATAATTAATTTTGCAATTAAGCTGTGCCCGGAACAAATGATGTAAGAGCACTCCCGTATGGGCTAAATTAGTGCCTGCTGAGACACAGCGCCAGCATCTGTCTGGTTTAGTGACACATTTTCAACAGCCAGAGGAGGGGATAGTGCACCCTTCTCTGATTTTACTGATGGCTTCATCTCAGAGAGGACTTGGCAGTGTCATCTGGAGCACAGTCTGGTCAGTCAGCAGTGAAAAACAAGCTTACCCCGATGCCTCTTCTCCATGTTAGGGAGGTTGTTTTAAATTTGAGCCTGCTGGTCAGGTGGGCACTGCTTATGCCTCAAGTGGTGTGGGGAGCTCTGGAGAAAGGAAAGCTGCTCCCAAGAGCGTGAGTGAGGCACTTCAGCCATTGAGACCATCATTTCAGTAGGCAGCCTCTTCCTCCTCACTTCTAGAGCAAGGCTTTCCACCAGCACCGTGAAGTGCCAAAGGGCCTTGGTGACAGGGAAGGGTTCTGCCCCGTCCTTTTGGTGGTGTTATTACCCTAGGTGGTTTTAAGTTACTCCAGACAGAGAGCTCCACTTCTGGAAAGGGTGATTTTACAATTAGCAAACATGGGTTGCCGTGGATTTCTGACCACTGCTTGGTTTTCTCTAAGGAGCCCATAGCAACCAGTGCAACATGGTGATACATGGGAGAGACTCTGTTTTCCCTCGGTGGGGAGTGGTCTGCAGGTCTGGGGTAGAAACCCCTCTGCTAATGGGAGAGAGGTACTTGCATGTGTTGAGGGGAGCACTGGGGTCACCCCACATTCCCAGATGCAGAGGGTGGTTCTGGCTTTGCCACCCGTGCCCACAGAAGGGTGTCAGCAAGGTACTGGAGCAGGTTCACCTCAAGGGTGGATGTTTTTTGGGGGGAAACTCCACAGAAGGAAGTCTGTTCATGTCCAGGATGCTTATTTCTCCCTGTGGGAAAAGAGATATTATTTATTGTCTATTGTAGTCACTTGTTAACTACGTAATTAGTGGGTCTAGTTAATCTTAACTGTTTCATTTCCTCAGGGACCAGATGTCAAAGACAGCTTCATAAAGAAATTGACAGCTTAAGTTTCCTTGAAACTTTGGTAAAATGCTGTTGTCAGGCCAGCAGGACCTTCCTTAAGCCTGTATCCAATTGGTATAGCCTTGACTATTGCTCCTAGCTTTATGGGAGAAATGAGCCTTGTCTGCAGTTCTTCTGATCTTTGCAGAAGAGTGATAACTATTTGGAAAATGCTGTTTTCTCTGGGTCAGGTGAGAAGCTTCTTTGGCACGAGCTTGGGAGAGCTGATCTGGGTGGCAGAAGGTTCCTTAGTCTCTTGTCCAGCTTCCATCTGTAGATGCCATGCACCTGTGAAGGGCAATTACACCTTGAGCTGAGGTGAGTGTGTTTCATTTGTATCAAAGCTTACATTTTAAATAATTTCATTGGGTAGATTGTGCTCAAGTTCTACCTCCATAGCTTTAAACTGCTCCATCAATGACATGAAGTATCTCTTGTTCCTACATGACGAATATGAAAATTTAATAAAGTGGATGGCTAGGAAAGTGGGAATTAAGAAATAAGGTGATCGGGAATAGTCAAGGATTTCTGAAAGAGACCAAGACCCTTATGCAAACCCTAGGGGTGAACCAGGAGGTCTATGAAAAGGCAGACTCACCTAGTCTTTCCCCTCCTGTTGCTCCCCAAGTTCCCATCTGAAGGGCAGCCAAATTGCCTTTTATAAGGGAGAGAAATTTTCATGTCAAGGAGAAGGTATGGAAACTACCACCAGGGTTTAATCTTAGAAATGAGTCCCCATGTGGCTGTGTGGGAGACTTCTAAAAAGCATGTAAGTGCCAGGCTACATAATGGGGATTAACTCCAAGCAAGGTGCTCCAGCGGGTGCAGAGCAGCAGTACTGCAGAGCCACTCAACTTGGTGCCTGCATGTGAGGGCTCAGTGGGAGAGCTGGGGGTTTCCTCGCAGCACCAGAGGAGAGCATCCCACTCTCCTCAGTGCCTTGGCAGATGCTGGTGAGATGTCAGCCTAGGCTCTGGAGTCTGCCCCTGAGCTGCTGAAACAATGTTCCAGCCAGCAACCAAACAGCTTGAGCTACCTGGAAACTTTAATCCTCACCTGCAAATTAATTTGGGTAAATTATCTGTTGATATGCTGGCCCCCTTATCCTCTTGTCTCTCAACTCTGTGGTGATCCCCTCAGCCACTGTCCTTTCCAGCATGAGAAGGAAAAATCTCTCTTTTGGAAAACAAAAAGAAAATATAATTTAAGTAATGCAATCCAAAACAGAGCTATGTTTAAGTGCATATCTGATTTTGTAGAACTAAGCTGACACTTTGGAATTACAGGGCTATTAAGGAGGAAAATTGTGCTGTCGCTCTGGAGACCATGGCTTTGCCTGGTTCTTGTCTGCTCCTTCGGCATCCTTGCATCACTGACTGCAGTGTCTGGAAATGGCCTTGTCTTTCTTCTCTCTTCCTCTTGTGGTTACTCACAGACTTTGCAGAAAATCTGTAGATTGTGCGTATTAGGAGATCAGACTTCTCTCTCTCCCATAGGTGTCTTAGGAGCTTTGAGAAGAGGACATGTTAGCCTGCTTAACAGTGAAGATCTATCTCCCCGAGAGGCAGAAATGGCTGCAGCAACCACACTGCACTTGTTCATGAGGCTCAGGACCAAGCAAGCCGTTGAGTGGGTGGCTGGGGTTGGTCTGAGTCTTGCTCCCTGCTTTATCACCATCTCCTGTGTAGGGAAAGCTCCTGAAGCTATCCAAGCTTAGTAAGAGATGAGCATAGCACATTTTAGCTACAGAAGGGTTTTCTTTTAAGCCTGATTCAATTCTCAGCAGTCACAGAAAGGCCAGTGTGAAAGCCTGGCTCTCACAGCACACCGGGGCACCCTGAGTGTGCCATCCCGAGGAAGCACCCTGAGCGGGCACGGGGAACAGCAGCCCTTCACAGGCAGCACTGCAACTGAGCTGGGGTGCCTGAAACCACGTTCCAAGGGATGTTTGAAGCCTGTCTGTCCCTGGGTCAGCCCTGGATGATTGGCCCAGCTCTTGCATGATCTGTAATCAATCAGTGAGGTAATCCTAAATAAATATCTGGGTGTACAGCAGTGCTTGGATATGGTCACTTCTTTGGTTACAGCGCAAGCTCTGTGAGTGCTCAGTGACGTGGTTATGCCACTGCTTTTTAGTTTGGATTTGGGGGGAGTTTTGATCTTTTTTTTACCCCCACTTGTTTTGTTTCCTTTTTCTTCAACTTGCACCTGTTGTGATGGGACCCTGCTTCAGCCTGAAGAGGGTTATGGTGCTTATTTGCAGGAGAAGACAGCTGGACTTATTTCCTTGCTTACCCCTGCGGTAGGACACAGGTAAGCAAATTTCTGCCCCTCTCCCACCTCTGCAGGCAGGGGAATTTTACTTCTTGGTGGTGTGGTGAGGATGAAGACCCTGGAGGATGGGTGACATGGTACTGGGCTCCACCTTACCTTGATGCAACGCTGGGAAGGCTGAGAGCTTGGATGGGCTCTAGGTGCGTCCTTTGGTCTGAGGAGGGCTCAGGGTCCCCAGCACCCTTGGAGAGGGTGTGCACCATCCTGCAAAAGTCCTTTTGCCTCCTGCCTGAACTGAGCCATTGGCCTTTCTGTGTGTTGCAGATGGGTCACAAAAAGGTCAAGAGGGCTGTTGAAAAACCTTTGCTTGTTTGTGTACTTCACTATCTGCCTTCACCTTTTGCAGCCTCTTAGGCCCACGCGTGCTGAGCTCTGCTTAGAGCAGCACCTCCAGGTGCTGGATCTCAGTCTGGGCACCAGATGTATTTGTCATCCTCCTGGGTGTTTTGCTGAGTTTCTGGGCTGGTGGAAACCTCGTGACTTTGAGTTCCACCAGTGCATTAGGCACCGTTGTCTTTTGGTTACTGGCATTCCTGTGGTCAGCCCCCATGCTCAGCCTTGTCTAAGCACCTGGGCAATGGCAAGCCAAACCCAGAAGAGCGATGCTTTTGTCTTGCTTTAAGTAGAGTAGGACACATTTATTAGTGACATGTTTTTATTTCCATTTGTTCATTCTGACAGCAACCAAAGGAAGCCATTATCATCACAAGAAGATGTTTCAGCAAGTGTTATGGTAAATAAAGCTAATAAGATCAGTGCAAAAGAGAGTATCACATTCTCTTAAGGGCAGCGATCGATAATCAGGCTGTTACAATCCAAATCCTTTCAAGAGGCACAATAGTGAGTCTGCACTCAGATCAGCCTTTAATCTTGGAGGATCACTGAGCTCTTTACAGACTGATACATTTACCACAATCTGCCCTGTAACAGAGGTGTCCCTCTAAAGACATTAGAGTTCTTTCAGCGCCTTCAGAGGTGAAGAAATGAAGTTGGATGACACTCACCTACCCCTTTTGGGCAATATGTTTCTGTATGGATCAGGCTAAAGATGGAAGGTCAGGTCTGAGTTTGACCCTAGATAATGTTTCCCAATCTTCCCTGCTCCGTGAACATCAGCAAGCCTGAACACACAACATGCTCTTGGAAACAGTGTGCTCTTCTGGTCTCCTTAGCCTGGGACAGCAGCCTCAGTTTTAACTTTTCTGCAGCCCTTGGCTGAAAGCAACATTGTTCTTGGAGGCAAAATGTCACTGAAGACCTGCTCTTCATGCTGGCAAACAAAGTACTTAAGCAACATCGTGTTTGTTAAAACAGCAAAATATCTTCTAAAAGTGTTTTTGCGCAACACTGGAGAAAAATGGTAAGAGACACGTATACTGCGGGGTGTTCATTCTTGAGATCTCCAGTATTTCCTATTCTCCTCATTTTAGCATAAGTCTTTTGATCTTTGCTGTTTGCCCCAAAGCTGTGGGCTTTAGGTGAGCTTCTCAACTTTATTTTATAATAAAAATGTAGAAGTTTGTAGCCCTCAGGGGTTTGGAAAAAAGTTTGAAAATGCAATCATAAAGTTCAAGAAACCAGAGTGCAATTAGGAAAAGCTCAAACATTTATAATTTTCTTTAAAAACCAGAACAAAACCCCTTGTGATTTTTAAGCCGTGATTCTCTGGAGCCTGACGCATAATTTTTGAGTATGTGGGGTTGGCAGTACTGGAAAGGATGCTTTTCTCTGCCCAGATCATGTTTTTCTAGTGGGAATTTTATTTACCAGCTACTTTAACTCTTTCTGCCTCTCTTTCTTGGCTGGACTCTCCTGTGGCTGAGGAGCCCTCTCCATCTCTGGGGGCTTGGAAGGGCAGCCGGAGGCAACGGTGGCAGCTGGGATCACCCCAGCAGCAGATGCCAGGCTGCCTTGTGTGGGTGTCTCTGGCCGTGTACTTCAGCCCTGCCAGGCAGCAAGATCTCTCAGAGGTCTTGAAGCCCAGTGTTCTGATGGGGAAGGATCTGGGGAGCTCCCCAGGGCAGCGGCACCTCTTGTCCCCCACTGAGTGGTGCACGGCTGGTCCTCTGCAAACCGACAACTTTGCTTGGAGGATTATCTCCAGTCTGGAAAACTTGCCGGAGGGATGTGAACTCTCCTGAAGACTCATGATGGGAAGGGGCTCTTTCCTTCGCGGCTTGTTTGCATGGCATGGTGGCTGCTGTGAGCGGGGCCCCCAGCATGACCCTGCTCTTGGTGGGGCATGGAAAGGCATGGTCCCTTCCCAAAAATCCCACAGGGATTCAGTGACAACGCTGGTCTCTTCCCTCTGCTTCTCCCGCCCCAAGCAGTCCTCCCTCAGGCACTGCACTTTTATATTTTTAGAAAGTGTAGTTTATGTTTTTCAGTGGTAGCTCTGCACGTCAGCAGCAACTGCACAATGAACTCTCAGGGGCCTGTTTATTTTGCAAGCAAGGGTCATACCCTGCGACAGTGTTTTCTGCCATATCGTCCTGAGCACCCTGGGCTCTAGCTGCTTCAAAATGGCAGCCCATTGTTCAGTGTCTTAAGCCCTGCTTGAAACCAGGTCCCCCGGCACCCATTTTAATAGCTCCTCTCTATGATCTATTTATCTCCCCAGTGCTTTCAGGGGGAGTGGGGAAGGGCTCATTCTTTTTTTACGGACCTATGCAGCAACATGCTGCAAGCAGCCCCTTTCTCTGCCTCCCTCCTAACTTTTTGGGGTAGTCCTAGTTTAATTCAGCGTGAGCCCCATGAAGGTTTGGGGGCTGGCCATGCTTGCTACATCAGGCTTTTTGTTGCAGGGGCACAGCACAGCACTGCCTTTGCAGACTGATGACTGCAATAAGGAAATTATGTTTTGACCTGCTCAGTCAAAGATAGTTTTGAATTATAAAAAAAAATATATCAGCCCTCTGGATAGAGAAGGGTAGTGATGAGCAGGGCTTTGTTCTGCAGCTTTAGGATGACTGTGGAGACCAGAGGAACTATTTACCACCTTTTGTCAGAAAAGATGGCAGGATCAATAGAAATGTTCAGAGGCTAATGCCTAGATGGACAAACCCAGGATCTCCTCCCTTGCTGGCCAGGGTCTTCTCCCTCACTGGCTTTGCTCAGGGACTCTGACAACTCTCCTTAGAAATGACCATGCTCCACCTACCCCTGACTCCACTCCACACACCCATGTCAACATTGTGTACCCATCGTTTCCCACAAAAATAGCTTGTTATAGGAAGCTTGTTTGTCCACCCCCCTCTTGTAAGCACCTGTGAGTTGTGTGGCCACTGTGGAACACCCTTGGCTAAGCTGTACCATCTCCAACTAAGCTTTCAGGGCTCTGAATGTTTTCACATTGTCATGGTTTAACCTAGCTGGGCTGAGTGCCCTCCCAAATCATCAGGCTGACGCCACTCATGCTGATTTATGTTCCCTGAGAAATGCAATTGTAACTATTTTCATTAAGAAAGCCCTCAAAACCATAAATGGCTCCAAAGTTGTGAAGAATGCCCCAGTCTGGGACTGCAATGCCCCTGGCTCCCTAAAAATTGCCATTATATTTTCTGGAATTTGGCTGTATCCGATGCTTCAGCTAGAATGGTATTTTTACTTCTAGCACGTGCACATGTGCAAGGCACACCATTTTCTTACCCTGACGTGGTGCCCACACCTTCAGACTCTACCAGGACTCCTTTCTCCCATTAAGGCTTCTCCCCAGGTAAGTGACTCTTTTGGTTTGTCCTGTTCCTTCCTATATTTGCTCACGCACTTTGAAAATAAGCTCTCCAGAGCCCAGGATGTTATTGGTGTTTATTTTGGGCTCGTTCATGGTTTTGCTAGCAAAGAGGGCACAATTCTTGGATGGTTCTTAGGACAATGAACTTTATTTCAGACACAAACAAACCCTAGCTTGCACTTAGCATGTGCAAGCTGCTGTGCAGCACTGCATTCACCTATGGAGGTATATAAAGGGTAATGATAATGTTGCCCAGAAGGCTAACACATCAAAGGCCAAGGAGCAGTTAAAATGTATTACGAGCTGTTGGCAGTGATTGTGGGGGGTATTCGTGTGTTGCTGGTTTGGACGGCCCGAGTAAATGAAAACCCTCTGGATTAATTGGTACACCAAAGAGATTTGGAGGAAAATGGAGGCTGACGGAAAATGACAAACAAGGAAAAATATAGATATCTGGGTGTGCTGACCTGTGGCGGGGCATTGCTGATTAACTTGTGGCTCTCTACTGTGCCCTGGGAAGCTGAGGAGAGCTGGGGGTGCCCTGCCAGCAGCTTGCCTGGAGCTCTGGTGGGATTGGGCTGAGCCCCACGGGCAGCATCTGCAGCGCTGCTATTCCAGCACAGCCAAGTGGGTAGTTAGAGGTGAGACTTACCAGGTGTCTTGTGACACCTGGACACCATGGGACAAGAGTTTAATTATTTTTAATGATGTGGGGGTTAGGGGAGGGAGAGGAGGCCCTGTGGTGCCTGGTGTCACAGAACAACTGGAGCTGGGAACTTCAAGATCAATTTGCAGAGACCACTGGCTGAATGGGATGATGACCAACATGGGGAATATTGGATGATATGATCCTATCTTTTACTACGATGCCCATATTCCAACTACTATTATGTGTTTTATTACTAATGCTTCAATTGTACACAAACAGCATCTCACCTAAGCATTACAATGACAGCCATACCAGCACCCATCATACCAGCTCATTCACATGCTAATTGACTGACTGGATCAGGACCCCCACCGCTCAGCACAGCATGGCTGCACTGGGTAAGTTGTGCCCTTGCAGACCACCTGACTGGTGATCGAGGCAGGGTACACATGCTGATGACAGTTGGCAACCTGGGGGTCTTTCACCCATCCACACTGGAGCTGCAAGGGCAGAGGGTCCTTGTCTTTCTTATCAGCAACTGGGTTCACAAATGGGTTTCAGATAGAATTTCCCCAAAGACACCCTGCCACAACTTGTGCTTGTATGAGTGATCTCTCATCTGGCGATCACATGGGTCATCTGCCAGGTAGTTCCTTGGTCCTCTTGCCATGATCTTACCTAGTCATTGCTGACTTTGGTAGATCACACTTTTCTACTGTTAGTCTTAACTAGACACCTCACAGTTTGGATGGTTTCCCATTCTGTTACACCAGTTCCCCTACAGCTCAACAGTTTGCTTCATTCCTGTACCCAATATATGGACTCTACGCTTCACATATTTGTCTCTTGCAGGCTTGAGGAATCCTTGTCATAGGAAGAAAAGCACAGAAGGTGCTCCTGGTCACATGATTTACAAGCTCTTTCTCCTTGCATTATCCGTTCAGTGGTTGGAAGAGGGGAATGAAGAAGCTGCTCAAACTGGCAGGTTCTCCCAACCACGTGTCCTTTTCCTGGCAGCTGTGTGGGTGTGATGGGGATGGAAAGTAAAAACATGGGGTGGGGGAAAATTCCAGAGGGGCCTTTCTCTGTCCTTTGCCTGAATATACTTAGGAGAAAATTATGTGAGTAAGTTGATTGGCAGAAAGACAGAGAAGGAAAGTGCAATACTGTATGCATCGGTACCGGCACAGGTAGGATCGCTCATCTCCCTGAAAGCTTGACTCCTGCTGACCCAGGTCTGACAGGCTCCCATCTTGTCTCCCAGCTCATTGTCACAGATGATTCAAAGCGTGGCTCAGCTCTGCAGCCTCCATCACTACCCATCCCACTGTCCTGCTGGCAATATCTCCTTTATTCCATGGGTGTCACAGGAAAAGCCTTGTTTTCTGCTTGTACCAGGCAGCATTGTAGTAGGGTGGGAGCAGCAGCAATCTTCACTTTTTTCATATAGTGGGGGCATAAGAATGAGCATCACCAACTTGTTCATGTTCCTGAAAAATTTCTTGCTCTTCCCATAAATCTGAGACATATATAAAGAATCTGTTTTCAGTCTTAAAGCTAAAGACAAGCATCAATTTTAAAATCTATTTTTAAAGTGAATTGCATTGTAATTTATAATATTAAACTGAAGTTTTTAAAGTGCTCTCATCCTTGGAAAAAAGAGACTTTTTCATTTTTGGTGACTAATGATGAAGTGTTTTCTATAAAGGTGACTGAGCATAGCACAAAGAGTCCTAAATTTATTTATTAGCTTATTAAACATAATTAATTGAATCTGGTTGCTAATATTAGCTATGCCTTTGTAAGTGAAAAGCACTTTTGGTTAGCTAGACAGTTTCTTATCAAAGAACAAAAACACAACATTAAAACATATGCAGCTTACTGAATAATCATGTTATTTGTTAGACAAGCAGAAGAATCATCACTGAAGTGCTCTCAAAGTGCCAAATTGGGTAATATACATAATTAGGCCCCATTTGATTAGATATGTGCCCATGGTAACAGCCACACTCATGATCCACATATTAGTACAGCCTTGAAATAATCTTCAGGGGGGATGATGGCAACAGAGCACATCTGAAGCTTCACTGAGGAGACTTTTGGAACATAACCTACATGCCGATTTCCTCTGTTCCTGTGGTTATTATTTATTTTTTCTTACTATCTTTTATTTTTGAAACAATGCATGCCTTGGTTCTCAAAGGTGATATACTGCTTCCACGAAATGTCACTACACTTTTATCCCTAAAAGGAATATCTCTTAATCATCTGCATCGCATTTTAAAGCCTAAAACCTTCCTATATTTAGGGATGCATCCCAGCAATTGGCAAGGCTGCTGCAAGCTGTTCCTAGGAGGTGGGAACAATCATCACCTGGAAGTCAGCCCATCTCAGATCCAGTCTTCTCTCACAGCCTAGGACAGCCCGGTGATGGATAAGGCCTTCTGGATGTTCTCTTAGGTTTTTGCAGGAGCCTTGTGAAGAGACTGCAAAGTCTCAGCAAGAAGACCAATCTTGCATCAGATCCAAGCCCCTGAGAGAGCCTGCGAGCACTGAGCTACTGCCAACCCACAGGGAATGAATCCGAAGGGTACTGTTTGGGTAACAGTGGAACCCAAGAGAGTTTGTTTAGCTGTGGATGCAATATGAATTGTTCCTGCAGTTTATTTTTACATGCTTAGAGGGTGAATGAGTTTGGAAGAGTTGGAGAGAATCGGAGAATTAGCAGAATGAATTATTATTAGGGGTTATTTATACAAAATGAGAGAAATACATCTCCTGGTGCAACAGTGTATGTCCAGGGCTGATGAGAGTTGCTGCTTTTGCAGTAATGCCTACTGGGAAATATTTAAAAGAAGCTTTTTCCCCCAGTAAGGAAGAGACCAAGATACGGAAAAGTTCCCCCAGATGAAGGCACCAAGGAAAGACTGGTCTGTAGCAGGGAAACCTAGGCAATGGGTACTGAGAATCTGGCAGGAGAGGAGTGTGGGGCCCCAGTCCTGGTCAGTCCAGCCCACAGGGCTAAGGTGTACATGGCTAGTCTGGTCATGTCAACTGTCCCACCAGTGTGAGAGAGCCATAGTGTACCCACGGATGAACACCTCACCCCATAGAAACAAGACAGGACCTGACGTCAAGGGATCCTGTTTGGAGACATGTTATGGAGAGGAAATCAACACTGAAAGACAGTGGAAAATAAATGCACAATGATGATTTAGGATGTCTTTTAGCTTTTGTGAAGAAGAGGGCTATCCCAAGCATATGGGAAGCACAGAGCAGCTAAAAATCTTTGATGATGGGGAGCACAGGGGAAGACTTTATTCCCTGGTTTGGCTGTTACCTGGCACAGAGGAGGGGAATGCTTTCTCCAAGGGGCCAGTGACACAGACAGCCACATTGGCAGCCTTCAGCTGGAGGGCAAGAACACCGTAAGTTGTGTCCCCATAAAGTCGTTGAACTGTTACTACATGCAGTGTTAGGATTACACCTATTGAGGCAAAAATAGACCTGTGGATCCACCTTGGGCATGCAGTGTGTGATTAGGAGCATGTCACCTTTTTCCATATTAGTGTGCTCTTAACAATGCTCGGGACACAGGATCCATAAGCCTCAGCAATATGAATTAAGATCACTGGTCAAATTATACTAAAGTTGTGAAATTTCCACAGCCTTCCCTCTTCTCCTTCAGTAAGTGCTGTTTTTAGCACTGCTCTGCAAAGCAGGGGATTATTCAAACCAGTTCCTCGCTATTCACATTGGCACCAAACTATGAGGTCTGAATGGGTCAGACCAAACCCTGTGTCTGCCCTGGCTGAGAGCATGAGGACTCTAAAGGGAATCGGGTTGTATTTGAACCCTGTGGTGATGGTAGTGATGGCTGTGCCAGCCCTAAACACCCTGTTTTTAGGGTACCTTGAGGACAGTAACTGCTTGTGTTTGACAGCGCACTTGTACTGGGTATGCCCAGGCACTTGGGACCTCCTGCAGACTGAAGGGAGTCCCCCAGTCATGGGGATGGAGGCCTGGCAGCAATGTGGGTGGTGAAACCAGTCTGGAGAGAGACCTGGGGGTGCCACTGAAAGGCACAGTGGCTGTAGTCTGTGTGCGAGTGAGATTGCTCACGCACACATGCGTGTACAGCAGTATTGGTCCCTCCTGCGATAAATGGCTCTAAGTAGAGCTATGTGAAATTTGGATTTCTGCTTCTGTTTTCCAGAACAGAACAAACTGGGGCAAAAAAATAGGAAAAAATTGTTTCCTGGAATTAAAACAGTCATGTTCAGAAATGTCTCCGTGTTCTGTTTTGACAGTTTTTGGATCAAAGTGAAGCATTTTGACGTTTCTGAGGTAGGAATGTTTTGTTTCAATTTGTTGAACTGACATGAAACATTTAGTTTCAAGTCTGCTTAACATTATAGTAGGCAGCGCCTTTCCTTGGGTTTGGGTCCCATTCTCTCCTCTGGGCTGTGCTCCCTGGGAGCTCTGCCCAGCTCCCATAAAGCTTGGGCAAGGTCCACGTTGTTCTCAATAAATGCAGCTCAGCCACAAGCCCCACACACAGGAAAGAAGAGAGGCCTTTTCGGGAAAGTTCGTTTTGATGCAGGACTTGACTAAAATGAAATGAAATTTTGAGGGCAGTTGAAGCAAAATGCTCTGTTCCGGTTCACCTCCAACAAAACATCATTTCTTGTCAGCAGCATCCCTGTCTTCCCACAGGCACTTTTTGTGTTGCAGAAGCTGTTTTCTGGTCAAAAAAGAAGGAGATCTCCCAGTGAGTGCCTGCATAGATGTTGACATGATCTACACCAATAAGCTCCCCGAGGTCTGCAGACTGGTCCCCTGGACTTAGCAGTGAAGCTGTCCTTTAGTGTCAGTCAAGCAGATTCTCCAACAACCTAAAGATCCCCGCTCACCTGCTTAGGGGCTGGCTGAAGCTGGGGCAGCCTCTGGCTTGGCTGTCCCCAAGGGGGACTAGGGGACTGCGATAGAAACAGGAGCTTCTCTTAGGACTTCAGCAGAGCCTGCTCTTTTTATAGGAGTGGTTCTTCTTGGGATTTCTGAAGAATTTTACCTAAAAGTCATTCCAGAAGTTGGTTTGGTTCATTCTCAACAGCTCTCAATAGCACCAGGCAGATCCTACTACTTACTGTGGGGGATAACTGAACCCTTCTCCCTCCCCCCTCCCTGGGCAACAGCTTCAAAAGATCTCTGATTTTGCTCACCAATCAAGCAATCTCATTTGCAAAACAACTGCAAGGACCCTTCGAAAGCAGAAGGCCGGGTTCTTTGTTAAATAGTCGCTTTTGGTGACACAAAGGAACCATAAAGGTGATGGAGCTGCAGCCTGGACAGCCGCATTTCCTAGACTGTGCAGGCTGGCCTCCCTCCCCACCCCCCGCGTTGTAATTTCAGACCCCGAGCCTAAGGATTATGCAGGGCTTGAGCCCAAGGAGAACAAGGTGCATTGCAACTATTCTTAGCTCCAAAAATTATTCCTGGCTTTGCTTTGAAATCTGAACCAGGGTTAATTTCTCTCCCCCTTCCCCCAGTCTGTTTCCTCTCCTCTTTCATGTACCTATTTGCATAGACTGTCATCGTAAGAATCTCCATTAAAATTGAAAGCCTCCTTCCTGCATGTCACCTCTCGCAGCCCCCTTCCGCTTGCCCTGTGTGACTTTTGGAGGGCTGGAGAGCAAAGGTCCTGGGCTAGCATCACCTCCCGGAGCCCTGCATTCCCCCTGCCGTCAGTCCTGCTCCTCCATTGCTATAGGAACATCGATCAACTTAGGAGTGCCAGAGAAAAAGAACAGAGAATTACCTTAATTATTTAATGATTGATTAATATATGTTTATAGTGCACTTTAAAACCATGCATCTTTCTGTAAATTGTTTATTAACTGGGCAAGTGGTGTAATTTGCTGAACATCCTCCACTCTCATTGGTTTCAGTGGGAGGAAAGGGTGGTAGGTGGCTTGCAAGTTTTGTGATAATTGTATTACTAAGAATACTAGTTCTGCTTCAGGAAAATAATTTAAACATGAGCCTTCACTTCAAGTTTTTGTAGGCAGGGCTGCTCTCAACACCTGCCACTGAGGTTGCTCAAAGACCTCCATTATAAAGACCTATGTTCAGCTGTTCTTTGGCAGATTTTACACACCTGGAATGGAGGGTCAGGTTTGTTTCTCCTTGAGGCTGCATAAAGAGAGGACTAGGAGACCGTTTGCAGTTGGTGGTACAGTATGGTTGGCTGGTATGGGGAGGCTTCTGGCTAAGCTGCTCCTCTCCTGCTGAGTGATAGTGTTTTTGGCATGAGGCCGTGTTGTTAAAATTTGTGTCCTGTGTGCCTGTAGTACCAGGTTAGAAGGACTGTACAAGCAGGCTGCATTGGTAGGTTGAGGAATTATGGAAGAAGGAGCATGGTGCCGGTACTGTGCCTGCTGTCTTGCTCCCATGTCCAGTTGAGTAGACCCATGTCTACTGCCCGTACTGGTTGTGAATCTTGATCTCTGCCTAGCCTGACCCAGGTGAGCTGCTGAAGCTGGCATGCCTCTGCTCCCTCCAGCTCCCAGGACCTTCTCCAGGCACTGTAAACTGTGAGTACACAAAATCAGCCAGCACTACTTGTGCAGCACCTTTTCCCTGATGCCTGGCCTCTCTCCGGCTGCCTCCCTCTCCTGCTAACAAGCCGAGACAATCCCAAAGTGGGATGTAAGGTAAATGCAGACTGACCATCTGAAGAGCTCTGCTTCACCAAACATAGGAGAGTCTGGGACAGGCAACACACTGCCCTGCATGCTGGAGAAATGAGGCTTACAGTCTGAACAGCTCTGGTGTGAGCTGTCACACACCTTGGAGACCTGTAGGGCTGGTATGACCTCAGGCTTGATGGCTGATGGTCCTTGTAGGTGCAGGTGGTGAGATGGGCTGATGCAATAGGATACAGGTGGCTGCTGAAAGCTGATGCTCCCTGTCTGACTCAGGCAGGCTCTTTCCCTGAGTAAGGCCTGCAGGGCCATGGCTGATGTGATGGAGGATGATTGGGAGGGTAATAACTATAGCTGCTGCTCTTGGAGGGGCTGCTCTGTATGAAGCATGAAAGACCTGTGATGCTGTGGGATGGGCGTTGATCAGGTGTATGATGTGCACAGCTCCCTATTTTTAAAGTGGAAGCACAGAATGAGTAAGGAGACTTGCAAAACAAAACAGATTTGCCCCGGATTCACGTTGGTATTTAGGAGGTATCAAAACCTTACTCATCTGAAGGACTCTCATGCTTCTCGGCTCCTGTGAATCCATTTGCTGTAGAGCAGTCATCCTGTAAAGATGCCTTCACATGTAGCAGCCACCTTCCTGGTTTATTTATGGGGCTTAATCATGCGTTGTCTATGCTCCAGCTTGAAGAAAGCAGTAGCAGGATTAGGTTGTTCCTCTGTAGTAGTTCAGCACTAGAGGGGGATGTAGCATGTGCTTTCCAGCACATTTCGTATGTGCATGCAACAATATTTTACAGCAGTATTTATGAGGAGGCTGTTTTTTTAATTGCCAACATGAAGATTTTTCTGTTGCAGGGCAATTTTCTTGCATAGGATGAAAATCAGAGAGGCTGCTGTTTTCCAAGCCTTAAAAGACTGTGCTTGTAGCCAATGAATTCTGTTATGTTTAATATGTGTCTTGGATACTGGGGCCTCAGAACTTAAGGCGATTCTTGGGTCTTTTTTTTTTTTTTTTCTGTCTGACGTGAGCAAACAGCACATAGACGCTGCTCTTGAGCTTGGCTGTAGCTCTACTCCAGGCTGCTGGCTGGAAGGGTCTGAGCTCTGCCCTTCTTGCCGTGGGGACACTTTGTGTGCTGTGCTGGAGGGCTGCAGACCAACTGTGGTAGTGAGTCCTGCAAGCAGCTGAATGAAGGCGTAAAGCCAAATCCACCAGACTCCACTTGCTCGGAGAGCTGCACGTTTCTGTTCTCAGCAAAAATGGCTCTTTGACTTTGCAGACATCCCAGTAATAAAAACCAGTTGTCTGCTTCATACACAAGCAAAACACTTTGCAAAAAATGCTGCTGCCTCGTGAAGGTTTTGCAAAAGCTGGTCAAATTCCTGTCCTCTTCTCTTGTTTTCCTCCTCGTCTCCAGTGAGCAGTTCTCATTCCATGTTTTACTCCACAGCGCAGGAGAGTGTTAGTGTGGAGAGGTGACTTGCTAGCCCGTTCGCCCAGGAAATTTCTCCCTGTGCGTATGGGTATGGTATACTGGGAGAAGAGCAGCCTGGCTGGTGTATGCCACATACATGCACAAATGCAGCTGTAGGAGAAGGTGGGAATGCCACTTGCTGAAGAAAACCCATATTCAGGCCAGTGGATAGAGGCTCTTGCAGATCTGAGTTTTGCCATTTTGCTCTGTCTATGGGAAACCTTCTCGTGCAGCCCCGTGCCCTCCTCTCCGCCTCGTACCCTGGACATCACACAGGGCTGCGGTTCCCACCTCGCACTGAGGGCAATGTCGGCTAGCCAGAAAAGATGTCCTCATTCACATTTCCACACAGAAACTTTTCTTCCCCTACTTTTAGTGCCTGTAATTACCTCTTTACTCCAGTGCCAGCAACCTTCCATCAGGCATCGTTATTAACAGAGAGAAAAGAGAAGGGGAGGGAGGGAGAGAGAGAGCCACAAAACTTAATTTAATCGCAGCACCCCATGCTCAATTTAACAGACACAACAGCTCAGAATGGGGTCCCTGTGCAACGGGAGGGCAGGCAGTGGAGCGTCCCTGGAAAGAATTAATTGTGGATGACAATGTGTAAACAGTGCAGATGAATAGGGCATGCAGGTGTGAGGCACCGGGGCCATCCCGGGGACTTTTTCACACGAATTTCAGCTCCTTCACTGCTGACCTGCTCCCGAAAACGTGATTAGTGTCGGCGTTGGGAAACCATTCAGGGTGTCAGGATTTGGCACATATTAACTGGCCCCGGGGGAGAGGGGAGGGAGTGCATGGGGGCTATGAAAGGAGGAAGTCTGGCGGACAAGGGGATTGTTAAAGGGCCAGAAAATCCTCATTGCTCCGAGGTGCCCTCACTGCTTGGAGGAAAATGGAAGGGAGCTGAAGCAGAATAGAACTCTGAGGCATCCTAGCCCTAACTGAGCTATGTGTAAAGCAAGGTATTGCATCGTGGAACATTTTTCTCTGGGTGTCCATCATAAATATTGATGATGTTTATATTACTGACGTTTCCTTGGCTGTGGCTTTCATGGTTCTAGACACTTCAGTTCGAGAGATAAACAGTCAAAACAAGCAGGAAAATAAATGACACAGCAGCACCAAGAACAGGAAATATCTCCTGGGTAACATATGGATGTTATTCAGCATGCAAAAATTCCCCTTCATCAATATGTACTCTATGTGTAAGGTGATACACACAGACAGGGGGTTGTATAATGGGCCCAATTTACCAAGCACGAGGCTAGACGCTCTTAAATTATGTTCCCTATGCCAGCCTGGCCCTCTGCATCCAAATGGAGGATTTCAGTGCAGAGAGCAGAGGTTACTCATCTTTTTTCCCCACTTGGGAGAATGATGAGAGGGGAAGGACAGAACTTGGTGACGACTACCGTGAATACCAGTGTCTCTGCTGGACTCTGTTATACTCTTTCTCGCTTGCTGGGAACCCTTTCCCTGCCTGTCCCGTGGCTTGGGCAGCATGGCAGGGCTGCTGTGCAGATGTCTGCTGAGATTCGCAACTTTGCTCTCCCTAAACTGCTGCAGCCCAAAGGCTCAGGCCTCATGTAATATAACAATAATAAAAGTTATTTTAACTGCAAACCCACCTGTGGATGTGAACATGAGGCTGGATTCTTGCTGACCCAGTGAAGAAAAAGGGCATTGCCACTGATACTGGTTTGGCAGCACAGACGGCTGTGCAGGAGGCAGGGTGGACCCAGTCCCTTGCTAGGCTGTTTCAGATTGGAGAGGTAAGTGGTGAGGAGGGAGCATGAAATATCAGCAGAGAAACCACAAAGGCCAGTAAACCCAGTAGAAATCTCACCTCACATTCAGAGTTGAACTTAGTTAAATACTGTTGGAAAATTAGCCACTTACTTTGCTCAGTAACCTACACATATGTGACTGTTCAGCATCCTTTTGAGAAAAGTCTGGTGGTGGCTGTCGCTGCCTTCAAGAGGTATTGTGGGGCTGAGGTCACACAGGGAATTACTGCACTCAGGCAGTGGAAGTTTTGCCTTTGGTTCTGATTGTGGCAGCTGTAGATGATTTCTCTGGTAAATCACAGCAATGGATATGCGGGAAAGGTATTCCATAAGTACTAATATGACCTGGCAATGCTTTTATGCTCAGCTAAATTGTTGGCAGAAGAGCAAAACTTGTTCGCTGTTAAGCCCTGTGATATCTATCTAAATTCATAAGCAGTAAGAAATAATGACACGGGCTTTATCCAGTGTACGTCTGGGGGAGTCCAACCCTGCAGCTCTTGAGACGGGACCCTTCTCACCTAACAAGCTTCCCAAAAGCTGGGCACCCAGCTGAAGCCATTCATCTTGATTCTCTCTGGGACTTCAAAGTGTGCAGCACCTCACTTATTTTACATGCCCTCATCAGGGACAAATGACAGTTGTACTGCAACTTGCTCGACTGGCTGCTGTTTCCAAAAATGATGATCAGTGCTACCAGTGTTTCTTTCCCTGGTCTGTCCCCCCATCAATTGTTCCTGTCTCCTCCACCTGAGGGGAGGCTACTCAGAGTACAGCTACCCTTGGGAAAGCTGATGCTGGAAGGACTTTCTTCCTATGAATTATGAATGGTAGTTATTTTAAAAAACATCAGAAATAAGTTAATTCTGTAATGGCTGTTCTCGCCAAGGTGAAGGTGACATTTTTCAGAAGAGTGAGTTAGCCTTGTTGCCCCAGACAAATTCCAAGATACTGGCTTTCTGCAGTTCTCAGGAAAGGGTGTTGCATTTGCTGCAATATGGCTGTTTCTCAGCATCCTGAGTTCCATGCAGTGGTGCCTGTGTTTGGCCAACTGCTGCTCATGCTTTTAAAGCCCATTTTTTTTGTTTGTTTGTTTTGGTTTTCCCCATCATTTGCATGGAGCCATTATTTTGAGAGGTATTTGCTCATCTTTCCAATTTTGCTTTTCATTGAGGAAGAATAATGTGCTAGAAATCTCACCAGCTGGACAGCTGGTAACTTACTCACTGGAAGGAAGAGGGCTGCAGGAGCCAAGGAGAGGATCAGCTCCCAGACACCTGACCTAGGGACTGCTGCAGGCAATGAAGGACTGTCTCCAGGTAGGCTCTGTGTATCCTACAGTATGAGCTAACTGGACCTTAATTGATACACCAACAAAGACTGGTTTCTCAGAAAGGCTGTAATACTTCATCAGCTAGAGGACCCAACAAATGTTCTTTATTTGTACTCACAGTTGGATCACTGGATCTTCACTTGCACTGTATTTAAGGTTGTACCCTCTATCCACGCCCCTGCCATAACTCCCTGAGGGAAGCTTTCCTTGGGGCCACACCATCATGACAGTGCTCAAGCCCTAAGGCATTCCAGTTCAGAGATGTCTGGATAGCAGGACTGTGTTGGTTTGTTCCTGGACCTTGGTCCTAGCTGAAGGACCTGGTGCCATGCCAGCAGGATCAGCTCTGCTGATGTTAGCCAGCTGAGGACTGAGCTAAAATGTTGACTTTTCATGACTTCCTACATTTTTTGTGCAAGATCTTGCTTTACAGTCACTAGCTGCCATAGAACCAAGGAAGGCTATGTTGAGGTTGCTTTAGTTCAAGAGTGGAGGAGATGGGGCTCATGGAAGGTCAATAATTTGCAGGCAGTGAAAACAGGACAGCTGAAGAAAGTGAGGATGTGGCTCCCCAATCAGTTGTATTAAACTTAAGACCATAGCTCTAGTTCAAATTTTTACAGAATCCTCACACCACTCTAAACTGATACTGCATATGAAATATGCTCCTGTGGTGACAAATTGCCCTTTTTTGTAGGTTCTCCAGTAAGTGCAGACATTCTCAGGCTTGCTGAGAAATCAGTGCAAGGAGGGAATTTGGGAAGTTTAGAAGTCATACGTGGATGTACCTCTTCTCCAGCCAGCTCCACTGTTATCTCTGGTACCTAGCATGGGAACAGAGCCTGGCCAGGGTGGTGGTGAAGGGGCTGGGCTGCTCAGCACTGTGACCTTTGCAAAGGTGCTCATCAAGTTGTGGTGCAGGTGGGAGGATCTGCTGCCCTCCCAGGCTGCAGAAACCCTTGCATATAAACTCGTTGTGTCTGTGGATTGAGTGATGGATTTAGCTACAAACATCTGAACAGTTTACATCAGAATTCCTGATGGTATTCCTAAATTATTGTGCAGTTCATGCTGCTCTTCTTCTCACTGCTTTTTCCTGATGTCAGCTGCCCTTTTTCAAGCCTATCAGCTTGTTGGCTGAGCCTAGATCCACATGTCTCCTGAGCCATGTCTTTCTTCAGATCTGTCCCACTGGTTAACCAGGGAAAGAGCTCTGCTCCGGAAGCAGATGTGACTGAAAATGAACTTGTCTGCCTGACATTTCTCTTTTATGTGAGAAGGGAGCTTGATAGGATAAAAGAAGAAGCCTACCCTTCCCCCAAACCAAGGCAACAATATTGAAAAATCTCCATAACAGTGAGAAAACCCCCCCCTGGTGTGGCCAATAGGGATGTTGCTTACAATTAAATAAAAAGACAACTGGATAAGTAGTTCAAATGGTGTAGAATTCTTCATGGTGGTTCCCTTTGCCAGCTGTACTAAAGGTCCCAGGTTTTCTCTTGCTTTCTCACAAACACTTCTGCAGTGGATATTGGTTATCATATCTGATGAATTTGATGATATACTGAGTCTGGCTTTGCACATGTTTCTGTTTTGCAAGAAAGCATTCAGCAAAATATTTGGCTTCTTTCAGGCCCCCACCAGTGTCTTGGCAACACTGGAGTTTTCCAAAGTGCTCTTAGATACAGAATCTGAGTAACTTATTTTCCTTGTATTGAGGCTGGTGCAAAGACTGCCTTCAGAAGATGTTACAACAGAGGGCAAAGAAACAGGAGCTCTGGAGTGAGAGACAGTAGACTGCCCTAAGAAAGAAGAGTTGAAACTCTGGGTACTGAGGGCTACTGGATTCCCTACACAAGGTCCAAGCTAGGACAAAGTCTGGACCTCCCAGGCATAGGAGTCCTGGGAACATGGAGGAAAGGCTGTGAGGGGAAATTCACTGCTCAATATTCAGGCCAAGGAGAGATGTCTCACAGCTTAGTCTCCAAGGGGTCATTCATCACCGTAGCTTAGCCGGGCTGCTTGCAAGTTGTGCTGGTCTGGCTGTAGCACAGAAATGTAGTGGTATGGCAAAAACCAGTATGGAGAAATTATGAAAAGCAAAGTCTCTGCTAGTTTATAGGTGATCTGAGGGGTGGTGAATGAAATGTTGTGGAGTTTAAAGTCAAAATGTATTTCTTTTAAGTTGGAGATGGGTTGACTAATTCTGGTAAAATAAGACTGTGTCAAACCTTCAGCCAAAACTCAGATTAAGTAAATTCTGAGTAACTTGCTTTTCCTGACACATTTTTGAAGTCTGCATTTACAGCTTCTGCTGGGCATGCTAAGTATCACTTCAGAGACAGGCTTACTGCATATTTCGTATTTCCTAATCAGTGCCTACACTAAGGCAGAAAAGAGGCAATACTGATTTCTCAGTGCAAATTGTTTTCCTGGAAGACACCATGAGTCTGAAGGTAGACAAAGCACTTTCTTTAGTCCCAAGAGTTTATCTGTATTAACTGAACTGAAAACCAAAAAACCCAGAAATCCCTTAACAGAAGTCCTATCTGTTACACAGTGGTGGGCAGTTTCTAATGCCGTTTGATCTGGAACAGGCACCAATGTGGTGATCCTGGGATGTTCAATCTGACTGTCCAGGTGTTTACTTGCCAGCAAGTGAAAGCACCTCCCTTGCACTGCCAACCCCTAACATTTGCCTGGGATGGAAGCAGGTCTGATTCTGCTGGCATGGCCAGAAATGCAGGGTTTGTTTTTTCTGGCTCCAGCTGCAGTGATCAGGTATAGGGCTGCTTGACAAATGCCCCCAGACACCCTCAGTTACATGAATTGCATATCTTGTTATCTGTTTCTGTGGTTTTTGACCCCTGTTTTGTCACTCTCAAATCTCCCTTTCTTTTCCTCATTTGAGAGAGACAACCTGCACCTACTACTTTTTCCTCCTTAGTTCTAGTTTTGCCATATCCATACCTGAATTTGTTATTTCTGATACTGCTAGCCAGGTTATCTCAGACTTATGTGCTATTATGGGTGTGTTACCAGGCACACTGGCCTGGCAAGGTCCCATTTCCCAGAATGTCCCCAGTGCTCCACTCCAGCTATCTGTGTGGTTCAGCTGTTGCTCACACACATCCCCCTTAACCACCTGAGGGATCCTGCCAGCCCTCACAGCATCATCTGTAGCTTTTGCCAGCTTCTCACAATATTCCCTCTCACATCCAGCTTGCCATATGTCACATCTGCCCTCACGTCCATCAGCTTCCACACCTTTTCCAGGTAGCTCAACCTCAGGCCAAGGTCCAGCTGACAGCCTGGTGCCTTCAGTGCTATCCCCATCCCCATCCTCCAGGCTGCAGCATTATTATTTGCTTGTAAATCATCTATATGAAGACTATTAGTATATTTATTTGACAACATAAATCTAAGCCATTACTGAAGAGTCTTGCATTTTTGAAGGTATATGATAAGAAAGTCAAGACAGAGGTCGCCTCTGAGCAGTTGTACGTTCAGCTTTCCAGTTAATGCTAAAACCCATGGCTGTTTAATAACAAAGCAGACTCAAAGAAGGTGGTCGTGAAATGTTTGTGGATGTCCTTGCATGTTCCTTGGCAAGTCTACGGTATCACCTCTAGTACCCTGAGGGTGGTGAAATGATTCAGCTTGGTTGTTTCTTTCACACCTTCAAGAATGTGTGAGGTGTCATTTTGGATCTGCTAAGCGATGCTGGATGTCTGCCCAAACCAAAATGCTGGCTGTGGGAACAGTTGAAGTCCTTATGAGAGAGACTTGGGGCAGAGGAGGTGAAAGCAGCCAATGGCAAAAGGGAAGAGCACTCGTGAGATGCTCCCTGTGTCTCTGCCCTTCCCCTGGCACTCCAATTTTGCATCTCTGCTGAGCCCCAGTGGAACTGGTACCTCCTGGCCAGCCAAGGATGGGGAATGTCTTCTCCACTCAGGGGTGCCAGGCAAGATGAAGCCACCTTGCAGCCATGCTGCTTGCTCCTAAGAGGGCCGTACTGCTGCTGGGGGACAGAGACCTGCTGGAGGTAAAGCCCTGCCCGAGGTGGCTGCTGTGGTTCAGCCACTGTTGTAGTTCTGCTCTCACCCTCCTGCCATCCACTGGCTCAACTCTAGGTTCCGCCAGCAACAGCAGACCTCTGCCTGAGACTGCTGGGCTCTTTGGGTCCCAGAAGCTGGCACACCTGGGGAAAAAGATCCTTTATGAGACTGGCTCTCATGGATCTTGGGTATTAGCACCACAAAAAATTGTAATAAGGTAAAGAACTTGTTGTGAAGCCACAGGTGTGACAAGTGAGTAGGTAACACACACCTGAGAGGAAGGGGTCTAGTTCAGGCTACTGTTTTTGACCTCAAGAACTAAGTGGGACTATCCTAGCTGTGGATTTGTATCAATCCATAGGCTACCAATGGATTGCAACAGCATCACTGGTTAATGTTCATGTTTCAGACTAAACTTCTGCTGGTTTAGGCTTACAGAATATGAGCTCTTTGGGCAGAAATCATCTGCTCGTCCTCTGTTTGCATGGCAAGATCTTGGCCTGTGATTATTTCCCCAATGTCTTGGGCTACTGTGTATCCTAAGTAAGAATGATGTAATTTACACCACCTACTTAAAAAAAGCCAGAGAAATGGGATTTTTTTTAGAGAAGCAAATTATGTTTAGAGAGAGAGAGTGAGACACTGAAATATCTGAAAACACCTACTAACAGAAATACACAGAAACCTCTGTTTAACCACACCAAAGAGTCCCATTCTCTCCATATTTTGGGCAACATTATCTTCTTTTGCATTTATGAGAAGTGAAGTATTTGGCTAGTTCCCACCTGAGATTGCACACCCAGGATTTCACCCAGCTTCTCCACTCCAGTTGTGCACACAACTTTACCTGCTTTGCCAACAAAGGCACTGGTGGGGTGTGCAGCCTTGGCTGGTGTTAATTCTTGGCCTCAAAAATTTGAGTGGTTAGCTGTTAGTGGCCACATTCTGGGATGGCTGCAGAAAGTTTGGCTGAAAATGTTTTCTGGAAAATATATGAGGATCAGTCCTCTGACAGTATATACATATGTGTTATTCTCTTCTGGTCTACCAACTAGTTTAGCTTACTGGAGAATCAACTTTTTGTTTGATGCATGGTGCCTGACAATGTATCTTCATCTCTGGGTCACGTTCAGGAGCTATTACTACTGCAGACAATGAGAGATGACATTTTACAGCAGGCCTGCTGGCTTACACACGTACTCAGGGGCCAGACCAAGAGACTAGTGCCAGCATCTGTCTTGGCTGGTACTGCCAGACCTAAGACAGGCCCACAGGTACCCCACCAGTGATGCCCTATCTGTATTTTGGAGGCCAGAAGGGACTTCTAGGTTGATTCAGCCATCAGAGGGTTACCCCACCATTAGTAAAAAGGGATGTGTTGCACATGTAAGGGGAATGGCTGTCTCTTGCTGCTCATGGTGGAGGGCAGTGAGGAACCACTATGCCAGGGAGCTAGAATGTGAACACACCTTTCCGTAGCTCGAAGGTGCAGAGAGGCCTGTGATTCTAATATAATGCCCGACCAAAAGCTCATTTGAGCAAATGGAGAGCACTCAGAAAGCTTTGTTCCAGGCCTAGAGCAAAACCACTCATGCTTTGGAAAGGACCTGCATGGCCCAGAGGCAATGGAGGCTCTTCACAGGAGTGGGGCAGGTCCTGTGCTGCCAGTCAGTTCCTGCACCCACATGGCTGCTGTCAACATCACATACTTGCCTTTTCTCCAACACGCAGCTAAGTGGAAAGGAGGCTTCTTGACTCTGCTGGAGTGGCATGGGAGTGTATTCCTCCTGCAATCCAGGAGCATTTCTGCACATCTTTGCGGACCATGTGGATCAGGAAGAGGCTGTGTAATGGGCATGTTTCAGGAGACCTGCAAGTTCGGAGGAGACCATAGATATGCCCCCAGGAGGTCTTCTTTTAGTCATGTTGCATGTGCTGTGAGGACTCCTGTTTTCTCAGCAGGGGTGGGAGCAGCCTTTGGCAGAGCTGTCATATGCATGGGGGTCTGGCATTCACCTGCAGTCCATTTAAGGCAGGTCTGCGTATTTGGGAGGCATTTCCACACACACACACAGGAGGGGTGCTTGTACACAAATATATGTATATATATATAGCTCATGTGGCTGTGTTTCTTTGAACTGATCCAGTATCCCACTGAAATGAATGGGAGGTGGGTAAAGCCTAGAAACCCACTCATGGAGGTACCAATTTGTATGAGCACGTCCTTTCTTTTGAAGCAGACTACTGTTCTCAGCAGACTGCAGCCTTTTTCACATCTCCTTTTGTATTTTTTAGTATGAAAATACTACATATGCTTTGCTTCTCTGAAGTCTCCCCTCGCGATGCGGAAACGCATCTCTGTCAGTGCGCTTCGCATCCTCAGCACCTGAGGAAACAAATGGCAAGCAGTGGGGACTGATGGTGCTCAGCACTCTGCTGGGAAGTTTTCTGGATCAGCCCTATAAGCCATGGTCTCTCTTCCTGCTCTCCGCTTCATCCCCAGTGTGTATTACACTTGCCCCAGCTTTGCAGAGATAATTTGCACTCTCCTAGTTCATTAGCTGCTACCCCCTCCTGTCTGTGGGCAAAAAAAAGCCCTTACTGTTCAAAAGAACACATGCAGCAATCATTAATGCTGACCCTAATTGTGCCAATTCAAACCACTCAATAGCTCTAATTAAAACCTCTCTTGTGCAGGGCACTGAACAGTAACAAAACTGTCACCCTGAACAATCAAATCATGGAGCTAAGATTTTTTTTTTCCCCCTGTTGTGTTCAAATGTTGTTGCTGCTGTCGGAAGGGTCATCTGAAGGGATTAAGTATGGGGCTTTGTAGATTGCAAAGTAGGGGTGGGGGGGAATATCTAAACCCAATCAATATCTTTTGGTCACAGTTTGAAATCAGAAGACCCCAACTCTTTTCCAGGTCTCCTTTCATCCACTCTACCCACCCCCATGCAGCAAGCAACACCTGCAAAGTAGACAGGCTCTTGGTTATGAGACACATGGACACCACAAGTCAACTTAAACATCTGCAAAGGATGGGGTGAGGGGGAAACCCAGGCGTTCCTATCCCTACAACCTTGTTTCTCAGGGTCCCTGACTACACTTTCCTGTGCGCCATAAATAACTCTGCAATTACATTAATTGGTTGCATATTTGTTGACACAGGGGTGGACAAGGGTAGGTTATGGTGGGAGGATTTTTGCTTTCAGTGCAATTTTATACTGCTTTCTTCAGATGTCCCTTAATCCCCGCTCTCCCCTCCCCCATTATTTAGGATTCGCATGTCTTCCAGAATAACTTTATAAGCCTGTGGGTGGGAGAGGGGGGAGAAAGAGCGTTAAAATTCATTTGATGGCACCCATGCACACACATCTGTTCTGCCGTGTTTCCCTAGCAAAGTCTATCAATCAAAAGAAAAAGGTTGATATGTATCACAGTGGGATATTTCAAAAAGCTGGTTGCAGGCAATTGTGTGCTGGAAGGTTTATTTCTGCACTGAGTTTCTGACGGGTTAGAAGAAGGAAGCGATATACACGTACACCTATATTTTTTTGTACATTTACCATTTTTTTAAGAAGGTAGCAAAATTAATAGAGCAATAGCATTAACTACTGAAATTCCAGCATTGGTATCTTTTGCTCTGTTTATTGTTGAATGTGTTCTGAGGCCCAAATCTGGGATCAAATGTAAGAGCCTGAAAATGCTGCAAGCACTTTTGTATCTGTGGTTCTAGTTTAGATCATTAGAGGCACACATGCTAGCTACCATATGTGGCTCTGGGTTCAAACCACCATCTCAGAGTATTTGGTATGGGGTACTTGACTGAGTCTTTCCTTCCAGTGGCTCCTTGACTTGCCTTCTTTTGCTAGCAGTAATCAGAATTGCAGTAAGAAAGTTCATGGCATGTTGTGTTTCACCTTTCCTCCTTTCATCTCTCCTGAGCTGCTGTCCCAGCTGAGGACTAGGGAGTAGGATGATACCCATAGAGCCCTGGCAGTCTGCCTCTTCAAACACCCTGAGCGCTTTCTGTTAGAAACCACCTTCGTTGTTTCTTGTTCCGACTGCTGGGTTGTGCCGTGTGCCGTTACAACATTGCCTTGTCTCAGCAGTGAAGCCGTTTCATTTAGCGATGTGTAAAATAGCCCACATTTAGAGTACAGCTTGACTCAGCCTTTAAGTATTTAGCCTTGGTTAGCGACTAAGCACAAAATCTTGATGTATAAACATATAAACACACATTCTTTATGTATAGAAGCAACTGGACAAAACTTAAGAATGTTTTTAAAATGCTTTGAGGTGAACAGTCTCCTTTTGTGCAAACTCATGGCAAACTTGGGCATCTGAGCAGATATGTTCAGGATAAGGTCGATTTTCACCAGTTTGCCTTGGACCCTGCAAATCCTAGCCCAGAGGTCAGCAGAAGGGCCCTGCTCTTTTCTAGAAGTGGGGGTGCTGCACCGTGATATGTGATGGTGCTGATCTGCTCCTGTCTTTGTGTCACCACTGAGTGGTACCGCAATACTCTCTATTTTTTAAGGGTAATGGGCTTTTACAATGTGATGAAGAGGAACAGGCAACAGTACTATAAGGCATTCAAACAAGTGCTTTTCAGAGCAAGGTCCCTTCAGCAGCAGCACTGGAGAGAGGAAAACAGAGCTCTTTCTTTGACAGTTCTGCTATCTGTCAGAGGCTGTGAGAGATAGCACAACATTCACGTGAGGCTCTTATACTTCTTGACATTTGCTCAAGAGGGGGAAATAAGGCACAGAGAGGTTTTTTGACCGGCTCCAGGTCCTTTCAGCAAGCCAACAGCCAAGCTGAGAGCAAACCCTGGGACCCCAGTATTATCTCTAGCCTCTGGAAAGCCCCACTTCCTTTTCTGAGCTGCTTCTCGCCTGTCTTCATACGGGAAGAACCTCTGTTGATCTGCGAGCTGAGGGTAGGGGATTTCTGTAAAATACACTCTGGTGTAGATTCCCATTGCTTTCTGTATGGATCGCCCACGGTCTTTGTCTGCACTTCCATCCTCATTTCTTGTCCCCATTTCCTAGGCAGCAATGCTGGAGCCTATCCTCTTGACTAAGCTGTTACACTTTAATTTTCAACAGGCCCCTGTTGCTCTTGCACCTTGTGTGTGGTCTTTGAACGTTATGTGGCTCGGCAGCTGGGAATAGTGAGTGGGTGGGCAATTTAAAACAGAAAAGACTCTGTATCAGCACAGGGCTGAGGTTTGAACTCTGCTCAGCTTTGGATACGTGTAGCTGGTTCTCAGGGCTGTGATTTAAGTGCAGTTTTGCTGGTGTCAGTGTGAAGCCTAAATCAGTGCTAAGAAACTGGTAGGGAAGAAAAAACAAACTTTGTCTGTCCGATAACGAGTGTTACTCTTGGCCCTGACAAAAAATTGCAGGATCAAGGCATCTTAGAATTTGTATCCCGCTGTTTTGTCACCATTTTGCCTCTGCAACTTGGAAGACAAAGAGTGTCTAATATGATGCCAGGGCTTCTTTGCTGGAGCATGTTTCTGAGCTGCTTTCATGCCATTTAAGACACAATTCTGATTCTGAGTTTCCTGAGGATCAGGAGGGAGGCAGATGGGGGGAGTGCTGACCCGTGACACAAAATACTTTATTCCATTCATCTGAGCATCTCTCTAGGGAAAGGTAAATGTGTTCAGGCGACAAAAATAATCCCAGTGTCATGACTTGTTGAGATCACAGGGCCTGACTGTTAGCAGTTTCCTCCTCCTTTTTGCTATTGTCTGTGCTGGTGAAGGATCACATGGAAGGGAGGTCAGGCAAAAGACCCTGCCTTCCATGTGCCCTGGCATGATTCCCCCCTCCCCTCCCCAATTCTTTTGCTCTTTCGATGGTGAGCCCACTCTGTGTGGGCAGACAATGCTCATGTATGGGAGATTCACCACCTTCTCCCCCTCACATTTGCAGCCCAGAGTACCCAGTCCTCAAAATTTCAGCGCGGAGGTATTTCTTTCCCCACCCACTTTCCATCTATCCCACCCAGGTAGACAGGATGAGCAGAAAGAATCCTTGCCTTGATAAGATTGATAAATGAGGTTGGAACAGAGCTCCTCTCTTCTGGAGTCCATATGGAGTCCAACCCAGCTTCAATTTCATAGCTGATTAAAAAAAAAAAAAAAAAAAAAAAAAATTGGCAAGTACCTAAGTACTTTTAAAGATTCTAAAGGTTAAAGATATGGTCGATTGGCATTCTTTTTAGAGCCTGGAGTGATATTATATTTACTTCACAAAAATTAAAAAAGTGCACTGTGAACATTAGAAATTTGTTGGATAGATTATTGGAAGAGTCATTTAATTTTCCGGTGCCACATAAATACTCAGCATTCACCACCACTGCACTGGGCCTCATACCAATTCTCAACATTATACCCTAGAATTTGCAAAACATAAGTAAGAGTAAAAAGGCAAAAAAGGAGAATATCCTTGTTTTCAAGGAGCTGGCAGATTACGGACTAACATCAGCCAGGTCATTGTAAAGGTTCCATCCTTAAAAATAGGTATGTGCTTCAGCACCATGAAAAAACATACTGAAGTCCAAATGGGCTTTACTGCCTCCTTACTACATCTTGCACTTTACTGCATTCCTTTGTGGATTTTGTTTTGCTTTCATAATAATACTGGTGTATGGCCAACAGCCTCTTCCTGTGGTGGAATAACATAAGGGCATGAAGGTATGGCTGGGTAGTAGGATCAAATGGACGGGCTCTAGTGAGAGGTGAGGGTTTGGCAGTGATGGGGAACTAACCAGAACTACTAGCAACTCTTTGGGAAACTGGAGAAGTACAGCTAGGACCCACACAATTTAATATACTTTCTAGAGAAAAGGTGCACCTCTGCACAGAATTTCTATATGAAGTGTAATGAATGAAGTGGTGGACTCTAGATGGATTTCATGGAAAAAGACTTGCAATCCTGTCATATTCTTAACAAAACCTTTTGTTCAAGTATAAGTGAACATTCTGCAAAGAGCTTCCAGGATGAAAAGCCCAATAGGACACTTACTATTACTAACAGGGTTTCTGTTTCAACCAGGCATATATGTAATTAGCTTTCTTAAGAAGCTGAGACTCCTTTTTGTTGACATAATCCAGTAACTACACCCCAAGAGATGCTAACAGCAATGTGTCTACATCTTACCAAGTGTGAATATTTTGCCCACAGCAGCAACTGTGCTGACAGTGGGATGACACTCTAAAATTGCCGTATGCTGTGATGTGAATCCTTTCAAACCCAATGACTTTTGGTTTCCAGACTCATAATCACTATGAGTCAAACTTACTCCTCCCCACTACCCCCATATTTAACCTGTGTCTGGGAAGCTCGGAAATTGTATTCTACCTCATTTTATGGTGACTGCACAGACTCTCTCATCCTGTGGCTACTATTTCAACCTGCAGAGGGTCATGAATGTGCTCAATTGTGGCTTTTCAGTCTTTATTCTGGGCTGCCCTAAACACGCCTTTGGATGGAGATTTGGGGGTGTCAGCATAGTAGAAAAGGCTCTTCCACTGCTGCAGGTTCTCAGCAATTAAGGCCTGGCAGCAATGGATAATTGTCTGATTATAATTACCCAAATGATTCAATAGGCATGATGCTCAAGAAAAATAGCTCTTAATTCTGCGTCATTACAACCTACAACAATCAGTATCGCAGCAAATCCCCCCCATTCTTCTTTACTCCTTTTGTGACAAAAAGTGAACTAAATCTAGACTTGCTGCAGGAACAATTGTAGCATCCACTGACTTAAAAAAGAACCACTAACATTAATTTGGTCCCTAAAAGCAATTAGCTCATATTTGGAGGCAGCAGATTACTCTTTATTGGAAGGGTGAGTAATCATTTCTGCTAAACATGTACAAGAGGGGATACAGATCCCATGACAGTTCTGTTGTGAGTGCCAGTACTATTCAAAAGAGGACAGTGATCTTCTAAAACTTGTCTGATGACAAGTAGATGCAGAAGCAAATAATCAAAGCAATTAAACAGTTCTCCCTGAACAATTGTCAAGACCACCAATATACACGTTCTGTGCCATGGGTATGTGGTGGTGCACATGGTATGCATGCACCATAGCAACAAGATATTAATCATCAACAGATACAGGCACATGATGGGGTAAGTCTTCAGAGGTGCAAGTTGTAGGGTGTATCTGGTATACACAACAAGCCCCAACGGTACCAGATTCAGTGCTACCTCTTGCAGCATTGCATAGTTGAATTCATTATGGCTGGGCTTAAATCTTCCTCGGAAGGATCTGAATTTTGGGCCTGGTGTACAAATGCCTGGACATGAAGAACAACTTCTCTTCTAGTTCCGTGCCCCTCTCTCTTTGTAGTTTTCAGTTAAACACCCTGGGCAAGTTCTTTGCTGGTGAGACACCACTGACTGAAGTGGCACTGTGCCAGTGCAGTGTTTGGCACTGCATCCTCAGAGTGATGGCAGGGATTTTCGGAGGAGCTCAGGTGAGAACGTTAGGCACCCAATTCCTCTTATGTTTGGACACTAGCCTCCTCTCGGCTCATGAGCATCTCTGCAATGCCACCAATGCCCAAGGCAGGCACCTCTTGCTTGCCAGCAACCTGGAAAGAATTAACAGAAAATTTAGTGGCACAAAACTTTGTTTCAGCTGTTTGTTTCATTTACCTAGATTTTTCTTTGAAGATGACATATCAGTAAAGTGCACCCATACCGACTGGCCCAGTATGCCAGAGATTTAGGCACGCAATTTCAGTGGTGAAGGTGATTCACCACTGGAACAAAGACATGCATTCTCTCTCTTGACTGTGTCTTTAAAGTGGGGCTGAATGTCCTCCATCCACCTGGATGGTGCTTTGCTAAGGTTTTTGGGCTCAGAACAGCTCAGTGAAATGTAATGGTTGTGATACATAGGCCAGGTTATGAGTCTCTTCTGGCCTGGTTATTGCACTAAGGCAGTTACTATCTGGAAAGGAAATGCACATCCCTACAGGGAAACACCTGGCCATGGGAATATTGATCAAGTCTAGAAGTACACGCTGCAAGGTTATGAACAGCTTTGACCACAAAAGGGTCAAAGGGTTCAGTTACTGGGAATTTTTGACCCTCTCTGGAACTTCTACTTGGTGTTACAACACTGCTGGTTTCAGGGCCCCATAGGCATTGAAGGGTATGCTTCCAGTGTAGTCGGTATTCTCTGTTAGGAAACAGGAAAACAATCAATTTTTCATGGTGCTAATGAGCATTTATGCAGCAGAGAGATCCCAGCATCCATGGGTTTGTCTGTGGAAAATACACCAAGGGAAGACATAATTGTTTAAAGTGCAAGTGATAAAGAACACATGAAGGCATCACACAAAATAGGTCAGATGCAAAAAAACTCCTGATGAAATTGGAGAGAGGAATGTAGGCAAGTGCGATATTGTTATCTGGACTGGAATTTAATCAAGACTTAACTATGAGGTGATGTGGTACTTCAGTGGTGGGATCACCGCCTCAACAAAACTGTACTAGATTCTGCCTGTCTTTTCACAGATGTCAGGTGCGCACTGGTATAACTTGTCCAACCTCAACAGAGTTGATCCTGATGTACATAAGGACACTCATATTCAGATTTCCCAGCTCTCCCCCTCCTCTTCCCCTCAAGGTCTCTCTGCTCATGTCATGTGGAATGGCAGAAGTTCAGGTGTGGATCAGAGAGACTTTGAAATGGAAAATCAGAGGATACCGCAGGCCATATTGAAGAAGAGTTGGCAAAGCTTAGGACTAGGATAGCAGAGTGGTGAGGGTTAGGACTAAGGTACATCGGTAGGCTTGTATGGGTTGCTGGGTTTGGAGCTCCAGAGAGATCTGCAAGCCAAGAATAATGAATACTGGCAGAGCTCCGCGTGAGTAACAAACGGCTTATCCTGCCTAGGCTAATGACAAATGTTACGTACTGGCATTTTTTAAATAAGTACTTTTTTTTTTTTTTTTTTAAGAAAAGAAAGATTAAAGCAACCGCTATAGCTAAACAGTCTGCTTTGCTCTGATAAGATGCCAGAATTATATGACTTCTACTGTGTAACAAGGTTCTTCATGTGGGCGTAGCAGCCCCTCCCCATACCTAGCGGATACACTCTAGGGAATTTTACAAGTGTGAGTATTGCCTCTTGTAAGGTCACTAAGAAAGTTAAATACGTTGTATGAAGAAATTGCATGTCTTGTGTGTTTCCATAAAAGCACCACAAAACAGTCCCTTGAAAAGGTTATTATTGCTATTATGTGCACAGCAATGACATCCCATGCATATTATTTTGCAAAATGTTGGGCCTCTGCCCTGCCATGCCCTCCATCAAACTCATGCTCATAATTTAAAAAGTACAGGAGGACTCAATGTAAATGCAAGCCAGGCCAGTTCACAAGGTACCTCTGTCAGTCAGCAGGTAGACAGAGGCTTGGCATTGCTCTTCACCGCTCGGGGTCTACATCTTACTGCCATGGTCCTGCTCTCTCTGTAGCTCCAGATCGGACAGACATGCCTGCAGAGACTGGGCCCTGCCGGTAGATGCATCTCCGTGTTTCCCCTGCTCCTGCTCTGGCCCCACAGCTGCACCCACTTGCCTGTTGTGTGACACAACACTCCCTTCCTACCCAAGCTTCCCATTACTGAGTGCCTGGTTGTGCTTGGACCTTCTGGGACCCACATGCAGCCTAGAGGGCTTGTTGTCTCAAGAGATGTTGAACCTGATCTTGGGATGGTTCGGGCTTGCTGTCTCAAGCGATCTCAAACAGCATCTGGGGATGGTTTTCCAGGTGCAAAGACTCCAAGCACGTCATCTCCACAACAAGGTCTCTGGGCTTCACTGGGCAATGTAGAGCAACAGGCTGTGGGGCTACTTTTGCAGCTGCGAAAGCTGGGGAAGATCTTCAGGGACGGGCCGTGTCTGTGGCTCAGCCACGTTCTGAGCCATAGAGGTGACAAGGGGACCTACACACCCCGAGACATGAACTTGTTGCTACAGCAGCCTTGGCCCGAGAGTGCCGACCCCAAGGAAAGCGGTGTGAGGACCGTGAGGTGATTTCCTACGTCAAATTTGGTTGCTCATTGGCCCGACCCGACTGCACGGCCCAGCTGCCACCGCCATGGCCAGCCGCCGCCGCGGGGCTGGGGCCGGGGCTGCCCAGAAGGGCTTCGGGGCGGGCGGCGGGGGCGAGCGGCGCAGCCCCGCGGCGAGTGCCGGCCGCGCTGGCTCTGCTCGCCTCCCGCAGCCCCGCCGGCGCTGCCCGGCTCCCGCGCACCCCGCCAGCCGCTGAGGGCGCGGCGGCCGCTCCAGGTGCCGCCGGCACGGGGAAGCCGCTCGCCCCTCGCCGGGCCGCCGGCAGCTCCGCGCGGCCCGGGGCCAACCTGCGCCGCCCGCCTCACGCCCGGGAGCGGGGGCGGGGCGGGTGGCCCTGTCGCCTCGCCATTCGCCGCGGCTCGCGGCGGCCGCGCTGCGATAGGTGAGCGCCGCAGTCAGTGGCGCCCGGCCCCGCCCCGCCGCGGCTTTATAACGGGCATCCCCATGGCCGAGGCGGGTAACCTGCCGCGGCGGGAGGGGGCAGAGCCGGCCGAGCCGGCCCGGGGCACCGCGCTCCGCCCGCCAACGGACCCGCCGCCGCCGGGCTGAGGGGCGGCCGCCCGGGAGAGCCGCCTCTGGTGGCCGCAGAGCCCCGCCGCCCCGCCACTACCCCGCTGCCCCCCCGAGGGACGATGGTGCCGCGGGCCTGGCGCAGCGCGGGGGCTCGCCCGTTCCTGCTGGCCCTGCTGCTGCTGGTGTATCTGCCTCAGGGTCGCGGCCACCGAGCCACGGGGCCCCGGGTAAGTGAGCCACCACCCCGGCGGCGGGGCGGCCCTTCTCCCGCCTGCCCCGCCGCGGCAGGTTGCCCTGCCCCCGGCCCGCCGCCCCCGCGCCCTGTCAGCGCCGCAGGTGAAGCCCCGGCGCCCGCCGGCGGGGAGCCCCGGCCGCCCCCAGCCCGCGGCGGGCGCGTAGCCCCCCGCGGCCCCGCGGGCCCAGACCCTGGTGGGGCCTCCCCGCTCGTTAAAAGCCGGGTACCGGCTGTATGCGCGAAGTGTGTGTGCATCGGCGTTAACTCGTTGGTAGTTGGCGCAGGGAAAAAAAAGGGGGGGGGGGGGTAGGTTGGCAGGCTGGGTTTTTGTATGGCTCTTCTCGCATTTAATGTTGCCCCTGTGCCCAGCCCATGCCTTTAGGACTTTCTTTTTTTTATGCTTCCAAGTAGGGATTAAAGGAATCCCTGCAGTAAAGCTAGATGCCTTCAGCCCAGACTTCTCCCTGTAGGAGTCTAGCTCTGTTTTTTTTAATCTGACAATGTTTGCCTCTTACTGGGGCTCTTAATTTCACTTACGAAACTATTACATTGCTCTGGGGGAGAACCCAACATCTTTTCTAAATATGGTCCTCCCAGTGAGCTAATGTTACTGCTGCAGCACCACTACAGAGTAGCATGAGAGCTTTCAATTATAAAGCTGCAAAACAGTAGCTGTTCTTCAGCCAATGCTGCAATAAAAGCACAGCTCTGGGTAAGTGGAAAAACTTGATCTCTCTGCAGGCGTGTTGGATGCATTGACCATGCGCATTCTTGACCCATCAGTCTGAAATGCTATGAAATGTAGTACCTAATTAACTTACACCGTGGTTAGGCAAGACCAGGAGTCTTTGGAATCTCTACTCGGCCAAAGTATAACAATAAGGGACTTGAGCACAGTGTTCTAGTTTTTTAATAGAAGTGCTATTTGACCATGGTGGCAGTTAAATGCTTTTCAGAGTTATGGAAAGTGTACTGGCTGCACTGGTGTCCTTGTGTTCAGCTGTGCTGTGTAGCCTCTTTTACAGCCAGATGTGTAACAGCAACTGTTAGAATGTGGCAGATCAGAACTAGTGTGTGTGTCATAAATTCTTGGAGACCTGTTGTAAAGGATGGGGAAACATAGGGGGCTTATGCATATATCTGTATTACCCGATACCAAGCATAAACCTCAAAAGTGGAGTGGTGCCAAGTAGAGAGGAGCTTTGAGGTGATAAGTAAGAGTCTGGCTAGATGTCTAGGGCCTTTCATTAGCGTTGGTATCTAAATGCTTTAATGAAGAGCAATTAAAACAAAGAATAAAACAAAAAATCCCAATGGCAGTGCATAATTGCACAATGAGCCTGTCTATCAAACAGTTTTCATATATGCCATTTTTATATACTGCACTTTACAAGGCAGTTTAATTGCTCCCTGTGCTGTGTCGTCTTTGGAATGGGAGCTACTTCAGGAGAGTGGAAAACCAAGTACAAAGGACTACTGATTTAGTTTTTGCTTGAAGTGAATGGACTTTGCTGTTTCTCTGACTTTGCTATTTCTCCCTTTATGACTGGGGGAGAATATCAGCTGTGAGCATCAATGTCTACAGTTCTGTAGAAAGATGTGCCTTAAAGTTTTAACTTCTTAAACTTATGATCTCTTAAGTGGAAGGCTGTGAACTTGCAGGCTGTTTAACTGATGAAACCTGTCTTCTCACCCTTCTAAATGTCATGCTTAAGTGCACGTGAAGGTGGGGAGTTTGGTTTGCTCATTTGCAACCATGTTGATTGATACGATAAGCCCCTGAGCTTCATCTCTTCTAGTGATTAGACATTGCCAGTAAAGTTATCATTAGTATAAAGGTGCCATACTTTAGATTCCAATGTACGCAAGAAAATTCTTTATTATTCATTTTTTAATGATGATTACTAAGTTACATCAGTGTTTCTCATGCTGACTTGTGATCAAGAGCATATTTCTGTCAGGAACGTTCCCTGGATGGGGAGGGGGGTGTCAGTGTTGCAGTTCTGGAGTCTGATCATGTAGTTGTTCAATTGCTAGGTGTGATATTTACCCTTTCACATATTCTTTTCTGTGTGGTAAGCACTAGAACTACAATATTTGCAAGCTGAAATACTCTTAAAGGTGAACAGCAGTTTTTAATCCTACTCAATGAGCTTAAATGAGCAGCAATAATGCTTGAAGCAAGTTCTTGATCTTTCTCCTTGCATTTCCCTCTTACTACTGTAGTGTTGCTGCTAGGCTAGGCAGCCAGCACTGTTACTGAATACATAGGCAGAGAAGTATGCCTTGCTACTGTTTGCAGAAAATGATGAAAAACTAAGGGTATTGAAGTGAAATAGGTACATCTACATATCTTGTGCCAATAAGGGATCAAACTTTTGGATGAAGTGAGTTAGTTCAAGATGACTACTTGAATACCAAGGTCAATTACAAGTGCAGTTAGTATCTAATGCCCTGCTGAGGTACTTCTGGCTCTCAAAAGCTGTGCAAAGCTTGCTGTTTCCTGTTATAGTAAAACTATGAGCAGTGACATGAATCCCTTAGACTTGGGAAGTGTCAATGAGCTGTAGGAAACATCTGGCTTTCGTACATATGTTGTGGCCCGCCAACAGTTAATAACAACTGTCCCAAGTGAAGCCCCATAGTAAGTCTAATACCTTGGGTGTCCTAGAAATAACTTGGAAGCCCAAGGCTGTTGTGTGGTTTGTTTCCTCACTTAACAGACTCTAGAAAAGCTTCTGTTGTGTTACACAATTGCTTGGTCACTTCTCTTGTAGGTCTAAGGAGCACTATGGAAGTGGTCAACTGACTGTACTTGGAAAATGTCTGTCTGAAGGATGTTGTCTTCTGGAAAAAGATAATCAGTCTTTACTTTCTATTCATATTCTCTTCCTGTGTGCCTCCCTCTCTGCTGGCATGAGATCTGCAGTTGTGTGACAAGTCAGGTCTTGCTGTTTCCCCTCCTTGACCCCAAAGTGATAGATGGGGAGCTTGACTGGGCTGGCTCTTGCATCTCCTACTCTGTGTACATTTGAGCAGTACTCTTTCATAGCAGATTAAATAGATTGTGCCGCTAAGCTGTTTTCCCTCATCTGGATAATAAATTGTGACCCTTGTCTTTCTAGTTCAGAAAGATTGATCTGTGTAGGCCCCCTGCTTTTTGAGTATAATGCCTGACCATGCTGAACTTGCTCCATTTATGGCAGAGACTGTTGGTGGCAGTATGACAATACTAGCACAGGAAAATGGTGAGTGCTAGCAAAAGGAGCAGAACATGACTGTAGCAGTCAAGCTGTCCTAGGAACAGGCTTGGATTTCTGGAATATTGGAGATCTGTACCCCCAGTGACAGCAGAGGGCTAAGAAATGGGAGGGGAGGGCAGGGCAGTCACTGTAACTTCCTTCCTAGTTTCATGCATGGAAACATGCCCTATGTGTCCTTGAAAGACATGCTGGTTGGAGATGGGGGGGACCTTCCAGTTCAGTGCTGTTGTAAAGGGAAGGGAGTAGATAGTAAAACTGTGAAGATACCCACAGATTCCAGTGCATAAACTGGAGTGCCACAGAGCAATGGGAGTTTTGTGCTGCAGCTGGCTACTGCTTAGAGCCCCAAATAAAACCTTGATAAAAAGTGCTGAAAAGTCTTCTGCAGCTTTGCCATTCCCTCTGGAGGAGCAAGCAGTGTTGCAGCTTGTGCCAAGAAGCTGCATGTGTGTTCTTATTGCAGCCCTGCTGGGAAGACTCCACAAAGCAGGTGTCTTTACACATGCTCTATTAGGGACACTGCTCTTCATAGTGGGAAGAAATCAGAAAAGGATGTATGATAAAAATATAAAGCAAGGGGCTCCATATGAAGGAGATCTAGAACAGAAGAGTGAAACTTAGGACAGGTTTTCAATGACTGAATTTTGTTTCTTGGTTTGAGCTTAATCATCACTCTGCGTTGCAACGGTCTACACTGATAAGTAATAACCAAAGCATTTTAATGTTTTAGATTTCCTTACTGTTGGAGAGACTAACTTTAATGAAGGAATAAGTACCCAAAGGCAAGTCTTTAGACGAGCATCCCCTAACAGGACAGATTTGTTACTCTATGGCAAATAGCTTTTGGTTACAGATACTCTGTTTCGGTTGGGTGAGAGATGTTCTAGTCTAAGTGGAAGCTCTAATTATATAGAGAGTATACTAATTATTTCTCCCCCTCCTTGTTCCTATTTAGAACTTTAGACAACTGAATTCCTTGATGTGTACCAAAGAAACTGATCTGATTTGCTTTTTATACATTATGCAACTGTTGAGGAACGGGATTAATTCTTGTGTGGAGAAGCATTAAAACGTTATGTTCCAATACATTAGTATTGGAACGGCAGGACCTGTTCTAAACAGGAAAAAAGTGTGGGATTTGACTTGCTCCATGTAGTCTTCGAGTTGGTATATCAACTGTCTCAGCTTCTGAGTTCGCTATGAGACTATTTCACTCATGTTAATGACCTCTGCTGCTAATGAAAGATTTCTGGCCACCAGAAGATTTGATACAGAAAAAGAGACTGCTCATGTATTTCTGCTGGTGGTGGCAGCAAGCTCTGTAGCTGGTAGAACACCTACAATGATAACCTCTTGGACCAGTTCTCAAGTTTCTAGCACTAGTCATGTGCTAGGGTAATCTTCACTGCCATCAGCGCAGAGCAGATGCTGTCTTGGCTTCTTTCATTTCCAGATGGCCTGAAGCAATTGGTAAGATGACTGTAAACCTCATTTCAGTGGTATAGTAGTTCTGAAATATTAATACTGCTGTTTAAATATCTTAGATGTTCTTATCGTGCCATCTCAAACTAATTGCGACATTACTATGTCAAAAAAACCCAAACAAACAAAAACCCATTTGTCTCCTAGTTGGCTGCTGAATCCCCAGTTCTTCTGGGGCTGGCACATCTGACAGTGCAGTTAAGTGTTACACAATAAACTTTATGCTCACATTTAAAAGCTAAGCATGGAGCAATACAGGTGAAACTGAACCTAATCCTTGAAGGCTGCTGTGCTGACTGTCATACAGCCTCTGTGTGTCAGCATGGCTTCCTGTCAGAGCCCCCCTGCCCCTGGCAGCTGCCACAAGGTCTCTGGTGTTGACCCAACATCCAGGGACTTTCTCGCACAGCAGACCTTGAGCCGAGCTTGGCATGCAGCGGTGGGAGTTAACTGCGTTGTCATCAAGTAAAGTTCTAGCAGAGAAGTGGATGTTAAAACTTGCAACTTGAACTATGAAGCCTACTTTGTTGTTGTGTTAAAAGCTTAACTACTGTCCTTGCATTGGTAGGACTTTAAGCTTCCTATGCTTGTTTGTGAGAAGCAGTTCCATTTGTGAAGTCCTTACCCCAACACTGAAGGCTGCTGTTGCTGTGGGTGAATCACTTCTGTGCTGGAGCTTTCTGGGTAAGATGTGAAGGTCAGTGTGAGATGTTTGCTTACACAGAGAAACTACCAGGATATGACAAATGTGGTATGTAACTGTCTCCCTCTTCTGACTGGCTCACAAGGCTTGTGTTCATCAGCTTACATGTGAGCCCTGTGAAGCTTTCTGTGTGTGGTGGCTTTACTGCCTGCAGGTACAAGGAGGGAGTATTCTGGCACCAAAACCCTTCTGGTGAAGACTGAGAATGTAACTCTGCCCTTTTTTTTTTTTTCTTTTTTTGGTGGTGGTGGTGGGGGAGGCATTGTAACTCTAGGAGAGTAACAGCAGGAAAGCATAGCTAGTTACACCAGAGTGTAAAGCTTGCACTCAGGGCAGTGAAAACAACCACCCACCATACAAAGGAGCTCTTTGTATGTGACCTCATGTAGGCTATCAGCAGCTCTTCAGCCTGAGACCAGTTGGTTCCCTCTGGATGAGGCCTTACCTTGAAATCTTGCTCATGGCTCCTGTCCTGGATGGTTTTTCTCCTTATCACAGTAGCCTCCTGATGCAACTTAGACTCCTGTGGGATGCTGCAGTAACACTGTAGATAGTGTTAGTGATATTCATAAGTATTAGAGAGGAATCATCTGCTTGTTTGGTGAGGAAAACATTGCCTTGTATAGCGGACCTGCCCACTCACAAATGTGATTTCTTATGAAATTGAGGAGACAAACATGGTTGTTATGCTCCCCTGCAGGAATTGCTGGGGGAAGTCTGTACTATCTGAGTAAAAGGCCTACACATGCTGGAAATGCAGTCCCTACAGTGTGGGGAGGGGTGATGGAGCAAACGGAGGCTTTGCCTTATGAAGGGGTTCATTCTCGTCTGTGTGACCCTTCCAAGGTAGCCTTAAGGGTGGCCTGGGAGTAACTGGCTGATGCTAAGGTGCCAACCTTAGCCTTGGTGGAAGGCTGTCCTGTCAAATGTTTCTAATGCTGGTGTCTCTGGGGTGGTTGTGCTTCTGTCCTCAGAGCAGTGGCCTAGGAGCCCCCATAAGTCTCAACTGCCTGCACTGTCAAACTTTTCCCTGGTGGTCTCCCAGCTGTAGCCTGCTTGGGAGGACATACCTGCATGTTGGGTTTGTGCATTTTTGCCTCCCACTGGCTTGTGGCTGAGCCAGCTGCTTTTGAGGGCCCACTGACAGGTGTGTTCTCATTTGGAGTGGCATGTAGCTATGCAGTGGGGAAGTGAGTGGTAGGTGTGAAATGAGAGCAACCTTAGACCTTGAGGGGAAGCACCTGTGCCTAGAGGTGGGAAAATAACGCTAGTTACTATAGGAACACAGGCTGCATCATTAAAGTTTGGCTCAGGGTTTTGTCAAGTAGAGTCTGGCAGCAAAGCCTAGGCAAGCTACCCACCAGTGCTGCTGGCAGACTCTTCCATGCAGGTGGAGGAAGTCATGCAGAAACTGGTGTGTGTAGGCAGATAACTTGCTCTGCCATGGGCACCCAGACTCCTCTCCTGGGCTGGAGTTCCTAAGGAGTAACTACTGCCTCTGGATGAAGAACATGAATGAATGTGGGCAGGACAGTAGTATACAGGTAAGTGCCACAGAGTACCACACTGCTCAGTACCTGAGTATAGACCCAGATCATATGCCAGAGTTCTGTAAACTGGGTTGCCTTGCCCCAAATGCTTTGACTTGCAGTGACTAAGGGGAAAGAAGCAAACTGTCTGCATTCAACATTCTCTCTGTGCAATGCATAGACTCAGTCTAATGAGACTTGCTCAGTAGGCTACATGGCACCCTTGTCAGTCTAAAGTTAAATTTGACCCACTGCTGGAAGAGTATTGGCCTAACAATTTTTCCCTATTCCAAGTCCTATGGCAAAGTGGAAGAATGTAATTTCACCCTTGTCAGAGTAGAAGCCTGATGTTCTGTGCCACTGAGACAGCTGATTAAAGCTGAGGTTACAGGGTAGTAAAGGTGAGGGCTTTTTCATGGATGAGCTTCTGATAGAAAGAATCATAGGAAGGGAAGGTGTGTAGGAATAAGAAAGATGGGGAAGTAGAACAGATAAAACTCAAAAAAGCAAGTTGTTTCTTCTTGGCCACTGGTCCAGTTAATGATAGTTGGAATCATATCCAGAGGGAAGTGCTGATCCTCAAATAGGGAGGAGGGGTTCCAAACGCTTAGTGGGCAGATTCTGTTTCAGAGTTTCTCTTGGCTACCAGTCCTCTCTAACCATTAGCTGGGTCATGGACTAGAAGGAATGTGGAAAATGTTGCCCATCCCTGTTCTCTTCCCTATTCCATGACTGAGATCAATTGCTTAAATTGCATGGGGAAACCATACTCTGCCTTCTGATGAGAGAAGTCCGCTAGCTCAGCTGCTATACTTAGGCTCGTTGTGATGCATGGAATAGTCCTTGTTGTATACTCTTGTGGAGTTCCAGAATACTGGGTTAAGAGCTTTTGTTTTGGTTATACAGAGAGCCTGAAATATGAGATCATCTGATCCTTCAGGTGTAATTTTAATACTTTAGGGTTTGACATGCCTGCAAATTAAAACAATCCAATACAGTCTTAATGTAAAGGTAACTATCCTATATTCTACAGCCACTGTGAAACTGAGTGGGCTTGTGGCTGCTCCTTGGGCTGCAGAGGCAGCAGTATGGCTACCTCTGGTATAGAGGGGGAGTGAACCAGGAATCAACTAGATAAGGAAGCATCCTCAGGTGAAAACACCTGGTAAAGGTAGTGGTATCTTTTAATATACAACAGGGACACATACCTAGGAAAGATGTCCAGATGTACACTATCTCTAGATCTTGCTTCTGTGTGTACCAGATACACACTACTCAGAAGCAGATAGGACGATAAATTTTTGTTGCAGCATAGAATCCCTTGCGTAACATGAAGATTAAAGAGCCTATTCTAGCTGGTGCATCAAACCATTTCCCTTCTCATTTCTTTGAAGCAGATTTACATGCAGTCTACACTTAGGTTTAAACAGATACTTGGTGGAATGAGGTACAAGTTAAGAACTAAAAAGCCAGAAGCTCTTGGGTGTAATTGCCAAGTGGAGGATATTAAATGAGTTGGAGTTTGTGGATACTGGCCAGATAAAGGGGTTTCTGTCTGAGCCAAGTAGCTACTTCTGATTTGGGTCTAGTTACCATACACAATGGTGGCAACTCTTGTTGGCTTCTACCTGGAGCTTTTTGGCTTACTCCCCTGCTCTTAAAAGTGAGCCGGCAAGTGTTGCAAAAGTAGATAGGCTGTGTGCAAAAGTAGCTTTTAAAAATGTGTATGTGTCTGGAACACTAGAGGATAATCTGGTCCAAACTTGTAAGGGAAAGGTAAGTTTTAATATATACAGTTCTCAGTCTTAGCGGAAGCAAAATAAATCTAAGGTAGAAGTCCATAAAGGACTGATACGTATAAAATGAGCAGGGCTGTTCATGCAGTGAACACTGCTTTTTTTGCTACACAATTCTAGAGATTAACTTCACTTGTTTCCCTTTCTGTGTCTTAATCTAAAAATATGTAAATCTAGAAGAATTTGCTCCACCCTTTTAATTTAAAAACAATACCAATATCTACCTCCAGGGCTTTGGTGTTCTGTCTGGTAAGGGATCTAGTGTAAGGCAGTAATGCAGCACTGCTGCCATATCTTCCTGCTGTTGTAACAAACTGTAGCCAATTGGATTCTCAGTGCTGCTGCTGGTGGTGTTATTTGCCCTCAGTTGGATGCAATGCATCTGAAATATTCCTGAAAATTATGCTTGATGCAGAAATCTATCCTGCTAGAGCTTTACCTTAGCTTCTGAACACAGTTGCCATGGGATAGGATATCTTAAGTGTACTGCATGTGTACAAGGCCATGGGTTTACTTCTTGACTGTAAGAGAAAGGTGCTTCTGGCTGCTGTACCTGAACACCTCAGGTTATTCTAGAGATGCTGTCCTGCAGCTTTATAGGTGAAATATGAAATGATGGCAAAGCAGCTGCTGCTTATGAATAGGTAATACCTAATGGTGGAAGAAGGTATTTCAGTGATGGCTAGTGGCTGTGCTACCCAATGAGTGGCTAATGCTTTCCATAAGGGGGTAAACATTGAAGGAATTTGCTATGAATTTTTATCAGGGTTGCTACTAGCATTCCTCTGACTTTGTCAGTGTCTATAGGCTATATCTTTCCTTCTTTACTATTACACAGGTACAGACAGTATTTTTAGGAGCAGAAATCATACCCTTAGGTGCAGGATTGAAAGTCAAAGCTGTCTTCTATAAGCTTTAGCTTGTTAGGTGCTCTGTAGAGCCAGTGAAATTCTGCTGCATCGAGGCAAGATGTTCTCTTGGTGGCAGTAACTGGTCTTGCACTTGCTTTACTCTTCCTAGTTTAATCTTGAACTGTAGAAGGAGTAGTGCTGCAACTTCTACAGGTGTTTACAAAATGGACATAAACATACTTTGCTAGTGATAGTGTATTAATGATGGTTAGACCCATTGTCTGGAAGTATGTCAGTCCAAACTTATTTTTTTGGATGCTGATCTTCAGGAACTTTAGGGAGCTGAGTATTCTCTTCACAGTGAACTCAAAGTGCTTTATGCTCCAACTTCATGGTGGTTTTCTTTTTTAAATTAAGGACTCTTACATTGAGGCAGGTCAGTTGACTTTGAAGTAGTCTGGATGTTACTGGCTGTAGCTCCTGAAGACTTGGAAAGCTGAAGTTTTCTAAGGTTGCCAGGTTTTGTCCTCTTCTCAGTTCCCCTGAAGTAACAAGTGTGTTGACAGAAAAAAAATTGTATTCTGCTGGACTTGAGCTGTCACCTAAGCTACTACCCTTCTTAAAACTTGCAGAATTATTAAAATCTAACTGCGGGAACTCTCCTGAACTTCACAGCTCACCTACCAGTTATGCACACCCTGAAAATCAGGTGGCTGATGGAGCTTTAAATAACTAGTCAAGTTAAACTTTTGCCATGTTGTTGGTAGTATAGGTGCCTCTTGAGGGTGAATAGGATGGGGAGTGGGAAGCAATGAGTGTGAAACTAGGGTTGATGATGCTTTTCTTGTCTTTGTCCTCAGTTGTCAATGAGACTAAAGTTTAGGATTTTTATTGGTAACGATAGATACCTAAAGGAGTTCCAAACTAGCTGGATTGGGAACAGAAAGAAGTTGAGCTTTTCTTTACCACAAAAGAAAAAGTGCTTCTTTACCTGAAACACTTTGACAGCAGTATCGGAACTGAAGCTAGATGTTGCTCATCCACATACTGCAGTGAATGGTTTGCAGATTTCTACTTTGGATGTAAAAGCACCCATAGGACAAAGTACCTTAACTCATCTGCTCTGTTTTGTAACATCTGTCATTGTATAAACAGCTATAATGTGTAGCTATGTTAGCCCTTATCCTAGGAGGATGAAGCTATCCTGGTTCGTATGTGTGGTTCTTGCATGAAAGTAATATAAAAAAAAAATCAGTCCCAACTTCCAAATTGAGTTTTGCCTGTAGAGTTAACTTCAGAAAAACTCAGTATGTTTTCTAGAACACGAGTTTTTTGATGCCAAAATTGGAACCGAGTGGGAGGAAAAAATCTGCCACACTTGGGTAAATTTGAGCATTCTTAAAACCTGCCCTTCAACATCTCTAATTGACCCAGTTGCATGACAAGTACATTTTGAGCCAGAATATGTGAGACTCTAATCCAGCTTGAATAACTAGTGAGTGTCAGAAGTAAACTAAGTTTTTAAGTTTCCTGTCGGAACTCTTAAAGAATATATGTAAAAGTCTCCAAGATTTGCTTCTAGTTCTGCTGGCATGAAGACAAACTAAAAAAAAGCTTCTGCAATTGCTTCATGTAACCCAGGGGCTTCCACTCTCAGGAGGCCCAGAATAGATGGGGAGAGTTCAGTAGGAAAATCCCATGTAATTTGCAAAGAGAAAGGATTTGATTTTAGTTGAAACTTTAAAAACCGCAAGCAACACTTGTGCTGTTGGGTGAATGACAGTCCCAAACAGAAAGTCTGACTTCAGCTGTCAGCAGGTTTTTCACTGTAGCAAAGACTATTGAGTTCCAAAGGCATATCTCTCTTTCCTTATGTTAAAAATGGTAGGTATCTTATCACAGTAACTGTTCTTCTTGTTAAACTTGGTACCTTCTCAGGTGTCCCATGCAACTCTTAGCTCATTATTGCTTTTATTAAGAAAGTGTCCACATCTGACCTTACATGGGGATCCTCCACTAAAACTACTTCTAAGTTAACCTGCCCACTGATAGTATCACCTCGATAATAGCTATACACGAAAAGCTTCTGACTAGCTTTTTCCTTATGTCCAGACTCTTGTCAAACTCTGCTCCACACCCTCCAAGATATGTGCACCCTGTGTGTGCCTCTGTTCATGCAGGGCAAGGAGAGTGGGAGAACAGTTCTGAACTTGGTAGTTCTTGCTGAACCCTGCCTGAAGCCTTCCTCCTGCCAAAGGTGAGTCCAACTTCAGGAATTCATGCTTTTCTTTGCAAATCACTGGGGCAAGTAAATGAAGTTAAACTGCACATAGATTTTTCCACCTGACATGCTTTTCTTCAGTTTGTTCAGCTTTGATAAACTCTTCTCAGGTGTAGAGATGTAATCAACCTTTCAGTGTAGTGATTAACTGCAGCGTGTCAGAGCAAAAGCTGAAGATGACTTTCACTTCTCTTTCCTTGTCTTCACCTTGCATAAAACCATGGAGAATACAAGCACTTATATTCAGGAAGTGCCAGAAGGCTAATGGTAGACATGATGAGGTCACCTTAGATTAAGAGGACAAAATAGGGTGTTATCTTTGGCTTGACTCTGGTTAGTATTTATTAGAAAGCAAACCTAGGGATTACCACAAACAACCTAAGCCAAGCATGTCAACTCTTCCCTGTATGGCAGACTAATGTTCATGCATATCCATACATTTCCTAAGGCAACCAATTAGGATCAAGTGAGAAGAGATAATCTTGTTAAATCTCATGCCAGTGTTCGGATGGGTAGAACCATACTTATCTAAAATTGCTTTAGTGGGACTTGCTAGTGGCTTTTGTTTCACTAGCAGATGCTGATGTAAAAATACAAGACTCTTGGCATCTGTTTTGTTGTGAGGTGATTGACGCCAGTGCTAGGCATTGTTTACACAAAGTGTCTGGATGAAGTCACTACTGGATTCAACAAGATACTAACTGAAGACAGCACTTACAAATGCTGACACTGATGAAGTTTGCTTAGTTAATGCTCTGTATTAAATTGCAACCAGGATTTGATGGCTCTGAATAGAGGAAACATCTTCAGATAGGCAGGGGACAGTGTTTAAGGAAGAATTTCTTTCCCAAAGAGTAAGGAGTACTTTCTTCTTCCTCATTCCCCGGCTCTGTCCCTATTTTTGCTTATAAAGCAGGGCTGGGTTGCAATATCAACTGTTTAAATGAAACTTGTCAAGCTGCTGCCTAGCTTCTTGTTCATCTTGAGCACTTGGCTTGGAGCTCCAGATTCCTGAAGTGAAGGGAAAGCACCAGGAAGTTTCCCCTTACTTTAGAGAGAGACGTGCCTCTGCCTTAGGTATTTTCTGGAAGCTGATGGTACCCAGTGCAAAAGCTGCTCAGCTTGAATGGTTTTAGTTAGAACTACTACTTTCAGACAGTGAGTTTGACTTTGTAGGAAGCTTCCCTTTAAATGTGATTTTTCACTTTGGGAGAAGTCTTTGTGGAAATTGAGTAAGACTATGAAGTCATCCCACTTTAAAACTCAACTGGCAGTGATTCAACAGACACTACAAGCTACTAAAGAGGCAGTTGTGGAAGACTGAATGAGTAACTGGCAAGTGTCTGTCTTGGTTGAAGCTTGGAATCCACTCTGGTAATTGCAATATAAGCTCTTAGGCTAGAAAAGAAAAACAAAAGGCAGATGTTTCTTTATCAGTCTGAAAGGTCAACAGTTCTCCTGGAAAGATGGGAGAGCTCAGAACTTCTGAGTTGGTATCAGTCAACATGACAAGATTAAACAGAACTAATTAATCATTTGCATTCACTTAATTCTCCATTCCTTTCCTTGGTTGATTTATTTGTTGTTTTATTCATTTATGCCAGGGAAAGCTTCCTTTTTAGATTTCAAACTATCCCTGTATTTCTTAGGTCGCAGTCACCTCCAGTGACAAGCAAGATGGCAGTAAGTTGTCTACAGGACTAAATGGCATGGGCAGCTCTTAGCTGAAGTGTGAGGATGGTATCTGGACTCTGCAAACCAGAAAGGCTTCTGCTCTATCATGGGCTGTTTATGGGATGCAACTTCCTTCAGGAAGTGTCCAGTGGCTCTGGCATGGCATCCTCTCCATGGGCTGCAGGGCAATATCTGCTCCACCATGGTCTCTTGTATGGGCTGCAGAGGAATCTCTGCTTTGGCATCTAGAATACCTCCTTCTCACACTTCCCCCTCCCTGCCATGTGACATTTTGCCTTTTAAGTATGCTTTTGGAGGCACTGTCAACTTGGCTCATGGGCTCACCTTTGGTCTTCAGGGGTGTGTTGGGGAACCAGGTGTGTCCAGCACAGAGCAGCCCCTGGCTTCTCACAGAGCCCACCTCTGCACAATGCTGCTACCAAAACCTTGCCAAGTAAACCCCACACAGCTGATCAGACCAGGTTCTACACTGTTAGTCTACAGGCTGAAGAAACAATTCTGCCTTGGCCTGGAAAGCCTCCGCTAGTCAGCAGTGGATGTGCCTGCGCTTCTGGAAGTACCACCAACATGGAGTTCACATGGCAGTTGAACTGGTTGTGCCCTGAAGTCAACTGCTTCGATCCTTTTCAAGGCAGTGTAGGTGTCTTACAGAAGTTGCATATGGTTTTGCTGTGAAAGGTGCCAATGTACCTAAATAAACTCAGAGAAGATATAGTCTAATATGTATTCTAGTCTGTGTTTTTCATTTTTAAAATGTAGCCTCAAATTGACTGAGTAATTTCAGGTTCTGTTCACATATGAATGTAGACTTCAGTATTGATTGTGCTACTGTTTTTTCCATATGAGTGCCTCTGCTTCCAGAGTATTGCTGTTCTGTACTGATTGTGAACAGCTGCTTTGCAGGCATGTGTGTGACTTGGGGGGACTGAGTGACTTCCACAGTAAGGAGGGGAAAGCATGATCATCTTACTTGAAGTTCTTTGGCATTCTAGCTTCTACACACTACTGGTGTTTCAGATCATGGGGTACTGATGCATTTTCTCTGGTAGTGAGTTGGGTGGATGATGGTGCTAAATCCCAGAAGAATTTAAGCACCTAGATGATCTTCATTTCTGTAAGTTCTGGCTCCTTAAGGAGCCTCTAAAAGTTTAAAAAGTGTGGCACTGCAAGGCTGTCACAGCCAAACTTAGGGATTGGCTTTTCATCTTCCCTATTTGGAAGGGGAAGAGAGCACACAGTTAATAATGGGAAGATGTGATATTGCTGGTCCTGGTACTGAATAATTCTGAAAGAGGAGTGCCAGATACTGTAACTCCTGGGAAACTTATAGGAGCCTCTATATAACATCTAGATCTGGTGTTCTGCATCCTTGGGTGTGGACAGGCCCCAATGCTTTGATTCCCTGATGAAAGTATGTTTGGCCCTTATCAGCAAAAAGCCTAGCTAGAGTCATGTGAGTGTTATCCAGTGAGACATAGGATCATGTGGGAAAGAATAAAACTTTACACCCGTCCTAATTTGTGAGCAGTTTTCTTCTCTTAAAGTTCAAGTTGCAGGTGCTGAAACTTGACATCTAATAGTGCTAGAGCTCTGTGCTTGGTAATGGAAAGGGATATGAAATACTTGAACAGAAGTAGCTTCAGAGAAAAGCTACTGCCCAAATACTTAAGTTGTCTACTTAACTATCCTGTAAGTCAAAGACCAAAACTTCACTTCTCATCTCTTAATAAGTTTGGGGTTTTTTTACTGTAGCTTGTGGCTAAAACCTTTCTCTGATAGTTGTCTTTAAATTCTGTCTTTTTCTGGACAGCAAGAAGTTAGTAATTTTGGTCACAAACAGTCTCCAAACAGGATAGAAATAAACCATTTTAAGTTTCCAGAATCTGCCAACTTCTCTAACATTTTAATCTGAGGGTTTAGGCCTTTACGAAATTGTTTCTCAAAGCCTCATGAAGGCTATGCCATTGCAGTAATTCATAAGCACTTACTGACCTTACACTTTAAAGTGATAATAAAACTGTACTTTCTTGTGTTGCTTGCTGCCTTTTAACGGGATTTTGTGGAGAGTACAAGCTTTAAGTAAAATAAAGCAAAAAAAAAAAAAGCTTGTCCTAGCTGTAGAAGCATCACTAGTTAAGATTGTTGGCAATTAAAGTCAACAAAAAACAAACGTATTTGCATACTCCTGAGCTGTAGCAGTGTCCTGTTTGCAGTCTTTCTTCAACCCATAAACAATCATTTATGTTACATCCATACTGTTGGTTTGTCTCCAGGCTCATGGCTGAGTGTGTTTTCTGATGCCGTGCTATGTATTGAACTTGTCTGGCTGTAGCTCACAGCAGGACAAAGTAACAACTCACTCCTGTGTCAGGACTGACACTTAAATTTTGCCTGCCAGTTTTATGGCTGGAGCTGGATTTAGTCACTTGCCTTGGTGGTCAAGTCTGGATGATGGACAACTAGTGAAGGCAGCCTAGACAGCTCTAGCTTCCTGGTTGAAGCACTGACATACCTTGGAAGTTGAGCAGCATTTGGACTACAGGAGCTCTCATTATGATACTGCAGTTCCTAGTAGCCTGCCTGTGCTGGCTGCAGGGATGGACCATGCTGAAAATGGGCTCTTTCTGTTCATACTGACTTTGCACTTCTAGTTATTAGGGCAATTAAGACACTTAAAAGTGCTTCAACGGCTTCATTCATGCAGCATGCTAGTGAATTGAGTAAGGTTAACCTTTGAAATGGCTTCTAAAAGCACAGTAATTGAAAAATCCATGGCTGCTTGCAACTGTTATCTTCAGAGACTGGATACTCAGCTTACATTGACAGCAGGTGCATCTCTCCTGTTTCAGAAGCCCAGCTTCTCTCAAACCTGCTCTCGAAGACTAGTTCACGAACGCTTCCCATCATGCTACTTGGACTGCTTGCACATCACTGGATTGGAGATGTTGGTTCAGTAGTAGTGCCTGGTATTTAGTCTTAAGCAAGGGGCAATAACATGACTAATGAACACTGGGTAGGTACACAATATGCAGTAAATCCTAGAGTTGTACTTAAGAGCTCCAGGCAAAGTCTGGAAGTGCTAGTTATGAACTTTAATGCTGTCCCATTACATAACCCCTGTGAAAAAAAGGAGTTACAGCTCTCAGTCTCTGCTACAAGCTAAACTCTAAAGAGAAAACACTGCTTTCCTTTCCTGTAGCATACACTTGGGAGCTATGTTAACTTACAGGTATGCTTCCTACCTTCTGCTCAGAGTGAAGAGTCTCCTTTTTTTGTACTGTTCATAATGCAAAGTTCTTCCTGCTGTCTCCTTAGCAAAAACAGAGCTTGTGCGTACTCACCATGAGTTGTGATAGCTGAGAATAGGAACAAATGTTAACATCTACTAAGAAAGTACAATAGACCCCTATTCCACCCAGATTTGTGCTAAGAGTTGCAGTGTCCTGGTATGACGTTCCAGCCAACTGTAAGAGCAGTCTTACATACGTGAGGAGTAACTTTACTGCCAAGGAAGCGTAAGACAAACTATTTCTTCGGATTTTTAAAGATAGGCTAGGTTAAGACTCTGCATAAAGCTTGCTGAATAGGGAGGATTTATTCCCCCCACCTTGAATAGGGTATATGTCTCAAAGCAGTAGTAGCTTATTTATTTGCTAATGTGAAATGAGGCAGGCCTTTTCAATGTGTGAATAGTTAAGGGTGTCTGGGCTAACTTCAGCTGAAGGTAAATCTCTCTGCTTTTAACACAGGAACACTTTGCTGGTGTCCTGTGCTGGCAGAGCTTTCTACACCTAGTGCAGGTATAATTGAACACCAGAATTGTCCGGGCTTGCTTTAAACATCTGTATTGGCTATCTACAAGAACTTATCTGCTAAAAGAAAACTATACATCTCTCTGGCAGAGATCTGGGGTAACTTCTGTGTCCCAACCTTGGCTTTATAATTAGTTTTATCCTGCCACTTGACTGGAAGCTTTCCCTGCATATCTGGTGTAGTGGTGGTGGGTAGATCCTAATTGTTGGCCTGTACTTTTAAACTCTGCAAGGATGCCCACCTTTGCCAACAACTGTAGAAGACGTGCCTATCATCTGATAAGAGCATTTCCTGGACTTCATGGAGCTGGGTGGATGACCTGGAGATGCTCTAAACAGGCATACTTTGTCATGTTTACTCCCACTTATTGAACTGCACAAGGGCAAGGTGCAATTCCTGGAATGGAGTGGTTGTATTACGCTGGTTATGACACTGCTGTGTGATGCACTGGGCAAGCTTGTTTCAAACTGGATGTGGAGCAACACTTGAGGGGTTTATGTGTCTCCTCAGAACCTGAAGACTTATCTGCAGTGCACTAGAAACTGAATTTTCCAGAGGTTTTGGTGGATGGGTTTGGCCCTATGTACCCTGAAAGGCCTTTGTCTGAATAGGGGAAGGAAACTCTGAGCCCTCAGGTATGGGTGTGATGAACTAGATTTAGTCTAGCTAGGGCACACTATTAATTAGTTTAGGCTTTTAACATCTACATTCTCTTTGCTATTAAGTCCCATGGCCAACCTGTGCAAGGTTCTTGACAGTTGCTTTTTATTCTCCATTGTCAAATATTTAAGTACTTGCTTAAAATAGAACAGTGAGATGATTCAGTTGAGTGCAGGGCTTCTCTGCTCATCTGTTGCTTGTTAAACCTGAACGCAGGATTGTCAGTCGCCTTCAGTTCTCCTTGTTTAGGTTTACAGCATGCGAAAGTGAAAATCTGTCATGGGTGTATGTAAATACAATATGTTAAAGCAATCACTCTGCAACTGTGAACAAGGCACTTGATGGGAATAAGGAAAGCAGGTCTGGAACATGTAGCAACGCTGAACTTAGCCTAGAAGGGAAGAAGACAGTATTGCTGTCTGTAGATGGGGCAGAGAATGCTCAAAAATCCTTTCTGCCTTCCAAATTGTCAAAAAATTGAAATGAGATGTCAAAAACTTGACCAACGTACACAGTGGTGTGCCAGGGTGGGAAGATATGGGTTGATGTGATTTGTGGCTTGATGAAGTGAATTTGCTGATGTAAGCTAAAGGCTCAAATCTCGCGTTAAGGCAGTTATCCTAACCGTGGGATGTCTTTCATGAGCATCCAAGTGATGTTGTGATGCCTGTGGACAGTGGACTTGGAGTAGAGAAAGCCAGTATCAAACGTCTCTGACTTCCCTAAAAGCATAGGGCAAGACCTGTCTCGCACACTGAATCCCATTTTCAGAGTAAATGTCAATGCCCTCTAGTGGCTTTAACTGTACAAGGAATGGCTGGCTTGTTATCTAGAACACCGACCTCGGGTGTTTTGCTCGGCAGGAAGAGGTAGCTGGAGGTGTGTGTTCGGGGGACACAGCTATGCTGTAACTGTATGAGGAGGAACAATGGAAAACATCCAGAAAATACTTCCCAACTTGAATTATTTAAATATTATGGGATGTCAAGCATTCCAGAAGTGAGATCTGGGGGTACTTTTGCCTTTTTAGGCTGGGAATAAACCTCTGAGGAGCCCACTACAGAAGAGTTTCAGCATTCCATTCTGTAAGAGCCTGGGTTTTAAGGAAAAAATCAGATACTCAGATACTAAAATGGGAATCTAGCCAAGACAGACTTCCAGAATTGCACAGTGCAGAACTGCATCAGGAGTGTGAGGTAAAACAGGTTTTACCTCACACCATGTAGATAAAATGCACACCACTTTATCTACAGTGCAAGAGCCATGGAAGAGTGTACAGGCTTGGGGACTCGGAGCAGTTGGAGGTCTGTATGGGCAAATCAGCTACAGGTTTGAGCTCCTAACAGTTAGGTTAATCTCCTAAAGTAACTGCTTAGCTTTGAATGCTGTTGCTTGTGTGCTCTCTAACACTGCTTCTTGTTCTTTTGAGGAGTAAAACCTAGGATGTTCAGTGTTTGTGTGGCTATAGAAGGTAAAAAGGTGTTTGGTGGCATAATTGGCTGTCTGCACTTGCTTACTACCAAGAAGGAAAACTGGAATATGCCTTAAGGAGTTTTCAAGATCAAAACTGCTTGCAAGACTCTTGCCTTTAAATCTGATCTTTAAATTTACTGTGGCTTCTAATAATGTAGCAGTTCAACTTTCATTCAGAATGTTGTTGGTGAAAGTTAATTAGATGCTTTAATTCCACTTGAATAGTCTTCCTGACCAATGATATAATTAATTGGCCGTTTGTGCCATTTGAAGGTGTATGCATTGGTGTGCAGCATACTGATAAAGTGTTTCAGAGATGGCTTTCTTGCATGCTTAGTATAAAGTGCTTTGAACTGGAAATTGAGCAATTACCTCTGGAAGCAACTAATAAAAGCAGTGGAAGTTGTAGTTAGTAGATTGTACTGAATGAACAAAGATTGGGTTATGCATCTGGCTTTTGAAGGTTTAGTCTGAGTGTGCTTGTGGATTGGACAATCTCTGTCCTGGTAATTTGCTCAGGTTGTGTTTTAAGTTAGTGTACTCCTAAATAGTTTCAACATGGTAAAAAAAAAGAGCCTAAAATGCAATCAGACTTGTCTTTTCTCTTTAGATTGTGTTCTCTGAAGTGGTGCTCCCCCAGTGTGTTAAGGCTTTGTCCTAAGAATTGAAGGATTTTGTTTCACTAGGCTTAGTTAGGATCCTGGGTAACTCTTCAGTGAAGTAAATCACAGGCTTGGTAAGAACTTTAAGAATACCTTGTCCTGTACTATTACAGTGGATGTATACCTGCCAGAACACTTGCCTGATCCTTCTTTTTTCAGTTCAGTGATTCGTTTACTTCAGTAGGAAGAGAATAAAGCTTCTGAACAAACTCAATCCAGTCTCTTTTCCCCATCATGCCTACTGCAGCTTCCTATTTCATAGTTCTAAAGTATCTAAAGTTACCTTGCCCTGTAGAACTCCTGCACAGATGTGACTAGATGTCTGAGGGATTAACCAGATGCCAACTGCTGCTTCAGTCTGTAAAATGTGGACTTGTCCAAATAAGAAATAGGTAAAGATAAAAACTCATCAGACTTCTGCTCAAGTCTAGAAACTGAGTAATTATTCAGCAGATGAGGAAATCCTTTAAGGCTCTCAACCACTGTTTCAGCAGATTCGTATTCCAATGATGGACTCTTCAGCTTCTAGTTTTATCATGATTACTACACTTGATTACACTTGTGTTGCTGTGTTTATTCAGTCAATCCTGTTTGATACAGAATTTGTGGACATTCCTGTGCTAGATAGGGAGGAGCAATACTGAAATGGCAAAACAGTTGCTAAAGCTGGCATGAAACTTCTGTAGCCTCTTTGAGCAGTTGGCTTGGGTGCATCTGCCAAGCCTATAGTTATTGGTTTCCCACAAAGGTACATGCCTTAGATCTGATATTTTTAACTCTGAGCTTGTCAGCAGCTGAGTGGGTTTCTCTGTGAAAGGGAATGATGTTACCAGCAGTCCTACTTGATCTTCTACTCATATCGTAAGTGTACTAAACTGGATTGTCAGCAGGGTGTATATTCTGCCACAGATTTGCAGGGTGGGAACACTCCAAAGGAATTGCATGGAAGTTTTCAGGAAGAATCTACGCAAGCTGTGAGTTGTCTTGAGAATTAAATGCTACATCAGGCTGACTACTTTTTCTGGCTCCTTTCTTGTCTGCCCCTTGTAAATTAAGAATTTGAAGGGGGTTTCTGCCTTTTTGCATGTGCTGCCCCGTTGCTTGTTTTGGGGTGCCTTACCCTTTTCCAGTTCCTAGTTAGGTGGATGAGTAATTTTTTTTTTTTTTACAAAGGAGCTGCCATGTATTTCTAGATTTGCAGCTGAGAGGAAGTGCCAGCACTAGAATAGAAAACAAACTCATCCTTCCCTGCCTCTCTGAATGCTTTCTATCCCGCAAGCCAGTTAGGTGATGGCAAGGGACAGTGCTTGGACCTCCTGTGTTGTGCTAACCTCTGAGGGCACAGGGTACTCCTTTGAGATCCTACTTCAGCTCTGCTGTAGTTGGGTTGGTGCCCTGTTTATACTTAGATTGCCCCAAAGGTGGGGAAAGGGAAGGGAGGAATGCCAAGTATCTTCAACTTGCCACAGGATGTGATTAGGTAACTTAAGAGGATTTTCAAGTCTTTCAGACAACGAGTAAACATGTCAAATGTGATGGAAAGCTCCAGAGTCTTATATGGACAATCTAAGTCTCTCTGTCAAACTTGGAGCATCAGGTTAGTGTTGAATTTCTACTGTTTTGACCCCTCTCCTTTGAGAGGGAAGGTACCAGCTCTAGTGGGAGGGGGAAGATGGTCTTCGCAGGCCAATAAAGGAATAACTTGTCCCTTCGCTGCTGTATCTTATGGTTTGGGTAAGCTACTAATGAAATCATAACTTAGTTTTATAAGAAGGAACGTGGCATGTTACTCTTACAACTGCATGGGTCTGAGTCTCAAATTCCACTTAACTCTTAGACTTAGATTAGTATATACCTAATTTCTTTAAAAGCCCAAAGAACTCCACAATAAGAATGCCATGTATTCACTCAACTGGACTGACTCTAGCTTTTGTACCACCTTTTGCATATTTCTACCTAACCTTTCCTTGACATGTGAAAAATCTCAGACAATGCATGGTGGTGTTCTGCCTTGTCCCCAGTGCAACACTCACGCAGGAGTATAAAAGCACAGCAATAGATTCTTGTTTAACTCTTCCCTATTGAAGAGTGTTTGCTGTACTGGTTAGGTTAAAGCAGTAGCACTGCTTCATTCACTTCTGTCCAATGTTGTTCATCCATTTCCTATGTTAGATAGCCAGGCTGCATCAGCAAGCACTGTAATTCAAACACTGCATGTAAGTGAAGACTGTGTTTCCTTCACAGCTGTAATTGCTCAGAGGTAAGAGGCGAAAGCTCTGAGGTGTAAGGAGTTAACAACATGCTGCATCTGACCACAGTGATGCATTATTGTACTCTTTTCTTGGATGTGCATTTGGTGAGTAACTATGAACATGTCTGGAGGCTGGGGGAGAATAGCTTTCCAGGCATAAAATGCCTGGAGAATGGTGGTAGCTTGTGCTCTCTTTTATCTTTTCTACTGGCTTGTTTTGTGAACTCGAGTGAGTTACCATCTCTAAAGCTTTTAACCTAGAGTGGGATAATGCCTGCCTTACAGGTATGTGGCGGAGCCTTTTTCCTAGTAAATATGCTGTAGTCCACAGATAAAAGAAGTCTTAGAAGTGCAAAACCTCTGAAGCTGCACAGCATGCTTATAATATATCCCCATTAAACAGCTGTTTGGCAATGTCTAATGCAATTTCCAGTTAATGAGGGATGTTTTCAGGCCCTGCCAAGAGAACAGGTGATGTTTTGAACTGATATTTTTAATAAGCCTTCTTTATTTCATAAGACGCAGCCACGTATGTATCCTGTTGCATTTGATGGGATCCTGGCCATTCTTGTTCTTAAACAGGACCCCAAATTATTCTTGTTCATGTGTTGCACAGCACTTAAGAGAATCCCTGCCTTAAAGCTCAAACAAGAACAAAGAATGTCTGAAGTGCTTTTGTGTCAGTATCGGTTTGGGAACTGCAGAGAAGAAACTCTTCCAATATCTTTCCTGCAATCTAGTAAAACTTGGAATAAGATACACTAGAGGGTTTGGTATGTCCTCAATTTTAAGAGCAGGAACGTGCTCAATAGTAAAAACTGTTCCTCCAAATGGTTTTCCTTGTCACTTATGTGACAAATGCTTATCTTATGCTTTCAAATAAATCTGAAAAAGGGTGGGGGGGAGTAGAGGGGTGTCAGGCCCATTTCATTTAGCTGAGCTGGAGTTAAAGGAACTTGATAAATATGCTGATGTAAGTAAGTATGGTCCTTTGTCTGTAATTCAGGGAGCAAATAAGGATTTTGGACTGGACAGGCTGGAAACACATGGCAGAGGGATGAAAGACAGTGTCTGGGAGAGAACTGGGGAAGTAGCATCTAGTGAAGCCACTGGCCATTAGGAAATGGAGAAGGGCTTGAGGGCAGGGAGAATGAGGAAGGAAGCATATCGATTGCCTGCAGGCAGCCCCACCCTGGTTCTTTGAGGCGGGTTTGCAGCCTCTGAAATAGCAGTGCCTTGGGGTGAAAATGTGGATGCTTCCCTCCCCTTTGCTTCAGGGGTACTGGAGCTGTTACTGTGAACACCGTTTCCATTGCATCAGTACACAGCAATGCTCTTTCACTCAGAGGTGCTGATTTACTCAAGGAATGGGCTAATATGGTAGAACTTGCCTTGCCTCTCAACATAATGGTCCTGCACCCCAGAGCCCCAGTGCAAAGAGTAGGCTTGCTGAGTGGCAGGAGATTACGTGGCTGTCTTGGGGGCTGGATGCAGCCTGTAGGCTACCAGCTGAAGAGTCCTGACAAGTTATCTAAGAATGCCTGGGATGGCAGTAGTTTTTCACTGTTTTCTGTAATCCTCAGTTATTTTGGGCTGCTTATTTATAGGGATTAAGTGTCTGAAACAGGATTCATGCTAATTGCTGTATTGATTTGCTGCAGAAGCACATGCTTGCCATGTAAGAGTTCTTATGGAGGGGGAGGGAGGTAAGAGGTGGAGGAGTGATACTATCTGTGAGCTGCCTTGGCACTAGATGTGCTGTCCTCTCACTGCCTCTAAAACATCTCGGAAGGAAAAAGGCTTATTCTTGGCATTGTCTCTTTATTGTAAACTGCAAGGAACTAAATCTTACAGACGATTGTGGACAAGAGACTTGGACTGAAAGACTCAAGCAGATAGAGATCACTCCTGATAAACCATATTTGGGTTGGGTAGAGATGAGAGTAATTAAAACAACCTTTGTGATGGACATTGTTTTGAAAACAACATACAGTCTTAGGAAAGATCTTCACAGTTAAATATTCTGTGACTTTTGTACTGGGCTTTCATTTGACCCTTTCCACTTGCAGTCCTTTAAAGCTCTGTCAGTATCTTTCCTGATGCAGGTATTGTGCTTTTTACTTAAATGCTGAATTGAAGCTCCTTGCTGATGCTTAGCCTCTGAGGCTAGAATACCAGGCTGGTGCCACATATTATCACCATGTAAAGCAGTTCTTAAGACAATCAAAAGCTACAGGATTTCTCTGGTGTTCCTGGTTAATTATCAATATCACTTCATTAAGGCTAAATAAGTTACCTTTCTCAGGTGACATCGCTCTGCTCTTTTTGACAAAGAACTTAAGCTTGGTAAGCTGAAGAGATCAGTGGACTTGAGAATCCCTGTGGTTAGGACACAGACGTTATTCCAGCACTTGAACCCAGTGCAGACAGTTTAGTGTGTGGGGAGGAAATCCAGAGGTCAGTGAACCATTCTGCTAATGATGACCATACAAGTAAGTCCTCCCACAAGCAAGCTGTTGAAAAAACCTCAAACTGATTCCCTTGTTAAGTTTTCTTGTTGGTGTATGACTTCTTATGGGAATTGCTTTCCATGCAACTACATACTGTTTACTGACTACTGGTTTAATTCTTTCATTTTTTGTAGAGTCAGATATTAAAGTAACTTCTGTATTTGGATAAACATCCTTTGCATGCATGGACATTGCTTAAGGGTAATACAAATATGTGACTCAGTAGCCAGAACATCTGTGAAGAAAGTTATTGTAGGAGCTTATGATCAAGTGCTTATTAGGTGTCTTGAAACAGACCTTTCGTGATACTTCTGCAGTGCAAGAGTGCTATATATTTGTGTTGGGGCAGATTGCTTGTGGCTCTTGCATCCTGTATTCCAGGTAGTGAAACTAGACGGTGTGCTTGGGAAAAGCAGTATCTTCTGGATTGTGGTACTGCTGCTTTCCGTGAGCTGATCCAGATCAGGGTGGGGGAATTGCTTATTCTTTGTGCTTATGGGGAGAAGGATGACTAGTGTAAGCCAAAAAGTGGCAAATTTTATCAGAAAATATGGTTATGCTGGGGAAATAATTATAAGTAGGAAATGAAGTGAGATGCCCTGGCACAAGGTGACAAATGAAAATCAACAAGCTGTCAGGCAGGTCCCTACCTATGCGTTGCCTGCATTAATCCATCCTGGTACAATTGTCTTTGGGTAGCTATTGCTATGGATGTTGACTCCCTTTTTTGGGGAGTCCTGACTAATCAGTACTGAGATGAAGATAAGCAGTTCCAGTATCATCTAGTTGTGAATCTATCGTGTGGCACCACCAGCAGGACCAGTGCAGTCTCATTCTGCCTGAACTACTTAGTAGTATGATGGAAGAATTTTAGCTGAAAGTAATGTCTGTCATGGGCTGCTTCTGCTGCTAGAGATGACTTCTGCTTAAGTAGAAAAAAGGTGAGGAAAAATAGGATTAACTAGTAAGAGTGACTTGGTGTGTTTTTCCTGTGTACTTACTATGTACCTAATGAATTTGACCGATGAATTTGGGTTAATTGCTACCTGTTGAACAATATGGTCTAGCCTGTAAAATGCTGCAAAGGCTAGCTACTGATTTATGCATCCTCCTATAAAAGCAATCTCCTGGTTTTGAGCTAAAAAGGAGTTTCTTAGATGCTTTTCCTTGCAGGCTGCAGTTCAGGGGAAGGTACACTATTTCTGCCTCTTTGAGTTGACATGAGTATTGGACAAGAGCTCCTCTCTGCATAAAAATATTAAAATCAGCCATCATTTCCCAGAATCTTCATGTCATTAAATTCTCCTGGGAAGGCAACAGTAAGACAACCATCTTCTAACAAAAATCTCACCTCTAAATTCACACTATACTGATTTTCTCTGAGGATGCTGTGTTTCCATTCCTTGGCTTGATCTCTTCCCAGTTCAAACTGAGCCTTTTTCATAAGTACTTAGCCACCTGAATCATTACACACCTTCAGAGCTTGCCAGTTCAGAGAACTGACTTGAATAAAAGTGTTTGGGGGAAGTGTCATTAGTGTATGGTGACCTGTGATTTAGGGGGACTAGGCACTCCGACTTTGTTTCCTGCTCCTTAACAATTTATTCAGTAACAGTCTTTTAAGGATCCATACTTAGATTTTGGCACTTCTGAAGAAACTTCTTTCCATGCTCAAGGATATATGCAGGTCCTGCTTCAAGGCTGTCTCATGTAAATTATCACATAGTAGTCCATTTGTTGATTGCAAACCTGGGCTTCGTCTGATTTAGAGAATTTTAAGTGACTCCATTTTAAGAGCAGTGCTCAGTTGAAGATCTCTGCTCTGAGGCAGTCCTCATACTCTGTAATAGAATCCACTTCTGGGTATGAACATGGAGACTGATGAAATCAACAAGGGATATAAATCTGTGTACTGGAGCCAGATACTGCTGTCAACTTCTTTGCGTGCAAACTTCAGACCTTCCCTCCATTAAACCTTGCTCACAGGTGTTCAAAATCTGGCTCTGGTTTTACCTACTGAAACTTTCCCTCCCTTTTACCTAGGAATTAACGATGACTAAATTACCCTGCAAACTTTTCTAAGAAGTTTGTGTTGGTCTCCGCTTACAAATGAGGAAATTCCAGTGGTGGGGGAGAGGGAAGAAGGAAGCTCCTTGGCAGAGACTTCACAGCCAGACTTGGGAATTGCAATGAGTCCTAGTCCTGTGTGAGCCCTAACATACCTGTGCTCTTAGCAGGCTCTGTGTACCCAGGGGGAAGGTAGCTGAATTCAGAGATGGATTCTGTACAGGACAACTTAGTATTGTTTTCAGATGTTTTGTATTTTCTTAAGGATCATTTGCGTTTGCATTTTTTTCTTGCTCTTTTGCACTCCGCTTTTATTTTAGGTAACGGTAATGCTTTCTTGGCACTGTGTTGATACCCAAGTGTAACTGCAGTGTGGTGCTTCTAAAAGATCTTCGCAAGAAATTGAGCTACTGCTTCACTGCCCTCTGGCCAACAACTATGTGATATCCAGAGGCTTGTTAGCAATAGGAAACTAGGCTATGCTTATCTTGCTCTGTCACTGAAAACTAATAGGAATAAAATCTGCTTTCAAGATTTAAAATTTGTTATCTGGCTTGATGGATCAAAACCAGGGCAACATTAAACTGACATTTCTCTGTACTTTGGAGTCAGAAGTCATGTGAAAACAAAAGAATATGCTGGTACTTGAGCTGTAACCAGTAACAGAGGATTGGGCATTGAAATAGTATCCATAGAGCTGGATTACTGAGTATAATTAGGGTGTTTGAGGGTCTGGTTAATGGCTTCCTCTTTCTACTTGAATTCTAAATGAGAAATTAGCTAATGAAGTTGTATGGGTTTGTAATTGGTACTGGGTAGAGAGAAAAGGTCTAGGAAGCTGGACAAGTTGAGAATGGGAGGGGAGGAGCTGGAACAGTGATGAGGAATGGTAATGAACCAGCAGCCTGGCATGTGAATAAACCTGGGAAGAAGATGCCTGGTGCATGAGCTGGTAACAATATTTGTGTATGTAAGATGTTAGTATAATTGCTAAAGGAAAAAAGTCTTTCAAAGTCAATTATAGGAGTGGTCTTTCTGTGTGAAGGAGCTGGCAAACTTCAGCTGGGAGGAGTAGACATGACTCTTCTCAGCTTTAATGTTTTCTCAAAGGTTTCAGTATTTTCCAAGTAGGTACTGGAAGAGAGCTGATTAAATGTGTAGGACCTCTCAGAATCTTAAGGGACTGGAATTAAAAAGGAGCAAAGACAAAGAGTGAGCAAGTAAGAGTGAGAAACTGGGAGTGTCTGGTTACAAGAAGACTTGACTGGAGAAATGTGTAGAGCAAACAGTCATGGCAAAATCAGGATTGACAAGGATAAGCGAGCTGATTCAGACAGAATTAGGCTGGAATCTTTACTGGTGGCCACATCTTTAGTTTTCAGAGGTCTGTGAAATCTTACAGCTAGGCCAGGTATGTAGCCATTTCTCATGCACCTACAAAACCAGTTTTAATGTGACTGTCAGCTGAATTTCTTAAATTAATTATTTCCTCTTGAGTCACAGTTGACCTAAAATGACTTAGTATCTGCCTGGAGTCCTACCAAACAACATAAAATCAGTTTTTGCTAACTTTTCCCTTTCTACTTATAAGGCTGAATTTCCCTGGATTTCTTAAACTTGATTTTTCCTCCAATTACCTCTTGCTTCCTGGTGTGGACCAAAAAGCTCATAGGAAGTGGGGTGATACATGATTCAGTGTGTCAAGATTTTTTTTTTTTTTAGGTGAAACTAGGACTTCTCCATGTTTAAGACGGCTAGTGCCTGGGATAACTTTAAGCTTGAAGAGGTTGCTGAGCTCAGGGAAGGGGAGGGGAGAAAAGTCTTTTGCTCCAGAAGAGGCTCCTCCTTCAACTAGAAGCCCACTGAAAGTTGCCCTGGATGCTGCTGCCACTAGTCTTGCTAATATTTAGATAGCACTGAGCTGCTTTTTGCGGGGTGGATGCCAACCACCACAGTCTAGTCCTCCATTGTTGCTATCTATCTACCTATTTTTAAACAAACCTCAACTGGGGTCTGCAGTGCTTTATAGCTATAGTGACTACAGCTCTTCTGAGGCTTACATTTGAGTAGAGTGAGGGAGTGTGATTATTTAATGTCTTCTTGTTTGGATGAGAAATGCATGCTGTAATTCCTACATGGGTGGCTGCAGGTGGATGGGGAGAAGCGATTACCGATCCTTCATCCCCTTTGTTCTCTACCAATGCATTAGCTTGCCTGCTATCCCCTCAAGCACTATTGTTTCACATGAGCAGTAAGCAGCCTACCCTTCAGTTGTGTTATTCAATGATAAAGCAAGTCCTGCTTCTTCTGATCCTTCCTACTGGTCCCACTTCTTCCTGGGCTCATCTTATAGGCCATAGTCCAGGCTGCTGGAAAGGTGAGCAATATCCTCCAATGCGAAGAGGAACCTTGATCTTTGGGGTTAGAAAAGCAAATCTTTTCAGATGAGATCAGGCCCAGAAGCCTGGTAGGCTATAGAAGATATGAAGAAAGAAAACTGCTTAACCCTGTGCAGAATCTCACTGTACTCTTCCAGATGTGGTGATGGTACAAGTACTACTTACTCTTTGTAGTCTGAAGCAGTCATAAAAAACTGTATGTGGAAGTTGGTATCACAGCCTGCTTTAATTCTGTCAACTAAAAATGTCAGTTTGATCTTTGTCCACTGTGAGAAGTCCGACCAGTGAGCCTGAGTATGTGTGTGTACTGAGGCCAGGTCTTAGACCGGACAGAAAGAGATCCAGAAAATCTGAGGAATCCAGATAAAGCCACAGCTGTTTTGCCACAGCTTTCTCAATAACATGCCCTGAAAAGGAAGATGAGAGTCTGCAATAATCTTGCCAATTATCTGTGTCAAAGATTTATTGTGCAAAGGTCTCATATTTGGTTATATTAAGACTGATACCGTGCTCCCTTCAGGGAGGCAGACAGCAAAAATAGACCAATATGTATGTTGGATATTTTTTTTTTTAGCTTCCACTAGAGAGACACATACAAATTGCAGCACAAAGTTAGCTGAGCAGTTCCAGACCCCAGTGAGTGCAACTGGAGGGAAGTTAACATGGGGAGTGCTATGTAAATTTGGACTAGAGGTAGCTACTTGCATGAAAGGCTGTCAGTTCTGGGCCAAACGGCTCATGAAGATACCACACTAACTTGGACGGCTTTTAACTGTGAGGGTCTTGGTGACAATGAAAGTTAACTTCACTTGTGTTTAAGGTGAAATACTGTAGAACTAGAAATGCTCTAAAATTTTTTCCACAAAAATTAAGGAAAGCATGTCTGCCTCTAGCAACAAGGAATCAGCATGAATATTCTGCAGCTCCTCACTGAAAGTGTGAAAAATAGTTCAGTGTAGCTGGAATCACCCTTTCTGCAAGCTGAAAGTAAACAGACTAAAATAAACAGTTCTATAGTACAAAATGTTGTGAAAAAGCTGTCAACCTGAGAGAGTGAACAGCCTGTATGAAGATCAGTCACTAACATCTTTCTGCTTGGATGTGGGGATTAAGTGTATGTATAACATGGGGGGAAGGGAAGCGCTTTGGGAAAGGAATTTTGTATCTTGCTGGGGAAACTCATACCAACAATCTGGGTCAGCATCTAGATACCTGTAAATGTTTCTTCTTTTGAAAACACCCCTGTCCTTGCTTACGCTTCTACATATTGAAAACTGCAGACCTCATATCAGCAACCCTGACAGTTTAGTGATGTTCCCCCTCACTACAGGAAAAACATTGAGGTGCTGGAGCATGTCCAAAGAAGAGCAATGAAGCTGGTGAAGGGTCTAGAGCACAAGTCTTATGTGGAGTGGCTGAGGGAACTGGGGTCGTTTAGCCTGGAGAAAAGGAGGCTCAGGGGAGACATTATTGCTCTATACAACTACCTGAAAGGAGGTTTTAGCGAGGTGGATGTTGGTCTCTTCTTCCAAGTAACCAGCAATAAGATGAGAGGAGATGGCCTCAGGGGAGGTTTAGATTGGATATTAGGAAAAATTTATTCACCAAAAAGGTTGTCAGCGTTGGAACAGCCTGCTCAGGGAAGTGGTTGTATCACGATCCCTGGAGGTATTTAAAAGGCATGTAGATGTGGCACTTAGGGACATGGTTTAGTGGTAGACTTGGCAGTGTTCGTTAACGGTTGGACTCAATCTTAAGGGTCTTTTCCAACCATGATTCTATGATTCCTTGTAGATCTTGGTGGGAGAGGTTCAGCTGGGAACATCATACAAACCACAGCTGTCATTTCCGTACAAAAAATACTCCTGACCTCTGTAAACAGATTTTCATGCTAAAACAGATTTTCATGCTAGTGTAATAGTAATATTGCTGGGTAGTTCAGCAGTAGTGATAAAATGCAACATCTTACTCCTAAGCTATTGGAAAGCATGTGTACTCTACTTGAATAGGCTAGAAAACCTTGCACACTAACAACTTGCGAGTTTGAAGTGGTGTTGCATAGTTCAACTCTGCAGTAAGTGGCAATGCTGTAGTGATGCTTGACCTGGTTTTTTTCCTTTCAAGTTCAGCGATCAGCAGCTCAGTTACTGCTGCAACTTTGAAGAAAAACGCAAGGAACTACTGTAAAGGAATGCTGTCTGCAGAAATTGGAAAACGTATTTACTCTTCAGTGTATACAGTAATGCTTTTCTGAAAGTTGTCTGTCACTAACAGCAGATGATGGCATTAAAGCTAACCATGGTGCAGCTTACAAGAAACTTTCATTCTTGCCTCACACAAGCATTTTATCTTAGAACTGTCTCTCTGTAGCTCTTCCAACTCCTGAAGCAACCGGTACGTGCACCTTGTCTGTTATGGAAAGGTTTTTATCATATAGTTAGATAGTCATATTAAGTTACTTTTTTTGAGGTGGGAGCAGGAAGCAAAGAGTTAGTTTCATACCAGCAGAACTGAAGTTCATATCTTGAGCCTTCTGTGCACAGCAGGTTCTTCCATTTCTGATTCAGAAAGACTTCAGTAGTGGGGAAAGCTTCTCTGCTACTGCCTGTGCTGTCCCAGAAAGCTTTGACTGTCTGACAGTCCGAGGAAGCATTGTCCAGCACTTAATTCATACAAAGGGCGAAACTCTGCGGGTGGTTACCCTTACAAAACTGAAGGAAGCATTTGGTTTAAATCTAAGTAGAAAGATGAGAATTACTGTAAACACTGTAAAATACAATGCAAACAGAACTGCAGAACAAAGTAATGAAACAATGACTCTTTCCCTTAGGGAGTTAGGGGGAAAAGTTTATTTTTTTCTGACTTCTGACAGGAGTTTCAGTTCTGTTTTGTACATCCTTTCCTGATTCTTTCCCTCTTGCTCTAAATTCCTGGCTGGCATATTTCTCTTCTTGGTTAGCAGGACTATTTCTTTGTTGGTTCTGAATTTAAACCTTGCCTTAGACTTAATGTTTCTGTTTGGGTCACTGTAGGATCCACCAAGGTGGTTTTGGCACTTGAGGCAGTGAGTGTTAAGAAGCCAAGCCTGGAATCCTTATGATGACAAAAGTACCCCACTGGAGTGCTATTCTGAAGAGTCTCTGCTGGCCTGCTAAAACAAGAGTTAAGATTTCTAAATGGTGTCTTTAAATGTAATAATATGACTTGTATAAAGTTGAGTCTCTGAAACTACATGTCTGCAGATCAAACATGTGCAATCTTAATGTCAAATACCTGCATGTATTGGTAGGTGGACATCACCACTGGAGTGTATTGTAGTGGGGGTAAAGAGTACCTCATAGCTATTAACTACACAGTTAATACTTCTGCTAATGAGAATGTGCCTTTATTGCTGCCTCTTATCCCTAGATTTACAGCCTATGGATTAGCACAACCTCTATGATAATAGGAAAAACCCCTTTCTTTTTAAGAGTACTGGAATAATGTTAGCCATAAATGTTGAGAAAGCTGCTGATTTCACAATATTGGCAACGTGAGCCACTCTGTAGTTAATATGGGAGCATGATATTATGTATGAACAAGGTGAAGTTCCTGTCTTTTTTTTTTTTCCCCTTCATTTTCATGATCTTTGACACTTCAGAGGAGTAACAGAGTAAATAGGAGCAACCTCCTTCATTATTCTGTATAGCTGATGGGGCCAGAACCAACTCTGAACATGTCTCTGGAGATGGCAAGGTAGGATTATAGAAGGAGGCATGTCAAGATAGTTATGTCCTCAGACAGTAGCAATAGTGCTTCAGAAGCTTTGACACTGAAGTGTTGATAGTACATGTAAAGTCAAATGAAATGGGGAGAAGCCCCTGATGCAACCGTCTTCCCCTGAGAGTTATCTTTGGTTAATTATTGTCTTTGGATCATGTAGGGGTAAGAATATAGTTAAGAAAAGCAAACCCTTTCATGTTCACAGTGCCTCCTTTTTTTAATATCCCTCCTGTGCAATGGAATTTCAGTCTTGGCATTCAGTTAGTATACCTATACTGATGGGCAGCCAGCCCTTGCTGGGTTTTGAACTAATGAGCTCAGCTATGTCTAATATCTACTTCTTGGTTCTGCTGTTGGCAGCAGTAACAACAACCATAATGAAGGCTGGATGCCAACTTCAATTTGAATGCCTCTTTCAGCATTTTAGAAGAATTGATTTAAGAAGGACTGAAACTTGTAGAGCTATGGAGTTTTAATGGGTGGCATTGTCCATCCTGGAAGATCTACAAGAATAAAACATTTGTGGTCTGAGGAGTGCCTTTGTACAGTCTTATTTCTATTGGAGCTCAACTCTGAAGATATGGCTGCCAAACTGCATTTGTAAACTATGTTTAATCATCATGTCTCCTCATGTGATGATCTCCTATCAGAGTAGAGCAGTTCCAGAGATGGTAGTTCTCTTCATACACTTGCCTTGTTTACAATAATAGTGTCTAATACATATGTCTATGAATGAAGTGAGACACTTCCTGTGGTGTAGACTAGGCAGTGGGGAAAGAGTATCTGGCTTGATACTCTCAGCTTGATAAGCTCAGTTGTATTTGTTTTGCTGTGTGTGCTTACCTAATGTGCCTTGTGTGCATGCTAAAGGGAACTGATGGTACCCAGGAGTGTTCAGGGGGTTTCAAAGCCATCTTTGGTAAGAATTGATATCCACTTTTTGTAGTGGGCAGTCTCTGTCATGTACAGAAGAAGTCTTACTGGGGAGAATGAGTGACGATGGGAGGAGAAAATGTGGGTTTTATCTTCTTGTCAGTTTGGGATGTTTAGAAAGCTTATCAGTTGACTTGGAGACTGCACTTAAAGTAGGTGCCCTGCTCTTCAGCAATAGTACTGTGGAAGGAAAAGGCAAAGTACTTTGAGTTCTTGAGAGAAAGACAGCATGAGAAGGTGCTTAAGAGAAAGGGATCTGGATGAGTTGATATCTGGTAATGAAGCCAACTTTTAAGGGCATTGGATTTAAAGGGAATACCTTTATAGCTATCGGGCTACTGATGGAAATGCAACTGAGAGTACTTCATCAAACAGATTATTTATTTAAGAATGCTTCAGCAAAACTTGATTGTAATCGGACATGCTTGCAGTTAATGTGTATCCTTGCATTACATATCAAAGACTTAAGTGAGAAGCTTATTTGATATCAAGACTCTTCTGCCCTTTGAAACAAGGAAGAAGTGTTATGCTGTTCATTACAGCATAGTGAAAGGTATTACTGTAACGTTGGCAAATGCACATTCATAGAAATTTAGACAGGGAAGGGTCTTGCACTGTTGTTCTTGAGAAGCGGTAGGCCCCAGCAAAGTTCTGGTGGAATTATTAGGAAGGAACTAAATATAGGTGGAGGGGAAGATTATTGTGGATTACACAACTGGATCTAATTAGGTAAACTTCCACCTTCTAACACCTCAAGAGCTCAGAACTGATGGCCCCAATTCCCATTCTGTCTGCAGTACTCCAAGCTCTTGTAAATGGGGAAGAAGCTTTCCTAGGCTGACTGCATAGCCAGTACTGCTAAAGGTAGTACAAGGGGGAGAATAGGGTCAAGAAAGTATTCTTTCATAGCCACTTTCTGTATGTGGCTAAACTTCCATGTGAGTGCACAGAACTCTACAAATCCTGGAACTGACTTTTAGTGGTTTATACAGTGGAGAGTAAGAAAGCATGTACTTCTATCTCCTCTATGATTCAAGAGAATCAGGGCCAAGAGGGTTTGCCCCAGATCATGAAGAACACATGCAGTGGTTTAAAGCATTCAACATGATAGCATTTGTGTAAGGATAGGGATCACTTTTCTCAGAAATCTTGCTTGAGATACTGTCCTTTGTTAAAGGATGCACCTGACATTACTTCAACCCTTTTGCTTTCCTGAGAGCTTCTTTTGAGGAAAACATATCTCATTACAATGGAATAGCTGACTTCTCACCTTCTAGTGACAGCACAAAGTTGTAACCTGCTACATTTGCTAGGGGAGAACAGCAGCCTCAACTATCATTATGACAAATAAAGTAGGGGATATGGTTACTCAAAGGAGACTAACTTGGCATAAGTTATACGGAAGGGTGTTTTGAGTTTGTTTTCAACTTATGCTGAATAAGCAGAGGATTCCCTAAACCAGAAAGACTGGATCAGGTTATTAAACAATACAAGTTTACTAAAGACAAGATCCCACCTTTTATGTCAATGGAAGTTTTGCCATCATTTTCTTTGGGACAAGAAGTTCATTGCCTGACTATGCAAACATCTGGATTTTCTATCTGGTTCAACATGTATAGTAGCAAAGCTAGAGAGAAAAAATGGTCCAAGTTAAACATGCCTTCTCTTGTCAATGTGTTTGACAAATTAAATTTAATCTCAAGTTTGTTCTAGGTTTACATGTCATCTTGGCTGCAAGAATAATCTGAGTAGGAGAGTGAGCTTTGACAGAAGCTGAAGTAATGTTATTTCAAAGGAATTAAATCAGTCTCTACCTTAATATTGCCAAACTTACTAGAAAGGTTTAGAAGTTGTGTGTTAGCAATGTGAGACTTGAGCTGAAATTTCTATTTTGTGTTTTAGAGTTTTGGTTTCCTCCTCTTAGTTGATCGGTATACTGATCCGTGGTACAATTTATGAGATGCTTAAACTTGATGTTTATAAAATTGAAGTAACTTTTTATAAAGGTGATACAGGCATGTGGATAAAATTTCTGTGGAAGAAGGGATTATATGAAAATCTGAAATGAACTTCTTGCCCTTGATGTCTCTAGCATTTTCCTTCCCACAAGTCAACTGTAGTTAAACACTTGGATAAACTTGCACCTCAAAAGTAAAAAGAGATAATTTTAAAAGTTCATTCCCTGACTGCAATGGCTTTTTCTGTTAAACACAACAACAAAAAAGCCAGTAGAGCTTCTCTGTGATGAGGTCAGATTCTAAGGGTTTGTCCTGAACCATTTGTCCTAGGTGGGCTCTTCAAATATGCTGTTAGGCAACTTCTTTGGATCTAGTACCTCATCTTCTAAAAGCAGAGCACAGCTGCTGCATCATATTTGGGGATCAGTTTGTGATAAAAACCAAAGTGTTTCCTAGCTAGAAGTCATCTAGCAAATGAAGCACCATAGTTGAGTGCTCTCCTTCATTGTAGTGACTTACACAAAACAAAGATTGAGGGAGGATAGTGGGGGGAAGGGAGAATCACTGTAGAAAAATGAGGTTTCTAGCCTGTAGGGGCAGAAAACTGTCTTGAATTCAGCTCATACAAATACATCTAGAATTTGCCTGCTTTGTGGTGTGATCCTATATGTTTGCCCAGCCTTCACCATCCTCAAGCACAAGCTGTGTTCTTTGAACCCATTCTTGTTTGCACAGCTGGGGGCCTGGGATTGAAACATAAGTGGTGCTTTAATTTAGGCTGGATTCTTCACTTTGCAGGTGGGATGACTCAGGGAATAAAAGTGTTACAGTATCCTTCTTGTAAGTGCCTCCTGTCTGGGGAAAGTGCTGTGCCCTTCTGAAATTTGTTGGGAAAGCCCTAAGTCTTGGTATAAAACTGTAGGGTGCTAGAAAACACCCACACAAGGACTGGAACTTAAGATGCAGGACTTCGAGAAACTTGGGTTTAAAAACATATTGTTAAACCAAAGTCATCCAGATGCAAGTGAAATACAAACTTGTGAGCATTTCCACAAAGAGACTATTAAAATAAATCTTCCTCCCCATGTGCCAAAACACATGACAGACTTCCCAGGAAGCTCACTTAGAAAGCCTTTTTTCAGTAGATAGGTTCTGAGGCTGCACGGGCACTTTCAGGACAGAGGCTGGACACCCTGGTCAGCTGTTGGGAGTTGTGGTGGCTCTGGCTGGTTGATATCTTTCTGTACATGGAAGCTGCAAGCCCTGATGGTCCCATCTCTGCCAGAGTTTCTAAGGCTTTCAAAGTTTCTCATATTTTTGGAAGCTAAGCTTTTGGGTCTCTGGCTTAGAGCAGGATCTTTGACACCTTTGAGGCCTGCTAGGCTTCTGGTTCCATGGCAGGATCTTGGCTGAAGTCCCAAACCCATGGTTGAGGTTGAAGTCCCTGTGCCCCATAGGCAATCTGCCATGGGGCTGAGAGTGTAGCCATGATTAAAACTGGGACTTGGCTCCAGCTCTGTCTCTAGTATGGCTGGCTGCATCAGTTTAGAGACTGAAACCAAAGCATAAATCTGTGAGGTTAAAACTAGGAAATGTGAAATGATGCTTTCCAACAGCAACAAAATTGTCCAGAAGTTTATAGTCTCCTCTTCTGTATAAAATGGTATGGTTTTCCTGGGGAATTCTTCCCAGGAAGGACTTGCTCATTTGTACTTAAGACGGGACAGTCTGAGTGCTTAAACAAATGGGTGGGTGATCTGTGCCATATGAACATACCTAGATTGATCACTTTTTCCAAAGATGTATTCTAAGAGTCTTCAAACCTGAAGTCTGCCAAAACAGGAGTAAGGCATTGCACATGCTCTTTTCTTGATCTCTCTACTTCTCAGTTTTGTTAGGCAGCAGCCTGCAGTCCTGATCGGAAGCAAAGACACTGTTTAGCAGAGGCATCTCTGTTTTGGTCTGTAGTGGAATATTGTCTTGCAGATTTGTTTCTTAATAGAATTCCCCTTTCTCATGTTCATTTCACTTGTGTCCCTTGCTCCCTCTTTCCCCTGGAGTCTTGCTAAGGCATGTTACTCCGGACTGCAATGCTTTGGCCATTTCTCGTTACCTCCACCACAAAGGGCTGTGCTGTTCTGTTTGTGCTTATAATGTACCCAGATGGTGAATAGAATGAGTGACCACCAAGCTCATTTTCACTTGTGGGGTCAGACCTTTCTCTGCTAAATAACACAAGTGTTCCCAGCTGCTGTGCAGCTGCAGGGAGTCTGCTTTCCTTCACAGGCATTAAAAACCCTTTAATCAGTGTTTGTTGTTTGTCAGCAGTGGTGTTGAGGTGTGGAGAAAAAGAACAGATATGCTTTGTTGGCAAAGTTAACTTCGTTCTGACCTCTTATCTTTCCTTTTTCTTTTCAAGTCTGAAGAAGCAGAAAGTAGTTTGGGAAGTGGTTTCTGCAAGCACCTGTGTAAATGTATTTGCTAAAGGAGGAGGTTTATGTCCTTATACAGATACAACATTTGACATAAAAAGATGCTCTGAGAGCTGTGTTGAACTGGAAGCTCTTTAGGGCAAGGACTCAAGTTGATTGGTGTAGGAGCTGTGCAAGCTTCTTTAATGTAAGCAAATACTATGAAAATGCAAATACTATGAAAATACAAATACTGTTGTCTAATAATAGTGTTACTTTTATTTTAGTATTGAGTCTACATTCAAGGGGTCCCATTTGCAATCTTGTCAATTTTAATATTTACCTGGAAAATAGATCGTTCCTGCTAGTTTTTGTGGGTTTTTTTGTGGGGTTTTGTGTGTGTTTTTGGGTTGTGTGTTTGTGTGTGTGTGGTGCTGTTGTGGTTTTTTAGTTCTGCTTTTAATAGTTCTTCTCTCATGGAAGAAAAGGGAGAGAAAAACTGATAAGCCAGTGACACCATTTTCAGTCCCATTTGTTTTGGATGTAGTCTGTTCTGAAACAAATGGGAACACAGATATAAAGAAGAGGCCTTGAGAATTCTTGGAGCTAAGATAATTGTTTCCCTCTTCTTTCCAGATGATGCTTGGAAACCTGCTGGTGCTGCACATGTTTGCAGGGTTACTTTTTCCCTCAGTCCAGATCTGTTCATGTTGCGTGTCTGTGTGTACAGCGCCAAGCACTACTCTTGAGTGTTGGTTCTGTTGTTTGCAAGGCCTGTTTGTGTGGGTGTCCTGAAGCTGTTAGGACATTAAGCTTTGATCTGAGCTTCAAGGGTCATGATAGGACATCTGCTGTTAAAGTCAGGATACTTTATCTTGCTACTCTTCCCCTGAAGGGACCAGCGAGTCATGTTACTGCCTCACCTGTGTTTGGGGAGGGTCAGTACCAGGTGTCAGAGCACCCTGTACATGTTGCTCACAGCCCTCTGCCTGGCTCAGCAGACCAAGATGCCTGCAGTGATCAAGGTGTTCTTTTGGAGCAGGGCTGTGCTCCTTGGAAAAGCAGTGCCTGCTTGCATGAAGTGGGAATAAAGAACTGGGAATGAGTAATTTTTGAATGGTAGTCCTAGCTGTTAAAATAAGAGATTCAAGTGCTCTCCCCATGGGCAGACACATATTTCAGAGTTCATCCAGTGTTTTTCTTCTTCAAGTGGCTGAGGCTGTTTACAAAGGAGGGCAGTTGTCATGCTTTCAGACAGGCAAAATGCTAGAAAGAAAACTCTCTGCTGGACAGGAGGGGATGGACACTCAAAACAGCTAGTATGTTAAATGACTCTGGATGGTCTGTGTTGATCAGTTCTGTAGCATGAATGCTTACTAGCTAGAAATGGTACAAAGAATCGCTATTTTACTATCTGAAAGCTGGCAGGGCTGCCAAGAAAGACAAGGGCTCTGAGCTACAGTGGAGCAGGTGTCCTACTGTAAAGGGGAGTTTTTCGAAGCCCTTCAGGAATATTTCTAGGAGATCCAGCCTTTCTGGCAGTACTTTTTGATCACACGAGAAGAACCCTGATCAGACAGGCATGATCCTGGATCCTTCTGGAAATTAATGCAGACTTTTACAATTATAATCTAGCTGAACAAAACAAGCACCATCTTGTGCAACTACATAAACCATAAACTTTTTTGGCAAGGCAGGTGTGGCATCTTCAGTGTCTGGAAAGCACCTAACATGCTGTGTGGGCTCCCTGCTGTAATCCAAATTACAAATGCTAAAAAGGCTTTGATTTTTTTTTTTTTTTTTTTATATAACGTGGTTCTTGGCTTAATTTGGGTAGGCAAGAACTTCACAGACTGCATTGGGGTGCTCTGCATGTTTTCTCAGGCCCTCATAATTAATCAATGCCGAGCTGTTCCTCCCCGTCCCTCTGCGCGGAGGCACCAGAGGAAAGCTGTTCAATAGCCTTAGGTTTAGCTCATTTGTCAGCCCTGAGAAGGACTTTCTATTCTTCAGAGCTGCCCTTTCTGGAAGGAGGGGCATTTCTGGCCTGCAAGGCACCTCTATACTAAGTATTTTGGTACAGGCTGCAGAAGGCTTAGGGGAGTTTTCATGATACAAGCTGACTTTTGAATAAGTTCATAATTTGGTTACATGCTGGGAACCAATAGCTTTTTTGGTGCACCTCTGGATAACTCCGATCTGTGGAACTCAGCTTCTGACACAAGGAATTTGCAAAAAGTCTCACGCCAGTAGCTCAAGCCCTCAAAGTTGTGATAAATGGCAGATGCATGCATTCCTTCTAAACCAGAATGGCTTCTGTGTTTAACTGAATGCTTAACGCTATATATGTGCACTATACTGTGCTATCAGGCAGCTCTGCTTCTAAAGTCTGTTTATACAGACAGCTGAAAAGCCTTGCAAGCCTTTCAGGGTCTCTGACATCACACTCTGGGAGGAAGCTTCAGCATCTTCAGTCTGCTGCTTTTTGCTGTATGTTTACAGTCACTGCTGATCTTTGCACCTTGGGGGCTACAGAAAGACGTTACTGTAGCCAGACCAATTCCAAGCTAACTTGTGATACTCCAACCCCTGAGAACTGGACAAAAATCTGGTCCAGCTTTACAGTGTTTTTATAGTCTACTCCAGGTCTCTATAAACCATTTAAAATTGCCTTCAGGTTTAAATTTTCCAATTTCCCATTTGGAACAGGTGTTGCCAGGTTATAGAAAGTGTTGCAGAAAAGGAACAAAAACATTTTAAAAACTCCGTGCTGTTACAAATTTTGGCAAGTCTCTGACAGATGAGATTTTAAAAAAAAGTTTGCCTCACTGAAATTAAAAGTGCAGATCTTGCTTACTTTTCCCAGCTGTCATGTTTAAATAGGGTTTTTAGTAATGCATGAGTCTTCAAAAGATCCAGCAGTACAGAGCTAATATGTTTTTATATGAAACTATGCAACTTCTCAATTGTTTTTCATCTCATTTAATTGGGGAGATAAAGAGGGTGAAGAATTTTTTTTTTAAATGTCAAAAAACAAATTTCAGAGATGCATGTTCTTGGAGTGGTTAAAAACCAACCCAAACTAGGCTTCAGGCAATGTTTTTTCAACAGCTTTAACCTCAAAGCATAGAGCAGACAGCTTTGTAGGCAACTGTAACACCAAGGTGATTATGGCAGTGACTCACACTTCCCTGTAAGGCATCCAGCTATCAACACACTTGGAGAGCCGTGGCTTTGTGCATGCAGGCAAGATGTCAGTCAATGCCCACTTGCCAGCCAGCCCCGAACTGCTGAGCTCATACCTGCTCTGACAGCAAGCTGGGATATTGGTGTATTAGCGAGCAACTCTGGTCCCCCCAGGCTTATAAGAGGCTTAAGAGATGGGAGCTTGGGAAGGGGAAGTGCAAGGCAGGTTTAACTTCCCTTTTCTTTGCTTAATCCTCATAGGACTTGTTTCAAGAGTCCCCTGAAATCTTCCTGTGAGCAGGTGGTTGGGTTTGGATAATAGTTAAACGTCTGACTGACTAACCACTAAGCCAGGTAGCATGGAAAGTGGAAGGAGCTGCTACTGTCATGTCCTGCTGAAACTCTATGCCAATGGTTATGGAGAGGACTGGCAGTCAGGGTCCTCAGGAAGACAGTACGAGTTTGGGAAAGAGACCTGAGTGCCCCTATAGGCAGCTCAGAGTACAGCTGAGGGTACAACAGTAAACTACTGCCAGATGTTGGGATTTGCAAGGAACAAGTGGACAGAAAATGGGGACTCATTCATGTCCATTGTGGGTTTCCTTATCTCCAAAAGGTAGGGCAGACTCCAAGCTGTCTTCAGAGAATGGTGCACAGAGGAAGTCTTCTGGGCAAGGAATTGGGAGGCTGGGGTTGTTCGCATTGAGAGACTGACAAGAAAGGAGTGCCATGTTTACACAAAACAGGCTGCATCTGGACTGAATGCTTGGGAAGAAGAGGTATTCAGAAAGATGACAAATTCAAACTTCTGAAAGGAAATAGCTTTTCACACCGTATGCAATTAGATTGTGGGATGCATGGAATGCAGTTGCCAGCTGGGCAGGATGTCATTGGGAAAGAACAAAATGTGGCTTTGGGAGTGTGCAGGTATGCTGTTGCAGGTGGTATCCACAGATGACATAAGTAATGCTTTAACAAATAACTGGTGATATAAAGCTGGCCACATCCGTGGTTCAACTACCAAGGCCAATCTTGATAGGTTATTTGTGTTCCTCTGTCCTCGGTGATAAGTTTCTTGCACCTCTGACTAAAATTGTCTAGTACCAGATGCTGTTTGTGGCAGGGTGCTGGGCAATCTGGGCTGTTGTGACTCAGTATTGCCCTTCCCGTGTGGGTTGTGTTTGGCTTTGCACATCTTATGTTTTCAGAGGTGAGGCAGAGTGAGTAATGTTTCCGTTCTATTAAAGAAAATGGAATGGCAAAGACCCTTAATTTTTTTTTTAAAGATGTACGTGTTTCATTTTAAGTTCCCTTCAGGCAAAGTCAGCTTTGGTAGGTAGCTTAAACTGCATTATAGACCATATTGCTATTGTCATAAAACCAAAATAAACTGCTTTGTTTTGGGAAAACAAACAAAACCAATATTTTTTTTCCCTTCCTCCTTTTTTCACTTCCTCCAGTTTTTAATAAGTGACCGTGACAGAGATCCTCAGTGTAACCTGCATTGCTCCAGGTCCCAGTCCAAACCCCTCTGTGCCTCTGATGGCAGAACATACGAGTCAATGTGCGACTACCAGAGAGCCAAATGCCGGGAGTCAAGTCTGAGCGTGACTCATCGTGGCCGGTGCAAAGGTAGGTGGATTTCAAATGCCTTTGAGGGGAGAAATGGGAGTCCTACCTCATAAGAAACGGGATTCTTAGACCCGTGAGTTTAGTACCATGCTCTGTGAGTAAGCTGGTTGAAATTGTACATTCATGTGAGCATGGGTATCTACGTCTGGGTTTAGGTGGCAGGAGTAAGAACAGACTGAATTATCAATGAAAGAAGGCAAAGAAGCCAGAGACATCACTGAAAAAGCCCAGAATATGTGGCTGCAGAGCTGAAGGAGCTGGCCCCATGGAAATGCAAAACCAAATCCTGAAAGAGCAGCTCTTTCTTGCTACCTATGCTGGTGAGGAACTGCGATACCTTTGAGTGATAGGAATGTGGAGTGGGGAAGAATGTGCAGTGCATATTAGATGTCTAGTCCCTTTTCAGACATACACAGCCTTTCTGTGCTGGGCTAATTAAGACGATGGAATGCGTGCAAGGCTTTACATGGCCTCTTTTTTGCCTGTTTGCTGTTACACATCTACTTCAAAGTGAGAATATTGTTTCTCTCTTGATTCAGCTCTTCTTCAGCATAGTCCAAAGATGAAGTTGAAACTTTTTTAAGGAATATTGGTGTCTTGTCACACAAATGTTTTGCTTCTGCAGTGAAGTGAAAAATCAAGTTGAGTACATTTTCTGAGAGCACAATTGAATCAGAGGGCAGATGGCACAGATGTTTTTAGCAATTGGTTAAAGTGACAGGAGAGACTCATTAAAATCCCCGTGGAAGGATAAATAGGCATACATTTAAGCCTGCCTTTTGTTTATGAAGGCTTTTTTACTATTATAAAAATGTCTCTTTGTCAGAATTACATGTTATAAAATGGAAATCCCTTTTCAATGTATTGACAAGCTTTATAGTTCAGATGAATTATGAACATGACCTCAAATATTGCTCTCTTTATAAACAGTTTCTTATCGGAAAAAAGCTTACTCATATGATTTTAATTTTTTTTCTCATCGCTGCTGGGTTGCTTTATGGCAGCTTCTCTCCTTTTGAATCATGCTGCTTTCTGAGTACTGAAAACCCGGAAACTTTCTTCTCAGGGCCTGAGAAGAAATTGAACTGTTCTTGCAAGTGATACATTTTTGAGTGTCACAATAAGAAGCGGTAGGGTGGGAGTCCTGCTTTCGCTTTCAACACTTGAGCAGAGTGGCTTAGATAAGCAACTCCATGGCTGATACTGGCATATAAACTGGCACTGTTCAGTTACTTAAAACATGGGATATGAAATATATTACCTCCATGTACAAAAGTGTCTGTTTCTGGAAGTAAGAAAATGTTGACTGCCAAACTACACAGCCCACTGTATATCATGATTGCAAGGAGTCCCAAAGAAGTAACTAAAGACTTTGTCTTAAGCAAGGTAAAATATACTTTCCTTTCTGCTCTCTGACATAGCTGTAATGTTTAGCTGAAACTACTCACGTTCTCCTTTCCTTTTTCCTCTTACCCTGTGGTACTATACAGTACCTAATAACCAGGGAGTGTTTGACAACTGCAAGTCTTGTTTTTAACCCACTAACACTCCTGTGAATCACTGGGAAATAGGAATATTCTTTTAACTAACCACATTCAAATTTAACCTTTCTGGTTATTTCCCTGTGTGCTGCTATTGCAAGGTATTTTGTTTTTCTAGTTGCATTACGAATATGACCTCTAGTTTTGCATAAAGATCACTGTTCTTGTCAAGTACAGACAGTTGTGAGACAGGTGTGCCTAACTACTACAGGAGGTTGGCCAGGTCTGTATCTTGTACTCACACAAAGGAAAGTATCACCAGCAGTGTTCGAGCACCTTCTGCTGTAGTAGGGTACCAGGTTTACCCTGAATGGCCTTCATTCCTTCTGCATGATTGAGATGCTCTACAGGTGAACTCCTATAGAACTGGAAGGGATCCCATGCACCATCGAGCCCAGTCACATGCAGTTGTGATAGATACTGTATCCAAGAACTTATCCTTACGAAATGAGCAATTCTAACTTGTGCTTCCTTCTCTGAGGCGGGAAGAAAGCCAGGTGACTAAAATAAGGAAAAGAGGAAGTATATTGTGGACAGCAAGGCACAGTTTTGTACCCCAGATTACCATAGGTTTCCAATTTCATATGCCGATAACTTGAACTGTACTTGTGCCAAGCCAAGCAGAATGGTTTCTATAGTGTGAACAGAACCTCTTTGATTCAGCTAAGGACCTTTAAAGATGAAATCTTGCCAGCCCTTTGGGAACTATAACTCCTATTCAGCTCTTGCTCCTTGCTAGCTTCCTCATGTGCTTTTCAATGAAATTCCTTCAGTGCTAAATTATCTGAACTCCCTCCGAACCCTCACTCACACATTACAAAGGGTTAAAAGTCAGGAGTAGCTTAAAATAATCAAACTATGGCATCCATGACAAATGGAGCCTCATTGATGAGAATCCAGAGAATAGTTCCAGATGGTGTAGCTGTGCGTGAAATACGCAGCCAAGCTTCTACCTGGATCTTTTGTCAGCAGGCATCTTAAGATCTAATGTCAAATAAGAGCTCTGCCTTAAAACTTTGCAGGGATGAAGGACAAATACTTTAAATGAGTCTTGGCAAGCTGTCAAGATCGTGCAGTGATTGTTAGGGTACATTGGATATCTGTGACTTAAAATACATTTAAGTTCTTTAACTGGTTGGTTTCTAGGAACTTGTTCGGTCTATTGAATTTAAAAAAAGGGGTGGGAGTGTTCTAAAAACTTCCCTTTAGATTTATAATGGTTGGTTTTGAAAGTCTGCTGATAGGTTTATTCTACATAGTGACTTGTGATCTAAGAACAAGCTATCTGTAAAGTACTGGTCAGAATTGTAACAGGGATCTTCAGTCTCTCTCCTGGGACACCTGGGTGAACACAACTTTTGGTTAATGTCCTGGAAAGGAAAAGAAGGTCTCCTTCTGCCTAGTGCTGGGTTTGTTTGAAGGTAGTCTTTCTCCTCCACCTACTGTTCTTGTTGGACAGGAGATGGTATTTTGAAATCATTTTTAGTCCACTTTCTAGATCCATGTGTTTTGTCTTTGAACTTTCTTATTCCTAGTCAAGGGAGAATAAAGTGGGTCCCTCCTTGGCAGCAGTTAGTCAATAAAATCTTAAATTATGCTTTCAATCACTTTGCAAGTTTAGTCATGTTTTTAGGTATGCTCCAAATAACTTAGGGAACTCTGGAGTAGAAATGGTATGTGGGTATCAAAGGAGGAGCAGAGCATGTTCTTGGAGATTCCAGGTGTAGGACTTGTCAGAAATGAAGTGAAAAACAATGGGGAGAGTGAATAATGATTGACTCCCTGTGGGACAGATGGGCATGTGTTTGTAGTTTGCTCAGGTTCCATTTTTTTGCCTGTTTTATGCAAAGACACAGATCACTGGCTGGAGTAAATGGGTATGAATCTGCTGACTTCAGTGTAGCTGGACTGCTTCATGCCTGGTGGGGACCTGGCCTGTATATGAGACAGTTATCTAATGGAACTAGAAATAGTTCACAAGCTGCTTGGATCAATTTTTGCCCTTTGAGCTTTTGGTAAAAACAAAGTAGAATTAAAAATAAATAGTTAGATTTTTGTGGTTGCATCATATAGATTTACTGCTAGTGTTGTGTGGATGTCTTGAGATGTTTTACTTTGTATTAGTAGAATAGCTTGGGTCTTTACACCATGATGTGTAGTGTCAAAACTGCCTCTACCTGTTGAAGAGAGGATGCTGGAATTCTTGGGGCCTATTCAGGAGCGCACTGTGTATATTAAGAGGGACATGTTGGTCTCATTTGAATAAACTATTCATGGATAAGATCAACCATGGTAACTAGCCAACTTCATTGCAAAATCCAAAATGATGTGCACCTGCATTCTGCAGATTAGGCCACAGATGTCAAAAACATCACTTGTAGTTCACAATCTAGTTCCCAGCTACCAACTGAAGAATGAATTTTCTTTAAAAGGCAACTTTCTGAGCTGCAGTAGATCTGTCCTAAGTTTGAAGATATTTAAAATCAAATTATTAAACTCTGTTTTTAAAGAAGTCACCCTGTTTTGGTTTTTCACCTTATGTGAGGGGCGAAAGTCCTATTTAATCTGTCTGGACCATGAAACTGAAATGCACTAGTGGTATTCTGTTTTATAAGCTTGGTGTTTGATACTCCAGAGAATATTTTTAAGAAGAGGGAAGAAAAAGTTCTGAAACACTCAGATTAACAATCAAAATTCAGAATAGGGTATGTGAATCTACATCATAACATCAGGCTTTAGTAAAATTTGTAATGCATCTGATTTGGGGTGAGCTATTTGGCAGCTACTTTTTAACACTTGGCACTTATGTAATATTTTACATTTTCTAATTAACAAAGCAGAAATAGCAAGGTGAAGTCATCCCACTGAAATCACATGTTGACGCAAACATTATAAAAATACCAGCCTGTAGAGTGAGGAAGAAAAGGATTGACAGTCCTTTTAAAAACAAACTGGTAAATGTTGATATTAAAGGCACTGTTTTTACTAGAACTGAACTGTGAAATGACAGACAGAAGAGATAGCAGTACGCACATACCTCTCCAACCAGTGTGGTATATAGGTGGTTGTTCCAAGTCAAGGCTGTGAAAGGACTGGCATGACCTTTGGAAATCAATGAGGGAGGATGGGAGAAGTAATCAGGGCTGAGCATTCATGAACAGGAGAAAAATTGTCTGTCTTCTCTACCCTTCAGCAGCAATCTGTGAAGAGACATCACTTGAGCCAAGGGTTGAATTGCAACACAGGATGCTGCAACAATGATGAGCTCTTAAACGCAGTGGTGTAGTGGTGGTGTGCTACACAGTGTGATAGTAGAGTTCAATCTATAAAGGCCAGTTAAAATTGCCAGGAGGGACATAGTCACCTTAACAGTTACATGTTTATATTATCTTCTCCTTATAGTAGGGGCTTGATTGTGTGCGTGTTTGTCTGCTCATTAGACAAATTGGACAAAGATCTGAGTTAGTCTCCCTCTGCCTGGGCTCCTAATGTATTTGTACTACAGGGAATACCACAACATGTTTGTTCCTACCAGCTATGTGGTGAAGCATCCAGTTTCAGTCATGTAGTTGTGAGGGTGCCAGCACTGAAGTAGATGCTACGTGGAAATGCTTTATGCTTCTGTTTTATGTTCAGGAGAGGAACCAGATATGCCTGTCTGCAGTCCTGTATCCTCAGATGGAGAGACTAGAAAACACACTCTCATTTGTGACTCTGTGCTTTGATTGTCATGTGAGAAATTTACAACTCTTTTTTTTTTTTTTTTTTCACCTTATTACGTGCAGATCTGCATAATCTCTGCTGATTTTTTTGCTACTTAATTGTCTCCTGTGGAGCAGAACTTGAAGGTGTTTCTAGTCAGACAGCTAGCTATAAAACAGAAGGTGCAGCCACACCATCTGGTTTTGCAATAATGTCCTATGTCATGCCAAGCAAATTAGACTCTTAAGCTTGAACAGGAGATCTGCAGGTGATGGTTAGGTGTTCCATTTAACAGCATTGCCAGTGCTTCCTTTTCAGCTGAAAGAACGAGCATGTGTTGGAAGGGTCAGTACTGCTGGCAGGACCATCCTCCAGTGGAGGTGTGCAAACAAGGTCTGATCATCTGGTCACTTTGACAAGCAGGAGGAAAAAAGAAAATTCCAGTTTAGAGGTTATATCATGGTTAATTAGAAAACCAAATACTGCTTCTCTAAATTCAGTGTAAATTTTATTCAAGAAAGTCTTATTCTGTAACAATCTTGCTCTTTATACAAGCTCAGAATAGGTCCACCTGAGATCAAAGCTCTGTGTGCTAAGTGTTTTGTGCAAACACCCCACAAATTAGAGTCTAAAGATGAGTGACATAGGATCAGAAAGGACACAAGGTCATAGGGAGGTGAGGTGACTGACTTGTGGGTCAGTGGCAGAGTTGATACAGGCACTCTTGCTTTGTTGACCCAGTGCCTAAGCTACAGGCATCTATGCTGAATACTAATGCTATGAATAATGACTTTTTCCAAAGAGTAGGGTTTGATTTCCATAATTTCAGAAGACTTATGAAATCCTTCTTGGGGAGTAATGTAATATGTTTAAAAATGAAACTATGTTGGCAGACCAGAAACCTAGTCTCTTGTGTCACTAGTTGTGTAAATAAAGTACTCGGCTTGAAAGCTTTGGTCTCTGTCTTTATCAAAACTATTTATAGCCATGTCATTGGTTTCTATATCTAGATATGCTTAGATGGAAATTGCTTCTGTTGATACACAATGTGAATTCAGTTGATCTGAGAAGCCAGACTGGCTTTCTAATTCAGTGCTGGTATTGGTGATTTTGTTGTTGAAGTTCCTGTGATCTGTGAAGCAGAATATGGGATCTTCAGGGATCCAGTGGAATTTTTTTGTTAAACGCTGTGATTTCTGCGCCTGGTAGAATGGGAATTCAACCTTAATCACTCTGTGGTGCTGCTAAAGGATTCCGATGATCAGATTTTGCAGTTCCTGTACTGAAAATATTTCAGTCAGTGGATTCATGAGAGAAGGAAGAAGGTGCTAGTCCCTGTGTCAGTCCCATGGAAACAGATGTTTGCTTTTTTCTTCGTTTTCTAGACTGAACAGCTGTACTGTTAGATATCATGTTTTTAAATGTAAACACTGAATCAATCTGTATCTCTGCAGGGCAGAACTCTCCTCTTTGACCCATCAGTCATCAGTGTTAGGCTTATCTGGGTCTATGCTCTGTAACAGTGAGGTGGACCTGGAAGGGATTAAAGTCATGCTGCATCCTGCCATCATCTGAAATAACTGCAGAGCTGAGTTCTTAACCCCTTCAAGCTCTGCTTGCAGAGCAATGTTTTTTCTTGGAAGCAAAGTAGGAGAAAGTATAATACGCACCTGGCTGTAAGCACTGGGACTAGAGGTAGAAGTTGGCTTTCAGGAAAGCACAGGCAGTGGCATATCTACCTTATCTGAACTGCACAAAGGTGGAAGTTCAGATGGGTGGCTAGTTATTTTAGCATTTACTGGGAGTTGCTCAGAGAAGGAGATTTGCTGGGGCAATCCCTTCTTCCACGTTGCTCGCTTCTGGGCCTGAATTACTTGGCCTGTGCTCAGCCATCCAGTTTCAGGCTGTTAATATTAACACAAGCACAACTCGCTCTGGAAAGACGTTTCACTGCATGGACACTGTGCTCCAGCACTTGTTGGAAGCAGCTTCCAGAGCCCTTGGATGACCATAAAAACCTAGGAAATCAGGCAGCTCTTAATTTCCTGGCTCATAGTTTGATTGTCTAGGTTCATATTTGTCTTTGAGATCATGAGTGTGAACTCCATAACTGCGTCATTAATGTACAGGCAATGGTCCTTGATGCCTTATATTTGTTTGCTTGGGTTTTTCCCCCCTACCCCCCCGAGCTGTGTGGTGCATTTGGTAGCTTTTGAAGAGGCCAAATGGTGTTTGCAATCTAAGTGGGTTTTGCTTTCATCTTTGTAGATGCTGGCCAAAGCAAGTGTCGATTAGAGAGAGCTCAAGCACTGGAACAGGCAAAGAAGCCCCAGGAAGCAGTCTTCATCCCAGAATGCAATGAGGATGGATCATTCACGCAGGTAAAATTTCTATTGGCTTCCTCCAGCCAGGCTCCTAGTGTCTGCAGGAGATTCACTGTTAAGGCATAAGCCAAGTGATGATAGCAGCATGGGTGCACGCTCTGACTTGGTTAGGTGAAAATGTTGAAAGCTGGGGACTTGTTTAACCAACTGGAAGCTTTGATTTAGTCACGTACCTTAAGACACATACTTATGTAATGGCATCCACCTCCAACGTAGCACAGAAACAAATGGCATCAACCTCCAGCATAGCACAGAAACAAAAACAAGTTGCAGGGGAGGTCAATTTTTCCCTGAAGATGATCTGCAAAGCGAGCTGTGGCTCTCACAGAACAGGGTGGACCAAGGTGCTTCTGCTGTGCTATGGACCTGTGCTTCATCTATCCCAGCAAAAAAAGAATGGTCTGTTGAGCCTCTTCCCTCTGCAATGTACTTGTTAGTGACAGAGTCCTCTTTCCTGTTCTGTGCCCTGTTGTGGTTTGGGGGTCTGGCAGAGAGGTGATGAGACTGCTTTGTTTGAGTTTTTGATTCTTCACTGTTCACTTGCTGAAACTAAATGATGTACTGGGATTGCAGACGTGTTTCATAAAGCTGCTTCTCTTGAGAAGCAATTATCTCAGGCAGGGGTAGCAGAGGAGGCTTATGATTTGTTGGCTTTTAATACCTGTGAAAAATGAATAGTCAGTCCTGGTCAATGAGCATCCTTCAGAAACAGTGGGACTGGGAGAGGTCATACAGAATTCCAGAGAAGTTGAAGTAGTTATGGCAAAAAGAAAAAGAAAGCCCTTATGAAGGAGATTTTGAGAGTAGTAGTTTGCTGAGGCAGGGTAGAAATGAAGAGTGATACTTGGTTCTGTTACTGCTAGCTTATTGAGTAGTGTCCCAGTGCTAACTGAACTGGGTGTTAAAAATGGCTCATGTGCAGTTCCCTAACAGGTAGGAGGGGTATGCTGTCTGCTCAATGGGGACATGCATCTCAAATGCCAAAATCCTGCAACCCTGATGACCTCTACTTTGTGAACTTAGGTAAATCACACAACTTTTTTTGCCTTAGCTTCCCTATATCTAGCACTACTCTAGACATCTTGTGCCTCAGAGAAATTTTAGCATTCATTAGTTATTTTTTGCAAAGTCTTTTGAAGGTAAAAAAAGAAATTCCAAAATATAATCAATATTGGCTTCAAAAAGATGAGAAAGACAAAAAGCTTTGGGGTTGGTTCAAACACTTTATGATGCCTGGGGGAAGAGGAGAGGAAAGATTTTTCTTGTGATAACCCACCAAAAATTTTTATTGCCCCCCCTCAGCCTTACCCTCCCATTATCTGGTGTGTGGGAGTGTTTTTGTTTTGTTTTTGTTTTTAATGGTGAAGTGAGAAGTTTTATCCATCCTGCCAACTCTGCATACTTCTTTGGAGCAGCATCATATTTGTGTACAGTGTGGACCATCATGGGAAGGTGGGGGTAAGAGAGAAGGTCTCTGCAGTTTCTTGCAGTCCAACTATACTTTTAGATGTTAAAATTTGATTTTGTGTAGAGCTGCTCAGGTTATGTTGGCACTGGAGGGGAATACTTATAAAACCTAGCGCAGTGGGCCAACTAGGTGTTCCATTTTAAACTTCATAGTTCAAGAAAACACGGGGAAGGAAAGCTGACTTTCCAGTCTCTCTGTCACCTGCCCATCAACATCTCGGAGAGTAAAGTAGGGGTGAAATTTTTATCCTAATAATCTGGACTTGAGAGTGCTGTTGATAAAGCTTTGTTTCAGACAGGCTTGTTTGCAAGGTTGGTACCGGTGTCTGGATTGCAGAGCAGTTGCTGGACCTCTTTCCTTCACATTCCCTGGCCAGTGTGGATTGCCAGTGGAGGGGCAGCATGAAACTGCTTACAAAAACAGTGTGTTTTCAGCTGGCAGCCAAGTGATATTTCACATTCTTCCTCCGTTCAGTCCTATCTGTGAACACTAAAATGCTTTTGTTTTACCTGGCATGATGAAGGAAGCCTCTGATCTCTTTGTAGCTGGAATTAACTGGAATTCATATCATTCCTTGGATCATAAAAATACCCCACGTTCCACATACCTCAGGAACCAGCTTCATCATTTATATTGCAGCATTTAAGGTCACTGTCCCTGCATAAGGTGTGATTGAAAAACAATGTCTGAGGAAGCTAACTGGTTTCAATCTGCATTTGAGACAAATATTTCCTTTAGTTTCTGGTCCAAATTAATTAAACTTTGATTTTAAAAGGATCTATAAATTAGAATTTTGGTGAACAGTCTAAACAGTTTTTGCTTCCAGCAACTCATCAATCAATCTCATCTGCTGGAGGTGGTTTGGATACTGCATCTCTTGTGCAGAGAATTGGCACCCCGGGTTCTGCTCTGCAGGGGAGCTGTGTAGGCCAGTTCTTGAAGTCCCTGAGACCTTGCTGAAGTCAGCTCTGAACTGTTATTAGCTTATTCTGGTTCAGTACCCAGAGAGTTGCTCCATCCAGACTCCAACATCTCAGTTGGGAAGTCCAGAACACAGCAGCATCTCTCAATGAAGATTCCATGAAAAATACCCACCACGTTCTTCAACCTTGAATCCCCATCCCAACAGGAATATAAGCAGATGCACACTCTTCAGGGTATACCCTGTATGTAGAGCTGGTTAGGGAAATTTTTCCAACAACTTTCCCCCTTCTATGTCACTGTTATTGGAGGAATATTTTGGGTAGAAGAAAAATTCTGCTCAGAGGGGAAACAAAGATGCATGCATATATTTCAAATAGTAAATGTCTTAATTGTTATAGCACTCATTCAAGATGCAGATAACTTGCTTTCAGGTCTTGAGCTGACCCTCCTTTTTGTAGATGCATTCACAATAGGTGTTCAGGCCCACATCATTGTCCTTGCCATCAGACTTCAAAAGATCTGGGTTTTTGTCTAATTACTTGTTGGAAATTCTTGAAAGTTTTGCAGGAGTGAAAAACACAAACAGCACAGGATCGGGAGCTGCATTTGGTAGTGGTAACTGTATGTTCACAGAACCTGCTTGGTCTTAACCAGATTGAACTTTTGCTTTTGTGGTTTATCATTATCCTCTTGATTAGAAGCGAAATTGCAATCACTGTGGGTAAACACTGAAAGCAGCACTAAGTGAGGGTTTTCTGCTGAAAGTAGATCAAGTCTGCCCTTTCCAGCTGTGGAACTGCATGCAGTACAAAACTGAATTTGGAGCTGGTTGCAATGTAAATTGGTTGGGGCTGTAGGGTGGTGAAGAGAACACAGCTATTCTGATGTTCTGTGACCAGCAGCGTGTGCTGCATGGGGCAGTGGCTGCAGAGAGGAGACCATGCTCACCTTATCTCCTCCTGCTTCCCTGCAGTTGAATGTAGCAACAAGGGTGAAAGGGAGGAGGGTCTGAAGACAAAGACCTTGGTTTGTCTTGCATTTAAACCCTGTGTTAGAGGCATCCTGTGTGTCTTACTGTGGTTTTTTTCATTGTCTGTAAAATCTAGACTGAAAAGAAGTGTTGCCACCAATTCTGTTGCTTGGATGGCCAGTTTTTGTAGGCATGGCTAGTTATAATAGATTTTGTGTACTGCATGAAGGGGAGCAGGCACCTGTCAATTCACTGGTTTTCATAAGTTTTTCTATGCACCATGTGTGCTGCTCCCCTTATTCTGGGAGCTTGTGTATTGCAAAGATCTTATCAAATCCCTTTTTAGCACCACTTACACATGTAAAAATGTGGCATGGATTTGCAGCATGGAAGAGGTGGTGGCATTGCAGGCATGATAGGATGACTGGAAATCGTAGCATTGCTCTGGAATTGCTGTTTCTTCATATTTGAATCTGTGGGGATTATTGCTTCCTATAGCAAAAGCTCTCTGCACTTAGCCCACAGTAATGTAAGCATGCAGATAAAATTTGAGTTATTTGCAACATAAGAATGTTTGTTTGGTAGGAGTAATTTGATTAATTGCATAAAAATGTGATCATGTACTGTTGTGCAAAATTGGACATGACTAAAACCAATTTCTGTTCCCAAGACTTGCACTCTCCTTTTTGCTGTTATGCTGCATTTTGCATAAATGCCATTCCCTTTCCATGCTGAACTTAACCTGCTGTGATCTGTTCTTCATAAACAACAGGCTCTATTGGGTAATCTGCACACTTTCTTTTGCTGCCTAGTGCCATTGGGCTTGTTGCCATGGGCTGAGAGAGACTTGCATTCTTCATAGTTTTCCCCCAAGCAGTTTTTTAGAAAAGGTTGCTGAGGTTTTAAACGGGATCAGTTTCAGACAGATTAATATGAATATGAATAATGTTAACCCTGCGTTGGGGGTGTAGTCTTGTGGGGCTTTTTGTGGTGTGTCTTGCTATTTGCCACCACCTTCCCCTGTCTAGCTGTGGTTTCTTTTCCTTGCAAGTCTGCAAGTGGCTGAGAGCAAGTCTTCTTGGAGAGTTTCTTTGAGTCTAGGGCTCTCAAAACTGCAGCTGCCGGCACAGTTATGATGCAGCCCTGAGATTTCTCTTGAAGCAAGTGCATCAGTCAAACCTGTTGTCTCATGATGGGATCAGTGAGTGGGCTAACTGTGTTAGAACAGTTTTCCATAATCAGATAGCTTCCAGAGCACTTCCATGTCTGGTAATACAAGTCTGTTTGGAAAGAGTGATCTATATTATGATCCATAGCAATAGTTTCATTCTGTGCTATGCTAATGCGTGTACAAAGTACTGCTTTCTCCTAAGACCCACAAACAGACCCCTTTCCTAAGGTGTGGGGAACTCTCTCAGCCTTCAGTGTGACTTCATGATCCAAGTCCGTTCCTCTGCATTGGTTAGTATGGCATGATGCTGGGCAGGATTACAGACTCATTTCTTAATGCAGCACAGTGCTGCAGGGCACTGTGTAGACATGTCCCGCATTCCCTGGATGCTGTCTATTATTCCATTATTCAGTGCTCATACTCTAGCACTACTAAGCTCTCAAGGACTTAACCTTTCCATTCAGAAGGCAAGAACACAGTCTGTCTTGCTAGATTAAAGAAACTCTTTATTCATAAAGAATTTGGACTTTAATTAGTAGATGGTTCTGACTTTTTTTATTAAAAGACATCCCTCTGTAAAAGACTGTAGCTGGAGCTCTCTGAATACTGCTCTGCAGATTTGTCTGCTACTTTTGCACTTGTTTTCTTCCTGCAGCTCTCATTGTGTTTCTCATTTGTATATTGAGCTAAAGATAACCCATGGATGGGTAAGGAGGTAGCAACTTCAGTTATATACAGCATTTCTTCAAAGAAGTACCAGTCAAGTGAGAAAAATAACAGATTCTTAAAGCAGGAGTGGACATCCTTAAGGAAAGTGACAATGTAAGATCATTCTTAACTTTAAAGGGTCACATTCTGTGTCAGAAGCAGAGCCTCTCTTGGGGATCCCTCTCCTGAGCTAAAAATGTTATCTGTGCCAGAGTGTGTGTGCCCTTGACTGTGGCTAAGATTCTTTTGCCACAAATCACTTCTTTCCCTGGTTATATGAATAGTGAAATTCCTGTGGAGCAAGCATTTCTTGAATGGTGCATAGACTTGAGGGAGGTGGCTGCTGCATAAAGCCCTGGTGGGAATATTTGTCTGCACAACATCATCTGGGAAGAATTAAATGTGAACAAAAAAAGTGACAAAAATTATTAAAGGGGTTACAGTCCCAAAGAAGCTCAAACTTAAGGTGCAGACTGATTCACAGCTCCCTGAAATTGTCTGTAAAGGCAAGGCAGGCTGCTGACAACAGTCAGCTGACTCTTAATCTAGCAGAAAGTATCACAAGATCCAGGGTCTATGCAGTATAGCAAGGCACTGAAACCAGTACAGAGGCATCACCGCTTAGAGTTAGGATAAATAGCCATCAGGCCAGCGCGCTGATTGTGCGCCACTGACTTGGGTTCAGAGGACTTTCTAGATGAGTCTGAGTGGCTCAAACAAAGGAAAGGCTTGATTTAAGAATTGCTGTGTAACACTGCAGCTTCTGGTCTCTGGGTCAGGCCAGATGACCTACTGGCTTGGAACAGTTTAATTAGCTGTTTTTACAGTGTTTACAAGAAGCAGTTGGGTGCAGCCAGGGTTTGGAGCCTTGCATCATGCTGTGAGTGTGGGTAATAGCTCTGCTGCCTGCCCTCACCCTTAGCAGTGCCATTCAAAAACTTGGATGTGTTTTTTCATCTTTCACAGAAGTAATGCTTTGAATGCAGAAGGAATGTTTTTCTTCCCTTCTCTTCTCTGCCCTCCACTATGGAAGGAGCCAGGAAATGTTTGTCTGATCTGTGATGGGATAGGAATTGGTTATCAAACTCTTCATCTGAACAGCAGTGAAAGGCTAGTCTGAGCATTGCTGTTCCTGTGCTCAGCCCAGTGCTTGTCCAAGGCACTCTCAAGCCTCTGACAGCAAACTTCTTTCTATAACTCTGTAGAGACTGGTTTCAGCCATCACAGAATTACTGCTTTGCCTCTGTTCTCTCCCTCATGCATGAGCATGCTATTTCTTTCCCATTTCCAGTTTACCTTTTGGAAACAACCTCTTGATCCTCATTTGTCAAATGGCTGTAAAGGGATGCTGCTGCTTGCTCGTTGAGAAGCTTGGGACTGCTTGGGAATCTGGTTCTGGCACTGACAGTGATATACTGAAGAAACCCAAACTGCAGCTTTTTTCCCCCAGGAAATTAAGAGGCAGAGTTGTCTGTCAGTGACTACACTTTCAATATTTTTGTATTGTAATGAACTTGATGAGAACAGGTGTTTATCCATGCGGCCAGTGGCTAGCACATTAGCTGTTGTTTCATTTCACACATCGTAATGGCAGGGGGGAATAGAGGAGCTGCTGCTACACTCTTAATTTGGGCAATGGTGGAAGAGCAATTTTTGTTGGGCTTATCCCTCGTGCTTTTCATCAGTTGAGGCACAGTTGAGATGACTTATCTCTTACCCCTGAAAAATAGGAACAAAGTCATCCTGCACGATCAGGGATTTAGGTGCTTGCAGGGCTTTAAACTACAGTTTGGTTTTTTTTGAAAGTGTAGATGTTAATGGAGAATCTGTTGGGTAGCCAGAAATAAAACCTGCAAATCAAAAATTGATTTGCAGGTTTTATTTCTCTGATTCCCTGTTATGTAACTTAAAATGTTCAGCTGTTGGACAGGTGTATCTTAATTTGAGATGTCAAACTCTATCTGTCATGTGCTTTTCCAGCAGTAATGAGTGTTCTGTAGCTGCAGCTTGGTTAGCAATCAAGTTTATTTTATATACAAAATTGATAATGTATTTTTTTCTGACACAATGCTTAGCTTTAGAAGACTGAGAGCCAAAAAAAGTCAAACACACTTTTTCTAACATGTATGTTGATACAGCCCAAATTAACTCAATAACTGAAGATTAGATCTCTGCAGTAAACAGATGTCACTTTTACATGGTTACTCTTCTGATTATAACAGTATTTAAAAATCTTGCTACTATGAGAGTAGGATTAGAATGAGGTTGAATTTCAGGTAGAAGATTTAAATGGAATTTAGAAACAAACTCAAACCTAAGATCTTCAGAAACTCATGGGAAAAATTTAAAGTTAAAAACCTGAATTTTCAAGATTTCTTGCTATATGTGCTCTGGAATGAATAGTTGACGCTTTACAGAGTTTGTGTTTACACACACTGTTTAGAAAAGGTGCTGGATCAACTATGGCCTTTACATTTTTTTAAAATGCCATAGCAGTGTGATGTAACTGATGAAAAGTTTACCAGGTTTTCTTTCCCAGCTGCAAACTCTAGGCTGTAAGCCACTGTTGTTATGACACCTAAATATGCTGAGACCTGGTCAGGTATCATGGTGAGAGGTAGCATCTCTCAACATGAAGACATTCAGGAGAGCCAACTGCAGTGATTTTTGAGGCTTCCAAGGTGTCTGTTCTTCATGGGTGGTTGTTTGGCCTTTAGGGAAAGGGCTGAGATTTAGTTGCTGCTATTATCCATAGTAGGGAGGTCCTTTGGTGCTGCAGTAGAACCAGAAGATGTTTGTTGCAAAAGTGCTGTCAATCTGAGATTTCTTTTTTTTTTAATGGCAGCAGGGGGAAGAAAGGGTCATGGGATACCAGTCCAAGGAAGACCAGCATTTCTTAGCTTAGTTATTTATAAAATTACTTTGCTTTTATAGATGTAATGTGCTTGGCTTGCATAAATGAGGCTAGGTAATGAGTAGCTTCACTGAGATGAGTTGCATAACATGCTCTTAGTTAATGCATCTATCCTAAATTTATATCAATACATTTTTTGGACTCCTCTGCAATGTAATTTGTTTTTTTCTGAGGGCTTGGCTGAAGGACTGTCAGGTCACTAGCACTTAGATTTTTTTAAATGCTGGGTACGCTGGATTTTTTCTGTAATGTAACATGGAATGGCCTTGCCCTGTGAATTCAAGACCCTATCCTGGAATTTGTCTTCATCTCTGGGTAAGATTTTTACAATTAATGCTCAGATATAAAGATAGCTCCTTGTGCTGTTGGGAATGCAGTAATGTGCGTGTGAATCAGCAAAGGTAAACACTAAACACAAACCCAACCAGTTCCATCACACTTGTTTTGAATGTACAATTGATTAGATTGAACTATAAGAAATATTTTTCAATGTGGTTATTGCTAATTATGTTCACAGGACTTTTGAATAATTTGCAATCAATTTTGTTATAGAGAGAATAAAAATGAAAGTGTGCAGATAGCAGTGACAGTGACTTTAGTAACATGGGCACATGAGATTATTGTTGATTTTGGCTACTAAAAGTGAACTTGCTTGAGGCAAAATGATTGATTTGCACTTTATTAAAACCCAAGATAAACACGTGGTACCGTGTTATAATTGCTCTTAGATCATGTTTTATGGGATACTCAAAGCCTTTTAAAAAGACTGTCATTAACTCTCTGAACAAACTCTGCTACCTTAGGGAATCGAAGCCAGCTGTCAGCAAGGGGGAATGACTGGCTTAGTTCTGAAGGTTCCCTAATGAAGGGAATGGCACAAACACCCCATCATTCTTCTCTTCTGTGTGGCGAGGACTGGAATGGGATATTGGCTTCAATGAACTTGTTTGGAAAAAGGGAGAATGGGCAGAATTCAGTTTACAAGTAAAATAAAAAGGCAGTGTCTGAAGTTATCTAATTTCATGGCCTTTTTTCAGAAACATATTGAAGGAGCCATCTCTAGCTTGTAGTAACATAGGCATTTCTGTACCATTTCAAGATGCTGGAAGTACTGATGTGCACACCTAGCCACAACTGAAAGTGTGTTTTGCTAGAAAAGATTTTGGAACCTGTTAGTATTTACACAGATGCCTGTATGATGATTATTTACTTTTTTCTCAAGGGAAGTGAAAGGCATCCCGAATTTCATCCAAATGCTGACCACTCTGTGAAAGCTGAGGCAAAGGCTGTAATTAGATTTGTTAAGTTGGATGAAACTATAGTACCATTGAAGCAATATCTGCTTAGATGTTACTAAGACCAGTCTGCTAGGTCAGGATTTATCTGTTTTCACTTTAGAGGTCCACATCTGAACTAGTTATTCTGGTATCCTTCCATGGTGAAGGAAGGAACTGGGCAAGTCTAGATGTTTAGTTCAGTAAAGCTTTAAAGTTAAGCAAGGTGAGTCTTATACTGTGTACCTTTTGGCTCATTAGAGCCTTCATCAAATGTTCTTAAGTCCTTGTCAATACATAAAGAGCAAGCATGTTGGATCTTGCTCTTACTGCCTAGGTTGACATAGTAACAGGAGAGACCTTAAATCGGTCTGGAGAAGATTTGTTAACATAAGTCAGTGTTGTGTTTTTGCAGTCATGTTTACTGAACAAAATGCTCTCGAAATGCCCACAGATGCTGTTCTCAAGCAGCGGCTGGGGAACTGGGCCAGGGTGGCCTTTCCACATCCCTGCTGGGTTGCAGTGGGACAACTATTTAATGGTAAATAGTAAATGGGATTTAGCAGAGGGTGGAATGAGCTGAGACACAACTGCTGCATCCCCAAACTGAAGTGTTCTCAGCTGACTACTTATAACTTTTTTTGCATCCTGAATTGCAGCTAAAGGAGTTGGAGTAGGAGAAATAACCTTTCTATGGGGAGGGAGGTGAGGGTATAAAGAAGAGATAATGATATTGAAGATACTCTCTGTGTGACCTTCTTACTCTGAAGCATGTGTTTGTGGTGCGCCTGAGTTGGGACTTACACTAAGATGCTGGATTATAATAAAAGCGGTGAGTGATAGAGTGAGAAATGAAATGCCTGCTCTTTGTTTTATTAAACAGGTGCAGTGCCATACCTACACTGGATACTGCTGGTGTGTGACACCTGATGGCAAGCCTATTAGCGGCTCTTCTGTACAGAACAAAACTCCTGTATGTTCAGGTACTGTGGGAGTGGCTTCAACAAATACTAATTTGATAACTGAAGGAGGCTGGAGAGAATGCATCCTGTTGAGAATGCTTAATCTTTTCAGGTGACTTGACCAGTTTACCCAATTTAACACTGCAGCTGTACTTATATTTTCCTGGGTGTTTGCTGTCATTTGGAAGCTGCAAGGGATCTTTGACTGTGGCATGTCCACCCTGCAGTTAGGGTGCAGACACTCCTACAAGGCTCACTGAGGAAAACCACTGAGGTAACAGCCTGTGGTAGCCAAGGCAAGAGTCAGAGTGTTGCTGTGAACACCAAAACCAGAGATTTCTGTAACAGATGGGGTAATCTTTTTCCACGAGCTGTATTTTAACAAAGTGGTTCTCAGGATGTGTTTAGTGGGCCATGGAGTCATTTTGCCTTCAGAGTGACTTCAGTTAAAAGTTTGATAAGGTGGTTCTGTGAGAAACTGGTTGTTGTTGACTACTAGCCCCCAAATCTGGGGTCCTGCTGCTATAATGGATTTGGGTCTTCTGACCATGTTGCTCAGTTCCAGGATCCCCATGTTTGTATCGCGGGGCTGGACAGTACTGGGCTTGCACCGCAGCTCACAAGAGGGAGGTCCAGAGCCAGGCTGTTACTCATGGGTTTATTAAGTGATGTGCTTCTGGGCACTCAGCCTGACACTGCTTTGTCACTCTGTGGTTTACTGGACAGAGTGATCCTGTTTGCTTTTTTCTGCACCATTCACTATGGCAGTGCAAGGCTTAGATGGGAAGAGACTGGGCTCTAGATTTTCATATGGCCCTGATCACTAGTGTACAATCTAGCTTTGTGAGCTGTGGTGAACAGAGCTGCTGTGGCAGCAGCACACTAGGCACAGGGAGGGGTGGGAGGCTGTTCCATGCTGTTGGGAGAATTCAGGGGCAACACTACAATTGTGCTGCTCCCCTCACTCCCCTAGCCCTGCCTCAAAATAAGAACAAAAGACGGCAAGCATAGGAGTGTGTTTCTAACATGTTCAGTGATGCAGTATAGGCACTGCTGTTGCCTCTGGCTTCATGCTCTGCAATCTGCACCCCATGGGTGTTTAATGTATTTCTCCTCTTACACCTTTCAGTGTTTGCCCTTTAGATGGACGCATGACAGCAGTCAAACCTTTAGTTTTAGTTTTTTGGGTTTTTTTTAATCCTTCTCACCTTATTCAGTGTCCTCTTGGCTGTAGGGTGTTCTGTGGTAATAAGCAAACATAATGACTTGCATGAGGGTTTGAGCTGAGTAGGAGAACTGTCTGGGAACCAGTGAGTCAATGTAGCTTGAGGGGATGCTTGGTATTTCACAGGTACATGGAAAGCAAATAAGATTAATATCCTGTTTTAGTGTAAGGTGAAATGTTACAGTAATTTGGTTTAAACCTTAGAATATGACTTTCTTCCACCATTCTCAGTATATGGTTTTGCTAGGGCATGTTTTAGAGTTTTGCTGATCTGTTCATTTAGTTTTGAGCTGTTTATAAAATTGTGTTACTAGGAAAGTAAAGTCATGGTGTAGTGTTGGACATGCAGATGTTAGGCCTGTGACGACTAATATTGGGTATGTACTTCCTACTTGAAATTCACCAGTAGTTCTGTGATGAACTGATCTGCAAGTGAAAGTGCCTGGACAATAGAGTTTATGTCTAAGGTTTGTCTTGACCAGACTCTTGGACCTGTCCCAACTGCCTCCTTTTGGAGCTGACTTTGGATCCATGTTTCCTGAAGGATCAGTAATTGCTGGAACTGTTTAGTAATGGTGCACAGAAGAATCAGTTTCCTGGGAATAAAGCTATTTCAAAAAAGAAACAAAGAAAAAAGCTTGTCATAGATTTTTATACACTTTGGTAATTGATTTGTTCAAAAAGCTTTTATTATCTGTTCAAGTTTTAGTGGAAAACTGTGTGATGAAGCACTGAAGCAATCTGCAGAAACAAGTTTAGAATCATATATATATAGTGTGAAGATCTAAGTTATATTAAAAAACCTGAGATGTGTTCTATTCAAGTACATGCTGGATCTTATTCAGTGTCCCTTTTCAAACAGCTGAGGATGTTCAGGCGTTGGTTGAAATCCATTTTCTTCAAATTGTCCCACTTAATCCCTTTCCTTTAGAATACTGCCCTTGCATTCCCTGCACACTCTCCCCACCTGTTTTTGATTTGTTCTTCCTGACATTTGCAAACGAAAGAAGTGACTCCTATTGATCTTTCCTTCTTGCCCTTGGATTTATTCCAGGTTTCTTACTAGCACACTGCTCTGAGCTCTTTCAAATCACTGGAACCAGCTACTAAAGATTTCTTGTTTACCCTCATCCTGACTTAACATCTTAACACATAAAACTTCCTTATTCTATCCCAGGTGGTTGAAGCCACAGGCTTTCTGAATCCTCAACTGAGCTGTTGGCAAGTAAAACAGACACTTTGTGGGCTGAGATATTGGCTGTATTAATGTGACATTAGATGTTCTGTGTGATTGTGCAGCATCTAAATAGATGTCTTTTCTCTTTCTTTTTCCTCCCCTTTAGGTTCTGTAACTGATAAACCATCAAGCCAGGGTAATTCCGGAAGGAAAGGTGAGTGGAGTCCTGTGCTTCAGCAACTTGTTTTCTGTTAGCAGCTGCCCAGCCAAGTCCCTTGAGATAACTCAGAATCTGGGTTCCTCACTAGCTCAGTGTGCGAGGGGGCTTATGTGCCTTTAGACCTCCCCCCTCAATAGGAGGAATAAGATGGCAGTCTGTTTGTGCATTGCCCTGTGTGGTAGAAAATGGTGTGGTCTGCTCTGTGCTCATCAGCTGAGATGTAGTATGTGATGTAGTACAGCTTCCCATAGCGGTGGCGGGCACAGAATAACCTCTGCTTGTTCACCTTGAAGTTAACTACTGAGCATTTCTCAGTGTAATCCCTCGAGATGAGGAAGGCTATCGATGACTACTACACTGGGAGTCAGGAATGCCAATGTCATGATTGTGGCTTTATATGCATTGAAAGGTGGGTTTTTTAACAGAGCATAAAACCCTCTGGGCAGCTGGAGCAGTGCTGGATTAAACTCTATCTGTGCTTAGATACCTCACTGTTGTGCATTAGGCATTGGTCCTCCTTCTTTATACTCCTTTCTTCAGTCCTTGCCTTTCCTGAGCAAGGCACTAGATGTGCTGTTGTTCTCCTTCTGTGTGTATTTGTAGCCTTTCTTTCTCTGTGTCCCCTGATTTGCATTCATTGAAATAGTCTTGAGAGGGGTGACCACTGAAGTATACATTGAGGAGTAGTCAAGTTTGTCTTTAGGCCTTCTCCAACACCCTGATTTTCAACCCTTCTCCCCTCTACCCCCCATTCAGAGTCAATGTTTGTGTTTGTCTCCTTACTACAGGAAAACAGCACTGAATGCATCCTCACTTCTGCTGGTGAGGGCGAAGGCTGTTTCCTGGGAGAAGTTCCTGTTTTGGTATCTGAAGTGGGATTTTTACTGCTGACTCTCTAAGCCAATTTTTCCTGACACTTCAAACGCAGGGAAATGCCTACCTTGATGCCAACACTTTAATTTGAAGAACGTCTTCCATGCTGGGAGTGTCAATCCAGTCCTGAAAACACTTAACAGGAATTAGATTGCTATGTGCAGAGCCGTGATGCCTTTTGAGCACATCCACTCTCCAGTCTATGCTTGTGTATCGTAGCTTAGGAAAAGGTAGGCAGAAAATAGATGCAGGGAAAACTACTTAGATAAGACAATGTTGAAGCGTGCTTCTTATTTTAGATAAGGATATGTCTCTGTAAACCTGTAATTACGTGTTAATGTATAATTGGCACCTGAATGCATTGTTACCATTCTGCTAATGCAGTCATTGCCAGTCTAGCCTGAAGTACAAGCAAATCAAGTAGCTCTTGAAATCTGTATTACTTTTGCATGGGGGTTGTTTGTAGGCTTCCTACCTGAGTAGTCCTGGTCTGTTCTTCTAGAATTAGAAGCAGCTGACATTGGATTTCATAAGAAACAGGAGCAAAAGGGGAAAACATCTGAACTTGTTTTTCTTACTTCACTCTCTTTAACTCAGAGGTTGGAACATGCAAAAGAAGAGAACTGTAAATGGAATGAATTATCTAAAATTTGTAATATAAATTGATTCTCCTTGCTGCTGCTTGTGGCATCATGTTCCAAGAATGGTATGCTTGGTCACGTGGCTGGGGAAACATCCTATGCAGTAGCTGTCAAGAAAGGGAAAATGTTTCCCTTTGGGCCAGCATGCTTCAAGCAATCATGTAAACTTTCAGACCCCTCACATTCTGAATCTGTTCATACCTGTTGGAACCCCCTGCACAAGCCACTTCGGCCTTTCTCCATCATGTTAGAAAAATACTTGTGAGCAATTCTTAAATTTTTAAATTTTTAAATCAAGAGGGCTCTTAGAAACTGAAATTATTTGGTTTAAAATTTGGTGGATTTAGCATTACTTTTTCAATTAGTGCTGAATGCCTAATTTAAAAATGAATTTGGCTTTCTTATCAGTGTTTTTTCTTAAGTTACCTTGATTCAGAATTCCAATATTGAGTCCTTTTTTAATGAAGTTGGAAGCAAGAACAGCCTAGCTTCCTTGAAGCAGTGTGATTGCTGGAGGTCTGACTTCTCTGAAGACTGGTGGCTAGCCAGCGTGCATATAACCATCCATTCTAGCTGAGTGTTCACACTATTTCTGCAAAGACTGCCCTTTGCAAGATGACAAAAAGGGCAGGATGAGAAGGGGTCCAGCAGGAACTGGGTCAGTGATGACCCTTCTGTTGTAGAGGCACATCTTGGAAACTTCTGACATCACTTTGGGCAACTGCCATCTGACTCGGGAGCTTTTGGACTTTTCCCACTGCACAGCAGAGTCCTCTTTCCATCCCTGGATGAGGGTCTCTGAGTTAAGAAGCATTATCTGGCACAGAATAGGTGCTTACAGGAGGAAAAGGAATAGCTAAGACTCTGAAAAGTTATTTCTTTTATCCCACTCATACAGGAATGTAAAATATGGAACTAATAAACTTTGTATGATGCTGGTGCCTTTCAAGTCTTCAGGGCAAAATAGTTTTTTGGATGAAGGCTGCTCTGCCTTAGTGCAGATGAGTAGGCTTAAGCTGTTGGGTAATAAATGAAGATTTTACTAGCATATTAGCTCTCCTTTAGAAGAGACAAATTAATGTTGTAGGGAGAAGAAGGCTGGTTATTGGTAATAACTCTCTTTCTCCAAATGTTTTGGCCTCTTTTTCATCCTGTTTAGTCTTAATTTCTAGGGGTCAATAGGTATGATGGAGTCACCAGAAGATGTGAGATAACATGCAATTCCACTCACAGGCTCTCTTACTACTGATGAAAAGAAAAGGAAATGGCTTTATGGTCATATGGCTTGGCATGTAGTTCCAGAAGTGGCCCTGTGGAGCTTTCTGTACAGAACAGCAAGAGTGCTGGCAAGAAATCCTTTTTATTTTTAAATCCCATGCTCTGGTTGCCCATGTTTACATTACTGCTATTGCTGTATGATGCAATGCCAGTTACTCATACAATTTGCCCTGTAAGGTAATTTAAATCAAATTAAATTGGCACCAAACTTAAAACTTTAAAATAGGATGTATTGATTTGTTCTGTGTCTGAGAACTGCTCTGTTGCTGGAAGGCAGAGCAGACCTGGGCCTGGGGAGATGGAGGCATGTTCATATGAGATGGAATGGAAACTCAGGTTCTCCAGAACATGCTTGGTGTGTGGACTTTGCAGCTCAGCCTGCAAGTGAAGAACAAGTTTCCAGGACCTTTGTCAGGGAACACAGTTATTCTTGGGTGAGATTAGGTTATCCAGAACCTGCAGATTTCTGTTGCTGTCTGTTCCTTATTCCGGCTTGTTCCTTGTGCAATCCTTTCTTGTAAAGAGATTCTTGCACTAATTTACTTCAGTTGCTGCTTAGTTTGAAAGGCCTGAGCAACTTGGAAGATGCATGCTGTCGCCTAGAGGGCTAGATCTGCCCCCTCTCTCCCACTGGGAGGTTGTTAATGTTTTAAGAAGCAGTGAAAGGCATCCTTGGAGCCAACATGACTGGATTCTTCCCTGCCTAAAGAATGCAGAACGTTCCTTTCCAGCCAAAGCAACATTGTGCCGCACGTTTGAAACAAAACAAGCAAACATGAAACAAAACACAACTTTATTTTCTTTATCTGAGGAATGCTGAGGCTTTAGGAGCTCAAAGCTACAGATTTATCATATTGCAGCCATGAGTAGTGTCTTTTGCAGTCACCAAGCTTAAAAGTAGGCTGGTTAGGAGACAGAGGGATGTAGAAAGCAGCCATGTCATTGCTTATCTCCATAAAGTCACTTGGTCTTCCTTCTTAAAACTGGAAACTGAGTGAATTAAAAAATTGGAAATGAGTGAAGAGGGAAAAAAAAAAATTAAGTGGGGATGCTGGTTAATTAGTGGTTGTTAACTGTTCTGGACACTGTGAGAGGTGTTGATACCATTTTTAAATCAACTGAATGAAGGAAATGGGAAAGGAAGCTTGGTTCTTTAATCTGGGATTAAAAAATGATGCAAGTGCAGGGTAAATATGGGCTGGATAAACCCATAAACTCAGTGTCAGTCATGAAGAGCCTTGAGTGGGATGAACTCTCTTTTTCTTTCATAAAGTCTCTTGCAGTGTATAAAGTTCTAGGCCTGTTTTGACTTGCTTTGTTTCTCTGTTGCAAAAGCTGGCAATAGCAGCTGCAATTCCCTGAACCTGGGGCAGGTACAGTGATGTTGGTGAAATGTAAGCTCTGATGGCCCCACCGAGTGCAAAGCCTGGGTTGAGTTCGTTCTACATTTGCTATTTTACATGTAGACATGACTCTTGTATAGAGTTGCGAAAACATTTGCCCAATGAGTTTGCAGCCTACAAGAAAACACTGAAGCAATTTAAGGAACCTAAGATGAACAACTTAAAATTCCTGTCAATTAAACATCTAGAACTGGGTTCCTTTTTGTGGGTTTAACTGCGAGAAATGGACTTAAATACAGGCTTCATTGCAGGGAAAATCTCCGCTGCAGTTGTGGGCAAGTTGACCCATTGTGTGGCTCTACTCCTGCTGGTTTCCAGTAGTCTTACCTCTAGAAAATGTTAATAGCCTAGTTGTGCAGCTAGTAGACTGAGCAATTTGAATCAGTAATGAGCCATTAGTCTGAGTCAGTAATTAGACTGAGCAGTAAAGGGTGAACACTCTCCTCAGGCAAACCCAAGTGGAGGATGGCTTGTGCTGGTGGTAAGAGGTCAGGTGCAGCTGGCACTAATTCACCTGCAGTCCACTTGCAGAAAGGGGAGAACATGCTGCCTCCACAGTGGTTAGTATGTCTCAGAAAACAGATAATATCTTGACTTAACTGTCAAGTTGAAATGTGACCAAAACCTGAGACTGGGTCTTTGGTCTTTACCTTCTCCAGTTCTTTCTGGATTCAACCAGGTACTGATCAAATCTGAAACAGAGCTGTGCAGTTACACAAACCAAGCTTCAAGTGCCTAATTATTCCTGCCTCTCCAACCTCATAAATACTGAGAAATGGTCTGTGATGTCTTTAGCAGCTTGTGGAGGATATAGGAAACCTTCATCAGTAAGGTGAAAGAAATACAAATTTACTGGAGCAGCACGAAGTCAAGTGATGATTCTAGCTGTTGAATACCATCTTATGATGAATTTCTTGCAGAACATTAGCAGGTACTAAGTCTGCGGTGCTACCCAAACAATTCTTCTGGATCCCTTATGTTACATACTTATTTTTAAATAAATAATATACTAGTTTATAAGTCTGTATGAAAGAGAATTTTTATGCAGAAATTGCTTTCTGTTTAACTTTGTCACATAATATTCCTAGACCAGAGCTGACATGTTTGTCAGGCCTTTTCTGGTAAAATACACACAAAATGTGTGCATATAGTTTGCTTCTGGACAGAGCTGTGTGGAAAGTCAGCCTGTGCTATGCATATATAAGTCTGTTTCCTGAAAGCAGCAGATTTGCTCTGCATGTGCTACATGAATGCTCCAAGCCCTCTGGATGTTCAAAAGCTTGATTTGTCCTACCACGTGCTGATGGTGACAGTTTCTCAGTCTACCCTGATAAAATTTAACATGGGGCAGGAAATAATCTCTGGGAGAAACATGAATGTGTGCTGCTTTTCATGAAAGTGGGATAAAAACTCAGGTGACTGAGAAGTGATTGAGAGATTAGTGCAACAAAACTACTGTCTTGCAAAGACCTGAGTGGCCTGTGTATAAAAAAATTCTGTAGATGGAATTTGTAGCATGCAAGATCTGGTTTAGCTTATATGTATATTTCCAAGCAAATTTAGCGGTGGAATTGGAGTTTGCTTCATTATTATAAAAATAGTTCTGTAAAAAATACCATTACTTCAATTAGTAGGTTTGCCAGTTCATAGATATTCAAAATTCTGTCTGGTTCCTATCACTATCCCTATACTGTACCTAATCTACAAAATTGTTTATTAAATTCAAGTTAAATGTAATTGTAGAAAATAAGTGAATTTCACAGGTACGGCAGGTTGTAGTTTGCCAATATTACAGATTTTATAAGACAGAGAGAACCCAGCTTTTAACTGGGAGTTGTGATCAATTTTTGTGAGAACAAAGGAATGTAATTTACCACACTGTGTACACTGGATCACTTTTCCAGAACAGAGCAATATACTAAGAAACAATCAGATATATCTCATAAGTCAAACAGATTTTCAAAATATTAAGGTTTGGAAGAAAAATTCAACCTCAAATTTGCTACATAAACAGTAGAATTAAAAGCAATCCTTTTGGGTCCCCACATCACTGACTTGTCTGAAATTGTTTAGTTTCCATCAAGACACTTTTTTGTGGGCCTCCGAACATATGTATCAAATTTGAGGCTGAAGAAAGTTTCATTGGCAAGTTTAAGCAGAAGGCAAATTCTGTTTTAAAGTATATTTTGTTTGATATAATGCAAGAATTCTGCTTTCATCTATAAAGCAACAGTTCTAATCGGTAGGTTAGTCTATATAATATGACTTAATAAAATTGTAGTTTACAAGTGTTGTTATAGCAATCTACAGACTACTCATGTCTGTAATGTCTTAAGGACAGCTGTAAAGGTTTTTAAATGATTAAGTCATAGCATTGAGCAGCCTGGTGAGTGGATCTAATAAGCAGACTAACAATTGATTAAGCAACATCTGTTAAGGTATTATTAACTGTTTATGTGCTATACACGGATTTCTGGTGTCTGACCAATTACAGCTTGCAGAGAAATGGAATAGTTCTGGGGTCTGTGGGTTGTTTTTGTCATTTAAATACTTCATAGCTATGTGGCCTCAACACCTTTTCTTTTTTAAGAGAGTTGTTAAAAAAACTCTTCCCATGCTCTTTGAGTGTCTGGATCAGCATGCCAAGATGTTATACTATTACACTATGTATTTCCCTAGGTCCTTTAAAACAGCATCATTATAACTTTGAAATTAGTAGTCCTGGACTTCCTGTCTTCTGTAACTGTTTCTTAAAAATAAACCTGAGGATAAATTGGAGGAATTGCTGGGTTTGCAAAGAAGTGAAGCTAGAAGTTTTTTTCTTGTACTGGCCTAACATGACCCTATTTTGTTTGAGTATTTTCATCCTGCAGAAGAATCTAGACATCTGAACACTAGTGTTTTCTTTCAAATCAGTGCAATGCACCAGGAAATGTATTTTGTTGTGGGTGCAGGGGTTTGGTTGAGGGACTGGAATTACTTTCAACTGTTTTGTCCCATGAGCTCTGTCAAGGTTTTTCTATAAGGGATAAACTATGAAATTGTGATGGAAAAGCTCAAATGCATGCAGAGCATGTGTGCTTGTAAATAAGGTAGGGGAAACTGGAGAGACAACCACAATGTTTGTTCAAGTTCCTGAGACAGCACCTATGGGAATTAAAGCTTCTTTTGAGCAGATCTAGCTGCAATAATAGCTTCCCTCCATGTGCTCATCTGGGGTTTTGTTTTATGTTGACAGCAAGGGAGATGTATTGCAAAATGCTTTGATAAAGGCTAGGGATGGGAGAAGTCTTCCCAACAGACTGAATTTCTCTGGCTGTGTCCATGTCTCTTATTACATGTCACTGTGCTCAGCTTGGTGCTCAGATTCTAATGGGACCTTCAGATGCTGCAGCAAAACAGTTCTCAAGTATAAGGACTTCACAGTTTTCATCTTGACTGTTCAGCTGCTCACAAATATGCCTTTAAATGATGATGGTTCTTAAGAGCAGTTGTCTTGGGCTCATTTTGAACAGTCAATCTATAGATGTCTGGCAGTCCGTAACTTTGAGGAATGACCTTCCTCCTCTCAAAATAAAAATATTTTCATTTTGAGAATGTGGTGTCACTTGCACCCTGTGTACGTTTTTGATGTGCTTTGTTCTGTATGTACAAATTTCCTTCTGAAGCATGTTAGATCCTTTGGAGATCCTTTTAGCACTACTCAGTTACCCTGCCTATCTGCCTCCCACCATTCTTCTTCATTCCTTCCCTCATATAGAAGAACTATTCCTTCAGTTTCATAATCAAATACAAAAACTCCTTTACACTAAATTCAGATCTTGGAGTGAACTAGCTGGGGCAATATAGTTAGACATCAGAGTTGTGCTCACTCACTAAAGCTCTGTACCTCTACTCTCAATGATCCGAGGGGAAAAAACCTGCACAAAGGAGTGTTGAAAAAAGTATAGTCAGTTTTTTTTCCCCTTTCCCTCATTTGCACACATGCAATACAGACATAGCAGCGAGGTATCCATTCTCTTTGCCTGTGAGGAAATGAAAAGGCGTATTGTAAGCCCAAGACTAGTCTGGTTGTCAGCCAGGAATTAGTCCTCTAAAGGAGAAAGAGAGAGGGGCTGGTGAGAGAAGAGACTGGGCAGGGGGAAGGGGGAGCTGGAAGGGGGAAACTACACTTTGAGATAGGTTCAGTGCACATGGCTAGAGATGGAAGGGGTCTTGTGCTTCCTCAGCATGCAGGTGTCGGGAGAAAGGAAGGGAGCTTGTGTTCTTATACATGGGCATGTGTCTGGGGGAGCCGGCTCAAAAATTTAGACTATTTACTTAATCCCTTGGAACGGCTTTTTTCTCTTCTGTTTTCTTTTTGTGTTTAACAGACCGCTTTACAGGGGACACGTGTGGTAATTAACACATGCAGCTGTAGGGCTTCAGCCATATGTCTGAATTTCAAATGGCCATTGATCTGGGAAATTTGCTGCTGTCTCCACCCCCCACTTATAGGCCATATTCCTTGAAGATGTGGGGGAATTTATAGAGTCTTTACGCTGAAGAGACCAGAGCTGGAAGGAGAGGAGTGAAACGCAATGTGTGTGATGTTGGGGAGTGCGGGAAGGGAGACTGAGAGATTCCAATGACACCCTTCATGCCCCTTGCCCCAGGCCACCATATATTTCAGGTAGCTTCTAAAATATTCCCAAAGCTAGGGACCTGATCATTACTCATATGAAGCTTGCATAACAATCATTAATTGTTTTTCTCCTTCAGCACAGCAGTCTAAGATCAGAATCGTAATGTCCTTGTGGGCTTTTCAGATGTGCTCCCCTTTCCACAGCTGCAGGTATCTGGCCTCTTACACAGCCACAGTGTCAAGGTGGAGCTGATTGTGGACTCTGAGCAGCCTTTCAAGAGATGTAGTCAAGGAGGGGGTGTGTGTGTTGGGGGGGGGGGGGGTGGTGAACAGAGAATACTTCACATCAAAGCAGAGGCTTCTGAAAGAAGACTTGATATATTGTAGGTAGAATCAAACCAGAGAGGCTAAACTAAACAATCATACGATGGTTGTTGCTTTTGCCAACAGTGATCAAGCAGCTGTTGACAGTGCTATAGAGCTTTCTGCAAACTTCTCTCCAAGTTTGGGGCAATGTCAAGTGCTAAAATCTTGTTATGAGATATGGTGTCTTAAGTGAAATATTTCTTTGTGTGGAAACTTTTTTGCTCCCTGTTTTATTTCAAATGTCACTCAAGGCGTTGACCAAATGGAAGATGGTTCAAAATTAAGATACTGTGGTTTAAAATCCTGCAGTATCTAGCATACTTCTAGTGCTCACATGGTGAGATAAAAATGTATTCTACCAAGTAGAAAGCTATAAAAAAAGTAAGCCTCTCTTCCTCCACTTTCCCTCCTTCAGTCCACTTTTAAACTTTCTCAATGCTGGGTATTGCTGATTCCTTGATCTCATCACTCACTTCACAGTGTCAGTAACACTGACACTTTGGAGGTGTTTCTGCTCTGGAAAAAAACCACAGCAAACATTCCCAATAGCGTGTACTCCAACTCATGCTGAAGGGGGACTGTGATGTACCCAGCCCTTAAAATAGTGCTGGTCTGTTTTCCTGGGTTCTGCCTGTTCTCTCCACTTTCCCTGTGAAGCTTAGTGCCAGGACTGTCTGGAGCAGCCATGTACTGTGCTGCCTCTTCTGACTCACCTCCCTTTTCTCACTTTGTTACTATGGACAGTGCTCCTTCTTGGGACAAGATGGCCTAATGTCCCCTCTATGGATTGGCATGACCTTTTCCAAATAATTTGGTTGTAACCTATATTGATATGCACTTGGGTAGAACTTTCGTTACATAGATGCAGGGCCTAATTCTTCTTTATTCACTGTTCATTACAGCTGGTTTATTTCCTTTCAATTGTTTATCTCCATGAAGAATAAGATTATTCCTGTTCTTCCTCTTCATTACCTTGATCCTTTTTTCTCTAGAGAAAAGGAAGTGCTGGATTTACAGCAGTAGAATTGCTGGGTCGCATTACCACAGCAAGGCTTTTCTACACCAGTTGACCCATGAAGATGTCTGCTGGTCAATATGAGCCTTGGAGACTCAGTTTTGAAACTGAGTGCTGTCCCCACAGCCGGCTGCCATTGTCCATTAGGAAATACATCATGATTCTTTAGCAAGCATTGAGTAGTCAATTTTTGGTAACAGGTAGTTTTCGGTGCTGTGTTATGACCAGTCCCAAAAGCCATCCAGTCCCCATGGTTCTTTTAGCTATCCCTCTATTTCTCCTTGGGTGTGTGTATCAGTAGGGGATGACATTAAACTTTTGAAGGATGACTAAGTACACAGCTGAATGAAAAATATTATTTACTTCCATAGAGAACCTCTTTCTGCACAGCCTATATGACTGCTTTAGGTTTGAAGGTATTCTGATAGCCTTCCTGTGTGTCATTATAGCTAAGCTTTTTATGCCACTGAAATCGCTTCTGGTATGTAAGGAAAATAGCCATGCTCAGTGGTGGTTGCAGGTTCTCGTCTTTAGCCGTGCAGAGCATTGCTAGAAGCTGTGAAACATCAGTCTGTGACAGGGAGGCCACAATCCTGTCTGAAAACTTACCAGATGACGGAAGCAGAGCCTGGAAACTGATCTGGGGCTCTGAGCTCTCCTCCACTTCTCATTCCTCAACAAGTAGTTGAACTAGTGTTTTTTAACCTTTCTCGCATGGCTGGTGAGGATGAGCTTGCAGCCTGTGTGCTGCAAAATGCTACGTTCTGAAATGATCTGCTGTGAAATAAACAGGTTTACATGTAAATGTATGGCACTTACACGTAGCATTTCTAGGCAAGCTGTACAGTGGGGCCAATGGACTGTAGGCCAAAGAGGGATTTTAGTGTTGTCCCTGCTGCTGCCCGGCTGATTTCATGAGGTATATGACAAATACAAAGGAGGACGAATTCTGACACCGTGGGATTGGGAATATGCTTGTTTTTCAAGATAAAAGTATTGCATAGTTTATATAATCATTAAGAAATTATTTTTTAGTTTATTATCTCAGCAGGGTGGCAAGAACATCAGTAGGATGGAAAAGATGCAGCAATACCAGGGAAATACTACTTCCAAAGAATTATGGCACTTTGCCTATGAGGAAAGGGAGGAACTTGACTCAAAGGGAGAAATGGTCAAATCTGATACAGTGGAAATGGTAGATTAACAAAAATATGACTTGCATCTTAGCAGCTCCCTCAAGAACCTTTGAATGGATGATAAGCAGGTTCTTTTAAGTGTTGTCGTGTGTGTCCCCCCCCCCCCCCCATCCCCCTCCTTTTTTTTTCCTCCTGGTAATTTGAGCCACTCTGGGAGTGAATCGAAAATTTTGACTTAAATCAAGACAATTAAAACCATTGCCAAGCTAGCTGCCATTCTTTTTGGGTCAGGGACATAACCGAAGGAGTTGAGGCTTGTTTCTGTAGGTCAGGTGAGGGCTGATGACAACAGGGTGTATTTCCAAGTCGTACAACGCCATGTATTTCTGTCTAGTTTCACAAATGAAACTGCTGTAGGATTTGTTGGGGAAGGGTGGGAATAACAAGTCTCTGAAAATGTCAGGGACATGGGGGGACAATGTCTTCCCAGCTTGAGAGTGATTCCACATTGACCAAAATAGAGCTTTTTGTACAACTCTAAACTGGAGATGGTCTCAAACTACCCTGACCTTTATTACCTGCTTCTCCTTTTTGATAGATAAGGTTCAAATCTGGCCTTGGGCATTTATTTTCTCATTACTTCAAAATCTTTGAAGAGACCTGTTTTGCCTTTTGGGTGGGAATCTGGCTGTGGAGTTTGAAAATTTTAAAACTGCATAAGGTAGACCGATGTGCAACGACAGATCTTCTCCATCCAGGTTTCCTTGCATTTGACCTTAGAAATGCTTTATTAACCAAACTGAAATCTGATCATCTGCTTCTCTGTCCATCTCTTATGGACAAATTGCTTTGATAAAGATGATGATCTCTGTGTTGCACTTTGGCCCAAAAATGAATTTAAAATTCTGGTTAAGTTCAAAACAGCAGGACTGTGTGCAGGTTCCTTGTTCTGAATTACTTCTGTATTCAGGCTACTTGAGAGATACTGCTGCTGCTTGTTCAAAACTCCAAGCCTGCAAAATTAGTTTAGACTGCGGTTTACTGCTCACAGTTTGGAGAGAAACTGGCTGAAAACCAAGAAATCTCTTATTTCACAGGTTTCAAGGTTTTGAACCCCTCATTTATTACTTGTTAGAACAAAAGAGAGATCACATAAACTTGTGACTCCCTGCTGTCCTCCCAAATTAGTTGATAGCACTATAGTTGGGATCTCAGCTTGACAAAGGGGAGAGCAAAGGGTGAGTTTCAAGTTTGAATTAGATGAGTGCTCTAAATGCTGACTTTAGTTATTTTAAGGTTCTTGCTTTGTCTTCTGCTTGGAAGCATGCCTGTACACCTGAGAAAAAATACTATTTGGAATGCCACATTTCTGTGAGTGGGTTAAAACAACAACTTTTCACAAGTACTGAAGCAAATTTACTTCGCTAGAAAGTTCACAACCAGCTCAGCTTAATTCTCTGAGCCTTCATGGCTGCCACTTGTTCCTAGAATAAGATGTCTCTGCATTGTCAACAAAATCCATAAGAGTTTTGCCATCAAAGTGGGAAAGTATGATGGTTTAGTTTTCAGCTGCATTGTCTTCCATGTAGCAGTACTAGGAAGATTATTTTTTTTTTTTTCCTCCCCAGAAAGGTTTGCATAACTTATAGAAGTGAGTCAGGTATTTAAGTGGTAATTACTATAGGGCTTGGTTCAACCTGCAAAGTTCAAATCTGAATCTGGATCTGAACTTTCCCAGAGGCAGGGGGTGTGTTTGGATATTGTGTTGGTTTACCTATTATAGTGCAAACTCTGAAAGGCAGGTCCAGATGTGGATGGGGATTCTGTATCTTCCCAAGTATGAGACATTCAGGGCCACTTCTTTTGTTTAAACTGACTCCTGTTAAATGATACGTAATTGAAATAATATAAAACTGGATCTCATTTTGGGGAAGGTGTCTACAGCATTGTGCCTGAAAAGTAATATCTTGATGTGCCTTTATTTTTCAAAAGGAGCTGTTTGAAAGCTCCAAAGAGTGAGAAGTTTGAGGGCAGGTTTGTTTTGGCTAATTACTGTAGAAGTACCTTGAGAACTTAAGCAGTAAATGAGGACTTCAGATTTTAGAGAGATCCTATCTGAATCTTGGGATTCAACAGTTTTAAAGCCACTGAATCCTAGAGACTAGAGCATTGCTATTAATACAGAGTGTTGCTTCAGACCCCTTTTGACACTTTTGCTTTTGAAGGACCAGGCCCAGGAAGAGGGAGCTCTTTGTTTGCGGTCAGAATAAACTCATTGTACACCCAGACAATTAACTCTTCAATCGACTTGCCAGCCTCTGTAAAGCACTCCGGTCCCCTCTCTGTCTATCTCCAGTTCTATTCAGACACTTAAGCACACTAATGTTTTTTGTTTATTATTCTGAAAAAGTCCTTCACAAGAATAGTCGAAGCGGATCAACATTGTCCTCCTAGCAGCATTTATCTCCGCCTGGCAGTGAATGTGTCAATCAGGAATCAAAAAGCCAAACAGAGGAGGCTTTGAATTGTGTCACAGGGTCAGAGTTACTTCCAGCTGTCTGTGCGTGGGATAGGCTTTCTCGAAGGGCGAAGAATTGTGCTGCCATACAAATGCACTGACTACATTGGACCACAAAGTCCTTGGGGCCTGAGTGGCTTTTTTCATGTTGATGCACCTGCGAGGGAGATGTGAGGAGGAAGCGGGGGGAACTAATGCCTTCCAGAAGGCACAGGGGAAGGCTCCTTGTCTTATCTGGATGATGCCTGGAATGCAGCATTGAAGTAAACACTGCCTGCGTCTTTACAGCATACAGAATAGTTGATGTAGGAAGGGAAGAATCACTGCAGTGACAGTGCAAGTCAACCTTTACAGTTAAGAGCTCCTTAAGCCATACAGAGCCCTTTCATGTTCAGTACTTAGGCACATTTTCACCTTTTTAAGCAAAACTTTTCCTGTGTCCAAGTGTTTGTGGCTTGTTATGTCCAAAGGGAGCACATTGTTGCTGTTTCTTAAAATGAAGGCAATAATGAGAACGTGCTTTTGCTGATTTGGTTTGAAAAGTTGGGGTTTTTTCTTAAGAGCTGTGGGATGTGCATGCATAGAAGTGGTTGGACTCAATGATCTTAAAGGTCTTTTCCAACCTAAATGATTCTATGATTCTATGGAAGGGGGTGTGAAAACCTGGCAGGGAAGTTTATCTGCACTGGTGCATTTCCATTTCAGCTGCTTGGCAAGAAATTATCTTGATTTGGCTGGATTGTAAGAACTTCACATTATTTTTGGCATGAATGCTAACTTTCTGCATTTATATTGGCGATATATGTCTCTGCATAAAAGTTGCATAGACTATTAAATTAATTATGACTTGCTGAAACTGTTTCACTTGGTGTAGGGAAGGATTGTGATCAAGGCAACAATTTGCTCCACCCCTAAGGTACTGGAAGGGACTCGTATTTTTTGTGTAAGACCCCATGTAGTGCAAATATAGGTTTTGTTGTCTCTTTTTAATACTTACAACACACACACACCCTCCCCCCAAGCCTGGGGGTAATACGTAGAAATGTCAAAGTTGTAAAATTGCATCTTCAGGACTCAGAAACTGCACAGATACAGGGAGCTTGAGTTGACCTGGCAGGTCTTTGTTGCATCGGACAAGAGTTACTAAAGCCACAGAAAAGTGTATGTATGACTTAAGTCCCTCAGGAGTGCTCAAGCTTAGGAAAGCTCTTCTTACTTCCCATTGGTTTGACAGGCTCACTAAAGGTGGGCTTTTCTGTGTCAAACAGGACATACTAAGAATTCACTCATTGTCCTGGCTATCTGTGATCTACGTTGCTTCAGCTATGCTCTGTAATGGCTCACCCAAAGCCAGATGATGGTAAGCAAAAGAACCACTTGACACTGGAAAAAGGCCTTCTCCTCACAGGGCAGAGCTATGCACTTAAAATTGTCATCTTCTTATTCTACCAGGCTGACTCAAAGTCTGGGAACCGTTGATGTTCAAGATGTAGACTTACAAAAAAGACTAGATTTTGTATAGGGCCTGGATGGTTGATCTCATAACCCCTAGCACTCTTTAAAATGGTAGAAATGTTTACAGAGTGTCTCATGGATTCTCATGGATTCCAGTGAGAGCACAAAAGTGATGTACCAAAGGTTGAGGTTACTTAGGAAGAATATAGATCTTGGTCTGTTAATGTGGTGATGCAAGTATACAAATGACTTTTGCCGTGGGTATATATTTTCCCGGGTAGGAGATGTGATATGGGAGGTTAATTCTATCACCTAACTTTTTCCCTTTCTCCTGCTTCTGTTAAGTGGCTTGAGGCAAGAACAGTGATTCACAGCAGCAGAGAGTTACTTCACATTTTTCCGTAATAATTTATGCTTCTTCTATGTCAGGGAGTTTATTTTTCTCCTGACATAACTTGACTTGCTTATGGCCTCAGTGCCTGTTGTTTAGAGCAAAACTGAACTTTAACAGTCTTCTTTAGGATGAACTGAATTTCTTTGTCCCTCAACCCCAGTGTATGCTGCAGTCATTCCAGATGTGGATGCTTGCTAGATATTCTGCAAGGATAAGGCTAAGGGAGGGGAGTCTTAGTGGGAGCTTAAAGAGTTCTTGCCCACCACTAGCAGTAGATCTGGACACACAATACTCCGTGTTTTGAGTTATTGTCAGGCTAACCCAACAAAAACTGTTATTAAGCTTATGAGCCTCTGACAGTGCAAGTGGGCTTCTGGCTTACAGCCATTGTATCTTAATGTGAAAATGGCTTAGGGAGGGTTGTTTGGACCTGCCTGTTCCAATCTTACCAGTGATAAGATAAAAATACTATTTTTAAGTTGACACCAATTGAGCCAGAAAATCAGTTCAACTTTTGCAAGTGTACCCTAGGAAAAGGAGGCTTACTGGAAAGGAGTTTTATGGCTTTAAAACGGTGTCCCATTGGGAGGTATTCTGTTGAGTGATGCTGTCTGTGTTCAGTGGTTGTCTTGGAAAAAGAAAGTGGTATTCATGCTGGGTTGTAAAACATAGAAGAGAAGCATGCCAATGCACTCTTATTCAGGGCTCTGAGAATATTCTGCAACCAAGGGAAATTATCTTTGATGGTTCTGCAGTGTGTGGGTTCCTGATCTGGAAGCATTGCCATCTAGAGGGATTAGGAAGCACTTACCTGACATCTTTGATCCCTCCATTGGTGACATGCTCTGCATCAGGAACTATTGCAGTTAAACACATTTTTTGAAAGTGTGAAATTTAATAGCTTTTTGAAAAAGGAATAGATTGTACCTGATGAACATACTTCGTTACCTTTGGCTCCAAAGTAACAATGTCCTGTATATCTCATGTATTATCACAGGAGACCCCAGGTCTCTGAAATAGTTTGGATTTTCAGTTCTATGTTTAAAATACTTCTTTAAGGAATATAAAATGTTTGTTCAAGATTTTCAGGTATGTAAAATAGAACTTATTCCTTATTTACCAGGAGCAAACAGGCCAGTGGAACAACTGTTCAGTGTGATGAATGGTGTATTGAGTAAGAGGAAAAATCAAATGAGAGTAGACAAGTATTAGGGTTGTTCTTCTGCCCAAAGGGAACAGCAGTGAAACTTTTTGCCGTAAGCTAATCTGAAACACTGAGACCTACTGAGAATTCTCCAGTTTAAGAAATAGATTTGATATTTTCAGAGTAAGAAGCTGGCAGCTGGGAAGTGAGCATGGTGTTTTTAATAAACTGCAATTTTTGTCTTTTATGTGACTATTTCATGACCTTTAAGAAAATAATCAGAAATATCCCCTGGCTTTTGATTTTTGAAATATGGTGAATGTAATTACAGGGCTCTTGTCTATTGCATTTTTTCTTGTGCATGTGATGAAAGAACTGTACTTGCTCGAACAACAGGGGAGTAATTATACTTCCCTCTATTTGCAAAACCCTTAATACTGTACTGGGTGCTGCTACAATGTGGACTTAGTGACAATTTGGCCTTAGTAACCCAGTGAGGAAATGATTGTGTAGTTCACAGAGCCATTTTACTGAGATTATGTTAAACAAACCCCTCAGTTCAAAGGTTAGGTTGGTATTTTTGTCTATTTGCTGCATTTATCCAGTCACTGTTTAATACTCTCCAGTAGCTTAATGGCTAACTTTATACAAAAGCTGCTACAAAATTCTCTTTCTTTAAGAAGAATGTATTTCCCAAATTGTAATTGCTACTGTCCCCGTTATTCACACACACGCACGAGCCTAAAAGAAACCCCCTGAACCTGAAGCGTCCTGAGTTCTGCCAAAGTTCACATAATGGTTTGGATAAAGTGCTGTGGCTCAGATCCAGTTCTAATTTTTCTCCATTGTTGGCTTCTGGGTTGCTGCCTTAAATCTGAAAAGCAATTCTGTAATTATTTGGTGCAAAAGCATTCATGAGAACAATGGGAATAAACTTATTATCATACTGGTAATTTTTTTATGCCAGGTCTCTTCCTATTTTATATAACTTAAGAATTATTCACCTTTCCAGTTGTTCTATAAGTATCTTCTGCAGTTTTGGGTTGGTTTCTCAAATCTGTAAAGCCAATCATGCTGATTACATACTGCTCACTGCTTCATTACAGTGTGAAGTATCCTAAATAAAAAGCCATAGCTGTGGTTTCTGGGTTCTTGCAGAAGTGGAACAGCCTATTTTGACAAAAAAGTGAGGGTTGACTATTTACTTTTATCCAAAGATTTTTTTGAAGGGCAAAATCTTCCTTCTTATAAATCAAGTAAAATTTGGGGAATTTTTCCAAGGAATCAGTTGCTCAAACTTTTAAAGAAAAATACTGCTTATTCATGTTACTAGTAATGCCCAATAACAGGAAAACTCAGAGCAAAAGTTGACTGAGAATGGTAAGTATTTTTCTTCCAGTTATTTTTTGCTATGCTTGCATGTAGCGTAAAATCTAATACAGTGATGAAGAGGGAAAATGACAACAGGGGTCTCTCTCTTGCTCGTTTTGGTCAACCTCCTTTACTTCAGTGAATCTCTGAGGTTGAAATGGAATTACCAGCATATTTTTTATCTTTTGTGAATTAGATTGCTTTCTGTGGAAATGCATAAAATTAATGATCTGTGGAAGAGGTGTTCAGGCTTTTGCTCACTTTATAAAACTGCAAATACAGGTATGGGTGGAAAAATAGTCTACAAGCCTCTGTTTTCCCTCTATGACCTTCTTTTTCCCTTCCAATGGTCTCTTACTTTTGTAGTTGGAACTAATATAAGGGAAGGGTGAGGGCAGTTACTGCTGCCTCTAGGAGGGGCTGTCCCATGCACCTTTCCTCCAAATGTTGTCTGCCCTGTGCATCTGATAGTCGTTGAGACAGTGTTAAGCCTGGCTTTTCTGGAATGGGTCTCCTCCCTCCAACTGATTTTCATTATGTAACTTTGCGTTTTAGGTTACTGTCCACTTCAATGCCTAGTGTCATCTTTGCCCATAACATATGCAAAAAGTAGTTATGACAAATTGTAAGTTTTAAGAGTCACTGTATTTCAAAAAGGAAAAAAAAAAAAAAAGGTCAGTTCTAGGCTAATCTAATTTTAGTTTGCATCTCAACAATATTCTGTTTTCTAGTCTTGCAATGTAACAAAAGACTTTCCTCTACTGTTTGTTCCAGCTTAGCTTGCCCACATTCAAAAGTTTTACCTCACTTAATGTTATGGTACTGTTCTAGTGCTGTGTAAAGATGCTCCAGGCTGGGGCTTGAAATCCAGATCCCTCTGTATGCTGAGGAAATAAGACTCACCCTGAATCCAAGCTGGGCCTGTAGATATGATGGATAGGCTTACTAAGCCATACAGAGTGTAAACTGAACACTTTTCCCTGCGGTCCATCTCTAAATATTGAGATTTATATTTCCTGTGGAATCTTTTTTGGTTGAAGCTTTTAATTATGAAAGACTTGGGGTCAGACGACATGGAGTGCTCTTGCACATGAAAAACCTAATGGAAGAGAAGTTCTTTTTCCACAATTTTGCAATTAGAAGACATTGTAAGAAAAAAGATTTGCTATTGACCATCCCTTTCTAACAGCCCTGCAGTGAATGCTCGTGCCGGGTTCTGCACAGGTAAGTTTCAGAAGAAGAGTTTTTCTTTCGAACAAGAAGAATAAGGAGAAATGCACAGTGGGACAGCAACCTTCAGACCTTTGCTGTCTCAGGCAATGACCTGTGTGGGATATATAGGCACCTGAAATTAAAAAGGCGATTGCCTGATCAATGCAACAAGGGGAGACTGCTAGGTGATGGGCACCAATGGTTTGTGGAGGGAGAGGGGAGGGAGGGCGGGAGGCTTCTTTTAAGTTTAAGGATAATGCTTAATGCATGCTTGCTGTGTAGAATGTTATTGCTGTTAGTGTAAACTGTTTTCGTTCTGTCTGTCTTCTCTCTCTTCTGGACTTGGCCGGGCCATGTACAAATCCCAATCATTCAACAGTACTGGAGAGTAGATAGTATTTACCTCAATAATGGTAGTTTCTTTTCGATTCTTTTTAACCCTGAATTCAGATGATGGTTCGAAGCCAACGCCTACCATGGAAACCCAGCCTATTTTCGATGGAGAAGGTAAGCACATCCCTTAAAATAACAACCAAAAAAAGCTACTTCCCTCTCCCTTTTCCCTAGGATTTATGGCTCAAATGCTTTCTTTATCCTGCAAAGCAGAAAAGCTAGTGAATCTCATAAGTTATCCAAATTTCACAGTGCCCTTGGGACCTCAGGCATTTTCCCTAATCCTTTTACATCCTCCCTTCTTCATTGGAATCCAACAATAACACCAGTTGACCAGATTCCTGGGGTAACCTTGGAGGAAAAGGTGTCACAGAAAAAAAAAAAGTGTATTAAGTCAGAAATGGCAACTTCCTTTAGACTGTCCTTACTCCCTCACTCTCTCCACTCATGATACCAATGCTGGGAGTTTCATAACCTCTGCAATGTGTTACAGCTTCATGAAAGGGAGGGTAGTGCTAAACCACAGCTTGTGAACATTGACTTGGAAGAAAATTGCTGGGAGGTTTCTTTATTTAGCAATTACTTTCATTGACGCACATACTGTTTAAGCAAATGAAGTCAGTGTCCTGGGCCCATTTAATTCACAGCCCACCAACAGTTTCCTTCTCAAATGGGCTAATCTTGCAATTGTAGTATTTTGGAGAGGAAATCTCCGACCTTACTCCATTGGAAGCCTTGAAACAAGGATAAAATGGCTGTCATCACAGAGGATTCAAGCCTTTCACACACACAACCATAAATACCATTGGGGATATAGTGGTCCTTGTGTAGTGAATGGGCCTATTAGCAGCTGCTTATATCTTGCATATTGCTTAGAAGAAGTAGTGCATGTTTTCTGCAGATTTAAACCCACAGCCATTATAATCAAGCTATGGGCTGAAGTCCAAACCACTCTTTGACCCACCTGAAACTGTGGATCATAAGGCAGTGAGGGAAAGCCTATGCATTTTCATACTGAACTGCTGTACTTGACACTTTTTTTTTAAAAACTGGATCAAAGGCAGCAATGGAGACTACTGAGCAAGAGTAGGTGCTGCTGTTGATATCTCCTCCCTTCTTGTAAATCAGGTGATGGGGTGCGGTGTTTTTGTTGCTGAAATAAGCTTATTTAATGGCAAGATGCTGTAGTCTTGTCACTTCCATTTAGTGATTGTAGGTTTGTAAGAATCTTCTTGTGAGCTTTAAGAAACAAAGCAAAGCCCTCAGAGCAAAAAGCATTCTCAAATAAACAAAGGAGATTGAAGCCATGCTGTCTATCTCTTGTTTATATCAAAAGAAAGTTCCTCCTGGCAGCAAGATGATGTTGTATTAAATTGCTGTTTGTAATCACAAACTTCTAGCCTTTAAGTTTTCCCCTGAGAGGGTGCCATAGGTATTCAAAGGAAAGAATGCACTAGTAAAATCCAGGAGTGAGCTGATCTAGTTAATATAGCCTGTTCAGAAGCTCCTTCCAGGAGAGACTCAATAGTTTGGTCATTCAAATTGAACTGGACAAAGTTCTTGAGAAGCAGTGTAGTGAACAGACCTTTTCTGGTCCTTCTGGTGACAAGCAGATTCTGAAAAAGATCTTATCCTATCTTTGGTGAAAAACATTTTCAAAAACCTTCATGTTGATTTGTAGGTGAAATCAAGCCTGATAAATGGAATTGGACTGTAGGATAAAAGATTGCCTCTTACAAATCTTGTCATATATTATGCAAGACCTTGTCTCCTAGACTTCTAGAGAGCATGGCTAATGCAATGGCTTCCTGTTGTATTAGCAGTGTCCCTTATGACTTGGGAGAAGAGAATATGACAGGCAGGTTAATCAAGCTATGCATTGATGAATAATATCTGCTAAGTTTGTCACTCTGTATTTTTGTCATCCCTATTAGTAAAATAGGACTAACTAGATTTCAGTGGTGGTTTTAGCAATAAGCACAAGAAAAATCATTCTGGGTCTGACCAGAAGTTTGTGTAATCCACTATCTTTGAGCGTATTGTCTCCAACAGTGGCTTAAAGTGGGTACATCAGAAAGAGAATAAGAAGCATTTAGCCCGGAGAAGAGAAGACTTAAAGTTAACCTAATAGCAGTCTTCCAGTATCTACAGGGAAGTTTATCAAGAAGATGGAGCCAAGTTCTTCATAGTAATGCATGATGAGGGACAACAGTCATAAATTGAAACAAAATGTTTGTACTGAATATAAGGGAAAGCTTAGTCACGGTGAGGACAATGAGGCAGTGGAACAGATTGCCCAGAGAGGTGATATCCTGTCCTTTCTTTCCAAGCCAGTTGGATAAAGCTGTGAGCAACCTCGTCTGTTCTTATAGCTGACCCCGTCTGGAGCAGAAGGTTGGACTAGACACCTCAGAATGTCATCCTGAACAGTCCCTTGATTCCATCTGAGCAAACATATCATGATACTTCACTAGAATACTCTCCCAGTGTTTTGGGTCTTCCTGAGGAATGCCTTGTACTTGGTGTCTGGCACAAATGTCAGATAACAGAAAAGGGCAAAACCAGTTATCCATTCACCTGTTAGGTCTGGACTCTTCACAGATGTTCAAAGCAGTTAAAGCCCAAATGCCATTCAATTTCAGTGGGTTTGAGATCTGCTGAGCTGCTGAAAACCTGTGTATTTGAAGTCAGGCAACAAGGGTGGAGCTGATAGCAACAGGAAGGGACAATAAAAATGTGGAATTTCTTTTCATGCTCTGTTTTTGGGTGCCTACCTTCAGTCCACAAGGGGCTGCCTTTTTTCAAAGGGCGTTAAATACTCAGCTGTCCCTGAAATGTGTGATACCTCTTAGACCTCAACATCTCCAAGACGAAGGTTTACCTTTCTCATGTTTTCACTTACATTAGAGGATAATGAAAATTCACGTCAGGCATAATAAGTTCCCTTCCCACTCCCTACCATCCTCCCTGAGGGCATAACAAAGCAGTGCCAGAGATAATGTAGATCAGATAACTTAAACTCTGCTGTCCAAGGTTTGAATCATAAAGCAGCCATCTCTTTAAAAATTATGTCACTTCATTACAATGCAGATCTCAGTGATGTTTATAGTGAATCTCCTCTTAGGACAAGGTTCTCCTCTGCAGAGGAGTATTTTATTAATGGTCCTTGCTATGGTTTTAAATGAAAAAAAGTTTTATTCCATCCTCCACTTCTAGGCTGTTTTCTTTGCATCCACCCTTTATTTAGTTTCAGTGTACAAGTTGTATTCATTTCCTAAAGAATAACTTTTTTAAACATCTTTTTCATAAACTTTACCTCTTAACTCAGTGGGAATCTACTTTTTCCACAGATCTGTTGTTCAGAGGAGTCTATGTTGCTTACCTGTATTCAAAAAAATGTCCAGGTTAATTGGATGAAAAATACATTTTTATGATAGATCCCAAAGGATTCATTTCCTTTTATTTTCCTTTCTCCTCTTCTCCCACAATTCCTTTTTCTGCACCTTTCAACCTCACTTAAAGTCTGAAAAGGCCCTGGCCCATTCTTAGGCATCTATTGACACTGGTTGTCCCTCCATTTTCAGCTGTAGACATACCCCGTCCATACAGAGCAGAGTCAGAGCTAAATTTCATCCCAGATTTAGGAGTTTGGTTTATGGACTTTTTCTACTTTTGTGCTTCTCCCCTTCCTACCTCTCACCCAGTGTTTAATTTGATGTAGTTTTCCCCCCAAAAGGCCCAAAGTATATAGGTATGTGTATTTATAGGAGCACATCATGACTGAGTGATGATAAAATAGTGTAGTGAAACCCGCAGATAAGGCAATCTTTGTTAAGCAAACTTTTACTACTGGTGAAATATCAGTGTTCAACTTATATTTCCATATGAAAAAGTGCCCTGAACATGATTACAATAATGCCTACAATCAATGTAGCTGAAAACATTTGGGAAGGAAAAATTCCCTTTCATTTTTACTTTGTGCTCTTGTAATGTATAATCATTTTCTCTTGTAGTCAGCCAGCTTCTCCCTTGCTGAGCAGATCCACGTAAATGTCAACAAGGGAGCAGGAAAACTCTTGTAAAAGACAAACTCCAGGATCTAGTATTTAAGGCATGCTCTTATAGAAACGGAAACTTTTTCAGAAAATATAATTTCTCAAAAGCTCACTTCAGGAGCTCTAGCACATGGTATTGAGTACTGCTTTGCTCAGTTCTGATCAGATGCTGCTGTTGTGTCATTTCTGTGGCTTAGGGCAGGTTCTGCTGTGTTTTTGAAGTTGATTGTTACACCTCAGAGGAGGTGCTCTAAGCACTTTTTTTTCCCACAAATTTATGTTTGGATGTCTTGGTTGTAGTGCATCAGGCATGCTTTTCTAACCAGAACTTGTTTCTTTGACAGACTTCCTTTCAAGTCTTTCCAGAAATATCTTCATTTCTCTGCCTATTTACTTCGGATTTTGTTGTTGCTTGTTTTAGGGAACTGACTGTGGTCAGCTCTTCTTGGGCTGTTAAAGCAATATTTAAGGTCTGGATTTACTTTCTTTTTAATCTGGATTTCATACGTACTTAAGTGGAAACCAATATGTACTATAGCACACAACATAACCTTTGAGACCACTAAGTCTTGAGAGGACTTTAGAAAGTGGGGGTTAGAGGGAGGGGGGAAAAAAAAGTTTTGCCAGCAGAGAAATGCTCTCTGGAACAGGAAGATAATGAGATAACCTTGTGGAAGATTTACAAATGGTGGTTCATAAGAGGTGGAAGACCTCACCAGGGGATGAACTGACCTTCACAAAGATGATGGATCAGTTAAGGCCTGATTGTAGCAAACGTCTTCTCATGAGTAACAACCATGTGTATTCACTAGTTGCTGTAGTTTCTTTAAGGCAATTATTTTTTCTCTTTCAGAAATCACAGCACCCACCCTTTGGATTAAGCACTTGGTCATCAAAGACTCCAAACTGAACAGCTCCAGTGTAAGGAATTCAGGTAACATTCCATCTAAAAAAACCCCATTTTTTTTTAACTAGGCTGCAGTCCCTCACCATCTGTTCTTGTTTAATTCTTTCTTCGTTGTAGCTATCCTGTTGCTTTTCAGTGTTGCAGGATTTGAAGTGCAAGCTACAAAACAATTTCAGATAGCATCCTCTTTTATGTCCAGAAGTCCACAGTCTATGTGTGATGAGAGATGTTTCTGTTTCCCCAAACCACAACTGTGGAACCTCTAATTCCTGTTAATTCAACCCAGCCAGCTGTCATCTTTATTCTGTTTGCTGTTCAGCAGTCTTTCATGGATGTACAAACCGATGCATTTGGCTGTGAGATGTGGACTGTGGTTTTGGTCTAAACAGTTGAGAAAATACAGAGAGGGGCTTCTTTTCTAGCAACTTCAAGATCCTTCTCTGCAGGGAATATTATTTGATAGAAAAATGATTGGATTATTTCACAACTGAAAGTAGGTTGCTTATGTCTGGGCCTAAGTAAATGTTGAGATTATTTTTGTGGGTGATAGAGTGGATGAGGAAAGACCCAAGCATAAAAAAAGAGCAAAGAAAAGATCTTGAACATGAGTGGGAAAAGGGGGAGCAGAAAGATGTGAAGTTAAGATGTAAAACTTGAAATTGGAGATGAGGGTGAAACTGTATGGAGTCACTGAATTCACAAACTGGAAGAATCTGAAGAGGAACTTTAGGGAGTCTCGTCAAGAATGTTTTTTATATGATATATTTTAACTGATGTGGGAGAAAGGAAGAAGGTAAAGGGAATATCAAAAGCAGAAAATTACCTTAAGAAGCCATGGGTTTACTTTAAATTTTAAATAGGAGCTGCTACTATTGCATGTATTTTATGAAACAATATATGCCTAGATCAGCTGTTGGGAATAACTCCAGTCCCCAGAACAGATAAATTGTGATAGCCTGAAGTACCTCGTCACCTCATATTTCTGGATTAGCCAGAGAGCATTCATGGCACTTAGCAGTTCCTGTGCCACTTCCCAACTGCAGGGTGAAATCAGTGCTAGGTTAGGTGAGATTCTCTTGCTGCAGAGTGGAGAAGGGCTCTTAGCAGGAGGACATCCATCATTGCCCAGACCCCAGTTTTAGCAACAGTTTCCTATGCCTCGCTTCCTGACTGTTTTTGTAGTAGGGTGGTCTGTGTAGGAACTGCCAGTGGGAATCATCCAGAAGCTTCAGATGACGTAGGAGTATTGGCATTCTTTTTTAAAGATGTCTTTCATGGGAGAACAAATGCAGCTTGTGTTTTGGGAGCTTCTGGGACAACCAGCAGCTCACAGTGCAATTGAAGGTGGCAGTTTAATATTAAAATCCTATGAAATGGGTCCTACCTGTCTTGGAGACTAACTTCCTTTCTAATGCAGCAAACCTGGTAGCTGCAATGGAAATAACAGTTCCTAAATCTGGGTTCCAGGAGGCTACAAAGGGATGTGGGAGCAGGAATGTCTGTCTCCCACCCTTTCTTGGCCCAACAGAACCAAAGTAGTCTGGCTTTCACGTTGTAAAGGCAATCAGTTTGTTCAACTGTTTAGTCAGGAAGCTGCCTGATGTAAACCGGAGTTATGTTCATGGAAGAGTTCTTTTTGTGAGTTTCTTTTGTCCACTTTTTTTTTCCATTTTTTCTGATGTAATTTCTGTTATTCCAACAAGATTATTGTGGGTGCATGCTACAAATTAAAAATAAATGATCTTCTGGAAAATTCAAGAGTTTCGTAAGAGGTGGTTTCTACAGCAAGCTAAAAGGAGGTGTGGTTCATCTGACTCAGTTTTACTGACTACCCTGACAGACACTCATTCGGTGTAGGATCTCATTAAGAGACTGAGCTGCCAATTTTTTTAGCCCCAGATTTCCACATTAGACCCTACAATTACACAGCCATCTCAATTTCTTACACCAAATTATTGATATCAAGAAATGATGCCTCATCAAAATAAGACTATGGTTTAGCTGATATTAGGTGTGGGCTACTTTAGTCTGTTTCTTTCAACCAGTGAAGCCTAGTCCCCTTGGTTGGTACCTTTCATTCTTTTCATCCCTTGTCATATATGTTAAAAGGCAATTAGGGTAGGTGGGATCAAACAGCAAAGAGCTGGGAAGGATAATTATCTTTTAGAATCAGGTTCTTCAAATGTCTTCAAGTCTGTCTTTGCTGAAGATGATGAAAAAGCTGTCAAGAGATGGGCATGCAAAATTAGGGGATGTTTTTAATTGCTTTTGCCCCTTGTCAGTTTGAAATATTAATGCTCAGCACATTTCTGATTTTTCATTTATTTTTCAAAGGATTAAGGTAAGTTTTACTAGTGCAAGATTGGATTTTTGGTTTTGGCATTCACTCAGCTATATTGTCTCTCTGAGCTTGCACTTACCGTCTTGAAGCAGATACAGCCTGGTATCCTCTTGCAGCAATTTAATGGGATCACTGAAATTAGATGTGAGAGAAGACCTAGTAGGTCATCTAATCTACTGCCTTAGGGCTAGTGAATGTTGGTACTGTATGAACAGCAGCATTTTCTAGTGTAGCATAAATGCCTTAGGCAATAAAGATTTCACTTCATCCCACAGAAAGCTGCTCTTCTGTCTGAACTCAGTCTCAGGATTTTTCTTTTTGTAATATCCAGCCTAACTCTTTTTTTGTTTCTGTTGTTTTTCATTAATCTTGAGTTCTTGAAAGCCTGCCCTATTCCTTGGAGTTTGTGTACTGAAACACTTAACCCTGATCTCTCTCCTCCCTGTGGTGGTTATATAGCCCTGTTCTTTGCAGTGAAGAGAAGTCCAGTAGATACTACTGTTAGAGAACGTGTGCTGCTCTCTAATCAGCACTGACACTGAACATCTTGGAAAACTAGCACCATCACTGTATCAACCATGAGGAGAATTTAAGAATTGCTACATGGAGACAAATAAGCTCTGTAATTTGCTATCATTTGTCTCTGGTCAATGTTAGACTTCAGGGTGAACCAACCACCAGGCAGCTGAGCATTGCAGAGCTGATGACACCCTGTGTTGCATACACAGCCTGTATCTTGTAAGAGCTGCATTTGAAATCTGAGCGTTCCATCTTCCATTTACTGTTGACAAACAGAAGAGGTTCTCCTGAAATAGTCTTCTCTCTTGGAGCATTTACGCTTTGCTTGGCATGTGTAAATACTAATTAAGCTAGGGATCAAGAAAAGCAGAATGACTCTAGCCTGGTAATTAGAGCACTTGACTGAGAATCTATACGTCTCCAGGCGTTCTGCCAGTGAATTTTTCTATGCTAAGTAAAACAGCATTGCTAGGAGGGATTGCTAGTGCTGTTACCCCAGCCCATCTTAAAGAATGAAATGACAACTAGATCTCTTTCTCAGTAGGGTGAGGTGCAGGTTCTTCTCAGAGGCAGGAACCAAAATATGAACATGCTCTAACATCTGAATTGTTGAGTAGCAGAAAAGTTACTGGTTTTCTACACTTACGCACTAAGTCTTCTGCTTTATGAATCCTAAGAGCCCAAAAGTCAGTTTTTCTTTTTGGGACAAGTGAAAGATCTAGGTAAACACAGTATTTTGTTTGCTGTGGCAAGATGACAAAAACATTTTTTGGTGTTTGCTTTGAATTGATTTTCACCTTCCCTGAACATCCACACCTGCATGTGCACACACATGGATACCCCAAACTAAGCCTGTTATTTAGCACTGTCTTCTGTGATGTGTCATTTATTTTTAACACTGCCAGAGCAGGAGACGATACAGATGGGACCTTTGCAATGGCTGTTCTCTAATCAGCATGGGTGGGAACTGTCTTTTCATTCTACTTTTACTTTTTCAGCCTCCTATTTTCCTACCTCCTACCCCCAGCCTATTCCAGCCTACAACAGTCCAAATGATTATTCTTTTACAGTTCTTAACCTAGGGAAACACTTGATAATGTATCCTGCTTCCAAGAAAATAAATCTAATGGCTGCCTGTTTGGGAGCACCCGTCTCTACTGAGGAATCCATAGTTATTCCTCATTTCCAGAGCTGAGTTATCTCCAAATCCATTTGTGCTACTTAGTGATTTGGTTTTAGTTAGCAAGAGATTCCAGCCTGTATCCAGCTTACCCTGACAACCTTTAAGAAAACCACAGAGTGATGTAATGAGCTCATGCATGGAAAAATAAACAACTTTAGAGAAACCAGCAGTAGCAGCCTCAAGTAAATATTCTGCAGTCACTGGGGTTTTGAACATGACGTTATTTGAAAGGAAGAATGAGTAATATATTAAGGTTAGCAGCTGAAGACAGGTTTGTGTGTGCCTAGTTAAAAAGGAAAGAAAAAAAAAAAAAAAAAGAAGAAACCCACAGCTGTTTATTTCAAAATCTTGCTTGTTGAATGGTGGCCAACTCCATGTGGCCTATTCTGTTCAGCTCTGGCACCCAAGCATCATGCAGACATCTCATGTGACAGTTTTCCAGTGATAGAGCTTTCTGGTGTCAGGAGCTCTTAGTAGACAGAGTATAACTGTAAATGAGCTTTAAAAACAAGAATGGTGGTATTCACATTTCTTTTTGTTAATTGAATTCACTTGGAGCCCAAACTTCAGGGCTTCTCAAAGGGAGAAACCGCTTGAAAGCCGCATATACTTTTGCAAGAAGCAGAAGCACAACCCACCATCCACCCCAAAGGGAGTCTGTGTACTCTTGGATGCAGTTTGTATCCAGAGATCTGCACAGTGAGGTGGGATGTGATTATATCATGTGCCCCACCAGGATCTGGATTCTCTGGTTTTTCTCTATTGATTATTTTTTTTCCCCACTTGCAGGAAAAAAAACCAAGAAAACCCACGTGGCACCCCAAAATAGCTGCCTTCTTTCTAGTACTCACCTAGGAAATGATACCATTTTGCTGCATGCCTTTCTTAAGGATCAGGGATAGTAATTGCTCCTAGGGGGAATGTACTCATGGTATGTTGCCTTAGCCATACGGAGTCTTTCTAGGATCCCATACATTTAACAAGGAGTCTGTTTTTAAGCCACCTATATGGAGAATCAGTGTAGTTCCTTGTGAGTCAGATTGTCAGGTGAAACCAACCAATATATAACGGGGCAGGGCCTGCTGATTTGCCCTTAAAAAGAATAAACCAGTTGTTACTTTATTATTATTATTTTTTATTAGTATTTTTGGTATACATCAAAAATAGCCAAAGTTAGATAAAAGTCTGGTTTGTTATTAGGACTTTCCTTTTTAGTAGTGAGGACTAACCCCAAGGAGCTTGAATGCCTATATTATTTTCCAGAGTGGGGAGACAATGCACTCATTTGTGTTGAATGTATAGTTATTTGGAGTTGGAGCAAATTTCCTTGTGCCTTGGAAATGTGGAACACTGCAGAGACCAGGGAGCCACAGGTAGATTCAGGTGAGGCTCTTGAAAAGCAAAGCACTGTTTTGAATGGGGGCAGTTTCTCACCTGTCTCTATCCTGTCTTCTCAGCCTTATTCCTTAGCTGTCTTGTCCTACTCTTGGTGTACAGCCCTCCCACCTTGTTATTTAAAGATGTGTGAGACCATGGGCTTCTGCCTCTCCTGATACTTTACTCCTACTTTTTGCTACTACTAAACTAGTTGTGTTAGTTCCAACTGACTGGCTGTCTCTTCATGCCAGTTGTGTTAATGTTACTGTCCAAATGTCTATTACAGGATTGTAGGCTCTTCCCCAAAGTCTGTGGCTGGTTAATGTTAGTCAGGACACCAAGTGTAGGAGATGGGTGAAAGCAAAAGCTGATCTCACTCTAGCAGGAAAGCAGGTTGAGAAGGAAAGGTAGCCAGGCACAATTGTGCTTTAGTGACATCTGAATAAGATGTAACAGTGGCAATGGAATTGGAGAATTTTGGTGCCTGGGAATGGCATCCTAATGCTGACTGCAGTCCTCCTTGGTGAGCATTTTGTTCCTTCCATCTCCTGGGCATAACACCTGGCAGTAGTGGATTTTGAACTTCCCCATAGCTGAAGAAGAAAAGTGTCAGTGATGATGTCAAGAACAAGAGTTCATGGGAGAGAATCAATGAGTCAAAGCTTTTGCCTTTTCTACTGTCGTCTATTAATGTGTACTCCTTGGCTCTTGTCCTGTATCTTGAGTCAGTGCCTACCAATACAGTGCTCTTCTGACCTGTCAAAACCTTTGGGCTAAAATCTGTCACTTTACTGTCCCACCTGCCAGAACCACTTATCTTCAGACCTTTCTATTAGTCCTCCCACCCCTTATTGTGAGGGTTTGTTTTGATTTGGTTTTGAATTCATTTTGATTTAGGTTCTGGCTTGGTATCAAATGAAGCAATCTCAAGAGAAGCTCCTGTTGAGTATGATATGAAAACTTACAAATTTCCTTGTCATAGCAAATCTCTATGCTCTTCTCTGCTGAATTCTTGCTTCCTTGCAAGCCAAAATGTGATGTTTCTCCCTTACTTTCTACTCTTCTTTTCCCTTTGTCTCCATCTGTGGTACGACCACCCCTTCCTGTCTTTACTGCTGCTTGGGAGGTCTCTGTCTCTTCCTCCCTCCTGAAGTTCTGAGAAGGTGTGATATATGTGATGCCCAAGTGTGATTCTCCCATGGTCTCAGTGTGACAGATATGGTGAAGAAGGGAGTATGTACGGGAGAGCAGAAGCAGGGAGAGTGGAAGAATCTAGGACCAGGACCCTTCTCAGACAGCCAGCAAACAAAGTCATAAATAACATGCCATTGGGGACCAGTTAATCTGCTCTATGAAAAGGTGCAAAGTATACAAGTGGGAAAAATAACATTGTATAATAATCAGCATGCAACCGTAGGTGTTAAACCATATGCAACTAGGCAAATAAATGAAGCTCCCCCTGAGTGCTGTGTGATAAATCATTCCCAAAGAATGCAGTCACTCCCCCCTCCTTATCCCCCAAAGAAAGAAAACAAATTACTCTAGACATGGAGTCATAACTGCTACTCTACAGCTGCCAGTTAAGGCGAGTGGACAGGGAGTAGTAGGAGAGGGGGAAAGATATAAGAAGCTGGGGTAAAAGGGGAGAAAAAACAAACCTGCATTTAAAACCACTGAGGATTTGGAAATGCATCATTTGGAAAGGAAATAAGCTCCAGCACCAGACATCACCTGGACATACAGGGACAAATGGAGAGTGGAGAGGTCAACTTTATGAAGTTTATTTTGCTTTTTAGCAGAAGCTGGTTCATATTGGAAGGATTGAATTGGTTTGCTGAAGGTAATTCCTTAGCAGCAAAGTGCTCCTTGCTGTATGTGATAGCAGCATTCAGCACAGGCTTATATGTGGATCTGTACTTCAGACATCTATTTGAACATATATTGATGCCTGCAGATAGACTACAGGTATTGACTCACCTTCCTGCCTCTCTTGAAATGTTCCTGTCATCTTCACAAGAAAGATTATAACATTTTTAAGGTGCCATAAATAAGGAGGAGCTGTTTCAAAGTAAGGGCTTGACCTGCACTCCTAGATACCCTCTGGAAAATTGACCTAAGCTTCTTCTGAAACCAAAAGCCCTGGTGGGGCTTGCAAGTGATTTGCAAGGAGACAACTGAAGAGTAAAAGGGTTCAGTGGTATGCAGATCAGTGTATCCCTAAGAGTGTCTGCTGCACCCAGCATTGTCCAAGGAAACGATGGATATTGCCCAGTAGACCACAAGGCTGTGAGGGAGCAGATCTGCATTCCAGAACTGTTGGAAGACCCTCCCCCCCATGAAGGCTTCCTCCTTCTGGTGCCAAGCTTAGGGTGAAGAGGTTCTCTACTTTGGTGGGTCTTAAAGAGGGAGTGAGTAGATGATGAGAAGGGAAATGTGTGAAGCCCTCCAGGAGTATCAGTAGGGCTTGTGGAGCAGCAGCATAGGACATTTGAGGAAAATGTCATAGAATCATTTAGGTCAGAAAAGACCCTTAAGATCGAGTCCAACTGTTACCCTAACACTGCCAAGTCCACCACTAAACCACGTCCATAAGCACCATGTCTACACGACTGTTAAATACCTCCAGGCGTGGTGACTCAACCACTTCCCTGGGCAAAGAAATTTTTCCTCATACAACCTAAACCTCCCCTGGTGCAACCTGAGGCCGTTTCCTCTCATTCTATCACTTCTTACTTGGGAAAAGAGACCAATGCCTGCCTCGCTACAGCCTCCTTGTATGTTGATTATGTTCTCTTCACTTTCAAACTAATGTCAACAAACCTGTGAGCTGTTGTAACAGTCCTGTCTATATTTGGGGGGGGAGGGGGCACAAGTAAAAGCTGCCATCCTTATGTTCCCTTTCTCTTCGCAGTCATCTCATTTTTGCATTTTGTCAGACCACCAGAAGTGGTCAATGGGAACCAGTGAGTACAGTTTGTGGTGTAGTTCATGGTTGGCTTAACTTGATGCTTTTCTGACTGTTGAAGTGGTGCTGAGTAGCTGGAAAGACCTTTTGGTAGAAGGTCCCAAGGGTTGTCTCTAAAGAGTCAGGAAAGCAGACTGGACAAGGAACCCACCTTCCGAGCCAGGTAGAGATGGGAATATGTTTAAAAAGCAAGGTAGTGTTCAATCTCCTGGAACACGTGAGGAAGGAAGATGTGTTAAACTGGCTACCTTCACTCTGGGTGAATGGAATGGCATTTCTCTGGTTTCACCAGTTATAACGCAGGGAGGCCTGTGATCCTGCTGTTGTCATCGTTCTCCCACCTCATCTTAAGCTCATTCAACAAGTTCTGACACCACAAAGCTGCAGCTTCTCTCTGGAGCTGGGCCCCCCAGAATGCATGGGGTCCCACAGCTGGAGGGACTGTTCCCTGTGTAAGGCTGCAATTCAGAGAAGTCCCACTGGGAAGAACACTAACCTCAGTATCACTCTGTAGTCCTTCCCTTGCCTTTCAACACAGAGCGTGAAAGAGGGCTACCTCCATTTCATGACACTGCTGAAGTGGGAGCAGTTTCTCTGTCTGGTGGCTGATGTCTGAATCCCGTATGTTACATCGTGGAACTTCTGTGTTTTGCCTGGAGACAGCTGACTCAAGTTAAATGTCCAAGAGTGAGTGCTAGCACTCCTGTCAGAGGCAGTTCCCTCTGCCTCCTCGTAAAGTGCTAAATACTACAGGAAAAAGGTGATCTGTCATTACATGGAAAGACTCATCACACTATAAACCTGTCTCTCTTCTCCCCTTTTACTCACCAGCAGTAGCATAAAAAAAGAATGTTACTGTAGTTAGGAAGACCAGTCTGAAATACTTTTTACCTGCCTGTGACAGTTTTCAAAAGCTTTCTATTTCATGTCCTATAATTATACACTTACAATACTGTAAAAATAGTTGCTCGTATACTCCAGCCAGCAGAGGTAGGCAAGTTCTCCAACAATTGCTGTTCTAGTTGTTCCAAGCACTATTAAAAACAGGTGTGGAAGTGAAAATAGTTTCCCAATAATGTTAAGGCTCCAGTGGAAACACCTATGGCTTCTCATTTTATTGAATAGCATTCCTCAGTGTGGAAAGAGTGCAGTGAGAAGGGAGTATAGGGAAAATGAATGAATGTGTTCAGAGACAGGTGGCTTATCTCAGAGCTAGGTATGCCACAAGCTAACAGTGCTTAGAAACTATGTGAAATGGAAAAGAGGAGTTAGGGAAGAAAAAAACGCAGACTCCAGGTAGCTTCCTCTCATAATTGCAAGAGCAGTGTCTAAGGTTGAAAGCTTTTCTACTGCTGAAAGCTTTTCTACTGCTGAGGAACTATCCTGATGTAAAGAACTGTGAGGGCTGCATTTTGGTGCCAAACTTTGTCTGCTCAGACCGCGGAAACCGTTGCTGTGTAAAGGTACTGCACAGCTACAGCTGTCATACAGACTATGGAAGCCAGGTGCATTAGGAAGATTAGACCTCAGAATCAGAAAACTTAAACCAGCTCAAATATCTTCAAGATTTTAGGCTGTGTTTGCAAAGAGGTTGCCTCAGTCATCCAGTATCTGCTGGAGCTTCTCAGTCCGTGTGAGGAGAGTAGAAAAGACCTAAAGCGGTTGCATAGTTTTCTTCCTCCTTGTTTTAACTCAGGGTCATATCCAGTTAACAGCAGCTCTGACATGTGTAACCTGTTCCTAATTCAGTGACAGGGATCCCACTGCCTCTTCCTATGAGTGAACAGTTAATCACCAGGGCTTCTTTGTATCAAACCTAAATCTCCTTTCTCCAAGTAAGCTGACTGCTACTTGAACTACCCATGGGGAAGAAAAAAAAAATCTCCAACCATCTCTTTTTATATAACAGCTTTTATGTCTCAGAAGACTAAATGTCATCCCTAGACTAAACAAATGGAATTCTTTCAGCCTTTTCTCATAGATCAAGTTTCCTAGCCTTCTGCCTGTTCCCTTTGCTCTCTCCTGCACTCTTGCCAAATGGTCCACCTCTCCTTCAAAGCACAGTGCCCAGAGCTGGACACAGGGCTGATTTAAAGGCTCACCAGTCCTCAGTGACAGTTTCTTATGTGAGGCTGCTGTCACTACATCCCACAGCTAGATTCACCTGTTTTGATTTTTTTGTTGTTGTTTGCAATGTCATGAAGTTGCAGACTTTTCTGTGGTCTACCTAAGCTCCTGACCATTTTTTTCCAAGTCTTGCTGTCTCGCCAATAATTTCCTCTCTATGCACTGAGTTTCTCCTTGCTGGTGGTTATGGTTTGTACCTGTAAGTTGTGATCACAGTGATTTAAAACCATTTATCAAGATTACTTTGAATTCTTTCCTGAATTTCAGTCTGTAAACTGGATGCTATATTCCACTAGCCAAATTGGTACTTTAATTTGATACAAGACAAGTCTCATGTCAGCTTTCAATACTGTTTCACAGAGAACTTTTGAGACCTCTCCTCTTGGAGCATGTTTTTCTTAATCTACAGTATTAGGCAACTATCTCATAGTAATTGTATGTAGTCTACATTTCTCTCATTTACTTATAAGAATGGTACAACTTATACTCTAATGAACCAGAATTAAATCAGAGCTCCATCTAATGCATTGTGTATGAACATGCAAATATTTGCATTTTTTTGCCAGGATGAGGTACTGTAGCCATAAAAAAAGTATCGTTCTCTTTCTGCCATCCTTCAGCTAGTCTGCCTACAACTCTAGGAAGACTAGGACTGTGTGACTGACTGCTTGAGAGATGGGGTGGTTAGAATTGCAGGTCCAGGTAGCTTTCAACTGACAGGTTTCAAGATGTGCAGGCATGGAGCTTTATTTCTGTGTGGTTTGGAAACCCTGTGGAGCAGATTCCTTTCCTAGCTGGGCAGCACCCAATGCCCACAGGTTCTACAAAGTGAGCACAAGTTGTGCATCAAAAAGTCCCTTGGCAAGTTCACTGTAATCCCTGGGACAGCTCTTCCTTCAGTCATTCCTCCTTATTTCAAGCTAGGGTGTAGATATTGAATAGACTTCTCATCACGTAAGACTGTCAGGAGTGCAGTGTGGCTTTATCGCTTTCAGCAGAAGAAAAATAGCAGGGGAAGGATGTGTTCCTGGATAGCTGAAGTTTAATGAGCCCCTTGGAACAATGCATTTTTTAAAAATTATAAGCCACCTGTTAAACCTTTGTATTGTACTTGTTCAGCACTGGAACATGTAGTAACCTCTGTTTCCTCTGTAGCCTACACTTTGGGAAATGAAATTGAGTGAGTACTAAGGTAAAGCAAGGACTGCTCAACTGGTACAGTGTGGAAGCACCTGCGAGGTTTGTTTTTCTCTTTACCTTTATGTTAGCCAGAATGCCCTGGAAGGACCACAGTCCCAGACAGAACAGGGTGGAGCAGGTAGCAGTACCGATGACTAACAGAGGTGCAGAGAGATTTATGCTATGCCCATGAGCTGTATTTGCTCAGCTGTTATCGTGCTCCTAGTAAACACAGAAGGGGTTGTTTCCCTCCACCCTCAGCCCTCCGCAGGGGGACAGGCAGCTACTGCCTATTCACCACGTTGCTTTGCTAGTCCTGCCAGCCCTTGTGTGTTTCCATACCCAAGGCTTTTCAAATTTTCTTTTTCCTCTGAGGTAGAAGGGATGCAGGTTTGGGATGCTGATTAAACTGTGCTGAACTTTCTCTGTGGAATGAGGCTGGGCTTTCTGCCCACAACTTTCCTAGGCTCCGAACTGGGATGAGGCACCTGTTCTCTCAGAGTGGACCTGGGTCCTGTTCGCATTAGAGCTCCCTTATGCAACATAAAAGCACCTTTAAGCTGGTGTATGTACTATGATAACATAACCATTTCAAGGCTCCTCTTCCCTGCCAGAGCAGTGTAAAGACAGGCTAAATAAAAATGAGAAATCAATCCTGTTTGAATTAAGCTTCCCTGGGAGACAGGCAAACACTTTCTCTCACTGAGAGGAAAACTGAGGCACAAAGACACTTAGTCCTCACTTTTGGGTTGGCACAGGATGTCAGTAGGAACTTGGCACTAGATATTCATACTGCTGCCTTTCGTTCTGTGCTTCACTAGTTCCTCATGGAGGGAAAAGCTGGGAGTTGAACAAAAAAAATTTAGGAGAGGCATGCGTTTGATTTTTTTGAAATGGTATTTTAAAGTCAGGTCCCTGTTGCGGCATTAACAATGGGGATTGGTCAAGAATCCTTCAGTAAAAGACCTTTTCCTCCCCTTGTGATGAATGCTTGTTCATTAAAACTGAAGCTTTTTGTGGGAACTCCATGGGAAAAGTTTCCCCAGTCCAGACAGAATTTCTGGTCAAAAGAAATGAGAGAGGGAAAGAGAAGGAAATCTGCCCTGCCTGGCATAGCCTGTAGCTCTGGGGTTAGGCTATTCACATAGGTTCATTGGAACTGGACAGAAGCACAGAGGGATATTAGACTCTCTCTTTTGCCTAGTTTGGAAGGAGGACTCCTGTCTCAAGGGTGTAGGGATCTCTCCAAGGTGTTTGGTTTTGGTGTTACAGTCTCCCTCTTTTAATAAGGAAAAAATTGGGTCAGAAAGGCAATATTAAAAAAATAATCTGCTGTGGTTGGATGGCAGATCTTCCTTATGTCCCACCCTAATCATCCACAGCATCCTCGCAGCCCCAGTGACTGATGCTTGGTGCTTTGGCTCTGATAGCAATGAGAGTTTCTGTGTGTCAGGAGAGCAGCTGGGGAAGGCTGCCTCATCCCCAGAGCGGTGCGTTGGCTGCATCTAGCCCTGCAAGCTGAGCATGAGAACTGTTAAGCACAAGCCTTTGGTTAGATGCTGCTAGACATTCTCTCTTCTCAGCTTTGTAAGGTAAACAAACACCCCATCTCTTTAATAACCATCTATTTTATTAGACAGTCAGATGAGTTCCTTACCTCATCCATCATTTTTATTTTTATTGTGCAGGCACTGGGTGTACGTTTGAATGTGTGTACTTAAGAGACCGGGAATGAGAGACCTTTTTATGAATCTGACCATGTATTTCTCAAAAGGCCATTACTAGGGGAATATTGTTGCATAAATAATGTACAACTGCAGATTTCCTAGCCCTGTTTTCCTGCAATAGTTCATGGCTTCAGAGACACTACTTTAAAAAATGTTTTAGGGAGTGTTAGAAGCAGTCAAGAGTAAGAAGGAACAAGCAGTTAGCATTTTAGAGCTGAGCAGTTAAGGTAAAACGGATATTTCTGCCAGTGATTCTCTCCTTTTGAGTGTGCATGCATTCCCTATCTTTTTTTCCTGTCATTGGATTTGTTGTAATCTAGATTTGCTGTCTCCCAAAGGTTTCGCTCCCCAGCAACAGCAAGTTGGCAAGTGTTACTCAGCTTCTTTGCTGATGGTTGTCTTAAGTCAAAGCAGAGATGACAGAAAACAGGGGAATGTGACAGTGCCTTTAAAAAAAACGGGGGGTGTTGGTCCTGGGAAGACTGTTTCTGTCCAACTGATTGGTGTCTTAAATGTTCTTCTCTCTCTAAATGTTTAATATAGGGAAAGAGGGAAATCCTTTTTTATCTTTCTGCGCCTGCAGCCCCCATTAACTCAAACAGGGAATAGGCTTTTAAGTACCCTGCACATATAATAAATATATGCTTCTTTGTAAGATGGCAGCTTAATTTCATAGCTGGCATTAAACCTTCTAGCTTGGCGATAGGCTTTCACTGTCCTCCATAAACATGGCCTTGGCAACAACAGCAAAGTTTCCAGAAAGCAGTCTGACTGGAACAGGCTGACTTCAGTGTCCTGGAACTGGGATAGCATTTGATGGTCCCCTCATTACCCATGAGACTGTCTTTCAGGGTGACAGTGTATGCAGTTCATGCCAAGTCCCATACTAGGGAAGCTGGTGGTATGGATTTCCCAGCTGATTTTGCTGGCTGTTGAAATACACCCCAACTGTTAATATTCATGTTTATTTTTTAAGGGAATTAAGTGCTGTTAGAGTGGTAGCCTGGAGGAAAGACCCTCTCTGGGGGCTAGTGCTAGTTAATATTTTTTCTGCTTAGTAGACAGATGTCACTGAAGGAACTTTCCACAGGGGTGTTGTCAGAACCTCCATTTAATGTCAACGTGTTTGCTATTCTGATCCCCTCTAGCTCAGGGAAGGTATGGTGGATCTGGAAAGGGTTCAGAGAAAAAACTGGGTCAGCTGGAACTCTTCAGCATGTAGAAGAGGTGAGTAGGAATCTGTAAAGCAGTGAGGGGCAGGGAGGGAGACTGCAAACTGTTCACTGTTTCATCTTCTAGAAGAACTAGGGTCAGCAAACAAAACTAGTTGGAGCCAGGTTTAGATCAAACCAAAGGATGTGCTGTCTTCCACATGCAACATGTAGTCAAACCACAGAACTAGCTGTAGGATGTCATAGTCAATAAAAGTTTATGAGGGGAGACATAGCAAACTGGTGGAAGGGAAAAACCATTGCTACTCACTAAGTACAAAATCTGTGTCTGTCTCTGCAAGTTTCTGGTCCACATCTGGTTGAGACATGAAATACATGGGGGAAAGAAGTATATGCTTGTTCTGTCCTCTTCTCCTCTAAGCTCCTGCTTTTGGCCATGGCTGGAGGTGAAACAGACAAGTTAGGCTTTGGGTTTGCCCCAGTATGTCTGGTTTATGTTCTTCAGGATGTAGTGGAATAGATGAGACTTTCGTAGTGACTACTTCTAGATGTATGTTAGAAATGAAAAAAATCTGATCTCCTTGCTATTTCAGTTGTACTGCTATCATTGCTAATGACAGGCCACTGACCCACATGCAATCATCAGATGGCAGATTTTACATCATTACATCTATTTGATGTCAACTGAACAAAACCTGTTAGATTTGTTTCACTCAGCCTTTAAACACCCTTCAAACAGGAAGGACTACTAATTAGTTCTATATTCTGGTAGTAAATGCTGTGACTATTCAGTTCCCACAGATTTTTGGTAATATGTGCAGAGAATTTTTTGCCATTTTCTATGGCATATTACAAACGTGTGGGTGAATATGTACATTTATTCTGTCTAACTTGCATACCTAACTGCAAATGTATGTCAAATAACATACTCCTTAAAATACATTTGTTCTTTCTTTTTTTTTTCAATAAAAGTAGCATTTTTTTTTATATGACACGCACAAAAAACCACTTTTTTTTTTTTAGAGTAATTTTTAGTGCTAGTTTTGAAAGACTCAAAGGAATTGAGAGGTCTTGGTTTGGCTTTGTACACTCAGGAAGCTTTGAGTATTTAGACAGAAAAATTCCTGGAATGTAGTTCTCTTCAGCACAATTTTTTTCTTTTGCTTATTATATAAAATGATGATAGGGATTTCTGCCCCTGTTTTTGCTTCCCCAAGCTGCATGAATGATCCTCCTCACCTGAGGGCCAAGGTGTGAATTGCTGTCGGCAGACTGTGGGTAAGCGGGCCCCTTGTGATGTAAGTGGTTTGTTAAGGAGCCTGCAGGCCTCTCACTCAATGACTTCTCTGTCCACGTACAGCTTGGGAACAGTCATGGGGCCTTTTTTTCAGATATGAAATCTGTCAGCAAAGTGAAGTCAGCTTAAATATCAGCTGAGGCTTGAGCTCCCTTTCAGTTTTTGTTGACTTTATCCCCTCCTGCTCCTTCCTGATCAAGTTTCTCTCTGCTTGAGTCAGACTTGCCGACACTTAAAGGTTTTTACTCTGTGCTTCGGTTGTGTGGATTTGTGTGTGGCAAAATTCAGGTGCCCTTCACATTCCCAGCCTTGACAGTGATTTGAAATGCTGGAGAGGGAGACCATTCTGGGCCTCTGAGACTCTTTAGTTGCTACAGTTCAATTAGAAACCAGTAGAAGTGCCTCTGGTACTCAAAGCATGCTGTACTTAGGTGACGCTGTGCAAACCTGCTGGAGTTTTTTGTGTTGTACCTGCTGCTACCAAGCTGAGGAATTCAAGTTGTGAATCAGCACCCCTTCCATTCCCCAAATATGGAACAAAAATTACTCTCTGCACTAGAATTTATCACCAAAATTGTAAGACATAACTGATGGGGTACAGACAGGCAGGCAACATACATGGAAACAGTGAGCATGTGTTAGTTGTGTGCTGAGCCTGTCCCGGGGGCAGGATGCTGAGGTCATGCCATGTCTACTGGCTGACCATGCAAACATCTGCAGGTTTGGGATGAAACTGTGGTGTCATTGCCTGTCAGTGTTGAAGCATTTTATGTCCTGAAAGCTTGAGGGGATTCTTGGCTGTGGCAAGGAATTTCAGATGTTGTGGCTTATTTATAAAAAGAAAAGAAAAAGCACAGTAAACTGCAAGGGAGAGGGAAGCTAGGGAAGGAAAGAATAACTATTCCTGCTTCTGTTTTTTGTCACTCTCTTAAGGATAAAAGTCAGGAGTTACATTGTTGTCTCTTTTTACCCTAGACTTAGACATGTTTTAAATCCTATGATCAGCTGCCTTGACTGCTTTCTGCCCTTCATGCATACTTCTTTTCTTTCTGTGATACCTTCAGTGGTTTCTAAAGTTGAAATAATTTTCCTGCTCCTCAAAGGGCCAGAGTGTTTGAAGACATGTAATGGGGAACTTCTGGCGGTTGAGCCAAATAGGTCTTAACATCCCATGGGTACTCTGTTCATCTCTTCCTGTTTTTGTGGCTGGTCCATATAAGAGGCAGCAGCCTGGCACCTCTCCATGCATCCATCACTCCTCTGCAGGTGGTAGTTGTAGAGACAGCATTAGGGCCAAAGGTGCCAGGCTGGCTGCAGAAGCCACTTCTGGGCTTCTTTCTGTTCTTTGGTCTGTGCCATCTGTGTACTCTGTTCTCTGGTTGATGATGTCTTTGGAAATAAACTTTTCTGTGTAATAAGCTATTAAGTGACAGGGTTCTACCTACCCCTCAGTAGGAAGCAACGTTGGGTGCCCTCTGTTTTCCAGGTGAGGGCAATGGTGAAGTCTGCTGGAGAGGTGATGGCAGCGTGGGTAGAATGGGATATTCTGTTCTGTTCCTGGCTGAGGTGTGTGCAGGTGCTCTCTGCACTGGATAAAAAGATGTTAAAACATAACGTTCTTTTCCTCTTGGGATTGTGTTGGAGAGATGCTATTGAGAGGGAAAAGTGTGTTGTAGTCTGGAGAAAAAGATAGTGGGACAGGGCAGGGTGTTTGCTTCCTTTGTTTAACTGGAAAATACAAGTCACAATTTAGGATCCCTCAGTATGCGAAAACATCATCTGGGAAATGATTACGCCGTGGCTGCAGTTAATAGTGACTTATTGTTATCTGATAGCTCTGTTCCAAAACCCAGGCGAACAGGAACAGCTTTTCCCGCTGTCCCTGGCTTGCTGGGCACTTGGAAGTCAATGTCTATAATCCATAATCTTGTGTCACAGCTAAACGTAGGAGGGAGCTCTCGATCCTGAGTCCCTAGGGATGTAGACATTTGGTGTTTGCTGAGAAGGAAATGCACAAAGGTCTCCTGATATGAAGGATACCCGTAGCCTGCTGAGCTGAGGAAGGTGATCTTGATTTGACTTTTTTTCTCCTCCCCCTCCAACCTCCCTCCCGTCTTCCAGACAAAGTTCACTCCTGTGACCAGGAAAGGCAGAGCGCCCTGGAGGAGGCCAGGCAGAACCCCCGCGAGGGTATCGTCATCCCTGAGTGTGCTCCCGGAGGGCTCTACAAACCAGTGCAATGCCACCAGTCGACTGGGTACTGCTGGTGTGTTCTGGTGGACACGGGACGCCCCCTGCCTGGTACTTCCACTCGGTAAGAGCTATAGGCCTGGTGAGATGCCTGCCTGGAGAAGATGAAATATAAAAAAATACTGTTGCTATGTTAGATAAGTTTCTACTTCTAGAGCAGTCAGCTCTGTACTTCCTTCCTTAGAGCTAGGAGTGCCATACGTGATGTTCCCTATTGAATGTTACTATGCAGCTCCCTCTCTGTAGGAGTTGGTGTGTAGTAACTACTGCCCTTACTTTCCTCTGTGTTAAGTATTCATGCAAAGCAGACTATTTTTGACTTGCAGCTTTTGGGTAGTAGCCGGAACCAGGGCTTTGCTCAAGAGTACAGATCAGGAGCATGAGCAGTGAAAAGACAAGTGGCTTTGTTGCATTATCCTCTGCTTTATACTTCCATGCCGCAGCCACTTGGATCCTGACCAGTACAGATTTAGAAGACTGCTTGGTTGTGAGTTGACAGATTTTAAGCCAGTGATAGATTTTTCTTTAAGTTACTCTGTCTCTTAAAACTACTAGGGGAAATCTTTTCTCACTTGGGGTTTGGAAAAAATTGTGGGTCTGGCAATTATAAAAACAGGCCAGTAGGAGTTGGGTCCTGAACTCTGCTAGATACAGTGATTCTGCAGAGCATGAACGGCTTTGGGGAAAAGCTCAGCCTGTGCCCACAAGAGTTGGAAGAGGCCCTTGTGCTGTTTGTGAGTCTGGGTTGGTAGCTGGTACTGGACTTCAGAGTATGCTCTTCCTTCTCTCTCCATTTCTGCTGCTGTTCTGATGCTTGAGAATAATAGTTCTTCTGCAGGTTTATTGGTTTCCCCTGCAGTAAGCAGATAAGACACAACTCCTTAGCAACCATCTGATGACACTAAAGCTGTATCACACAGTTGAGCATCTGCTGTTCTCCTTTTTCAGCTATGAGACCCCTGTGTGTGAAAGCGATGCCAGATCGAAGAGCACAGAGATTGATGATCCATTCAAGGACAGAGAACTTCCAGGTCAGAGAGGAACAAGATCCTGTCTCTGCCTTCTTCCCTTGTCTCACCTTGGGACTCTTTAAGAGACCAAGAATATTGTTGAGGAGATGGGGGATTTCCCTCACCATGCATGTTTTACCATGGGTTTTATTCTGTGTAATTTTGGATCACCTCCAGTTTCAGCAGTGAATTGGAAAAAGCTGGGAGTGTCCTGGGGGACGGTTTATTGCTGTCTGCCCTTTGAAAACATGTCTGGGATCAGAATTTTCAGGAAAGAAACCTGGATGCCTGGAGGTCCCCTGGGGGAAGAACGGGCTCAGCATTGAAATTCTTCTTCAAAACCTGGCCAGGACAGGATCCTTTCCATTTAGCAGGGCTTTTCAGCAGCTTGGTGCCCTCCAACCAATGAAAGAGGACACACCTGGCAATTGTCAGGGGACCAATTGGCTCCCTGACACTGCATGGACCAGGCAGGTCATATTCCTGGTGCACTAAGGTCCCTTAAATAATGCTGGCTCCTCACTTAGCTGTACTTTATCCCTTATTTTCTGCCTGGGACCCACTTTATCTCCCATTGCTGCTTGTTTTATATTCTGCTTTTCCCTCTTAACAGAGTGACAAGCCATAATTTACTGTTTGCCTACCTTATTTCTACTAGGAAGATATGCTGGGCACAGGTGTGCAGCTCTTAAAAATGCTGTCCTATCTGCCTGTGCCCTGTTTTTCCTTCCTGCCGCCTTTTGAAGGAGCAGAGTGAGGCACCCTCACTGACAGCCATTGCTCTCCTGGATGGGGGCTGACTGCTTGAAAACAGAAGCTACAGTGGGTCCCTCTCCACTATGAAGGATTGGTAGAGACCGAGAACTCTGCAGAAAGAGCTGGTAGCTCTGGATCCATTTAATTTTCTCCTGGCTGTTTCTAGGACTAGCATAAACTGAGTTGTCCCTGAGCAGGTTAGCAAAGGAAATGAGATTTGTTCCAGATATGCCTTCTGTGTCTCCTAATTCTCCTCCTGCTGGGTCCTGACCTCGGGCCCCGTAGCTTTCTGCTTAGCGACTCTGCCCTCAGCAGGACTCTCTTCTATGCAGCTCCTCATTTTCACAAGTCATGTAGAAATTTCCTATCTGCCTCCCTCTTAGATTCGAATTGACAGTGGCCAATTGGTTCAAGTATTACTTTGGGGGCTAGGGTGAGGGAAACCAGCTAAATGATTGCATTAAGGCTCATTTCCTTAGGAAATCATGCTAAAATAGAATAACCTTACTTCCTTTCTTCCCCATCCCCTTCTCCCCTTGCTTTACTGCCTCTCTCTGCACTTGTCCCTGGCCTCCCCAGAACTCCTCTGTGAAAATCCTTTGCTCTTGGGCTTTTTCTTTGAGACTATCTTTCTGATCTCTCAGGGAAGACAGAATGATTTTGTTTCCTTTCTCCCTCCCTTTCTGCACTGCAGCTGGACGAGGGGACAGGAACTGCTTGACACAGAAGAGGACACGTGATGCTCTGTAGCTTAGTGGTCTGGTCTCAGCATCAGACTCCAGGAGAGTTCCCCTCTCAGCTCAAGCTACTTTTCTGTGCCTGAGTAAACTTTCAGCTCTGTGCTTGGCTGCATTGGCTGGCATGATGGTTCCTGTCACTGAAAATATCCTTGTCTGTGGAGAAACTAGGAGATGGAGGATCTGATCCTGGTTTGTCTGCCTGAGAGATGCTGTGCTGCATGATCTTTTGATGCAAACTTGAGGTTTGTTTGATTAGCTGCTCTTGTATGCAAAAATTCACTGGTGAACCAGAACTGCAGGGAGTGAGAGAGGATATTTCTCTTCACCTTTTTCTGCTCATTTCTTAGCAGAACTGAATATTAAGAAAAACTCCTGCTTTAATTTGAGACCGATCATTCCATTTGCACTCAATTCTGCAAAGGGGACCCCATACCTTATTCCTTTTCTAGAGGTTTGCCCATTCTTCAGACTCTTACTGCTGCAGGCAGTGTGCTCCTTGGCCAGTGTGAAGAGACTCTGCAGAGGCCAAGGTGGGGGAGACATAAGTCCACATCCTTGCATACCTACACATACCCTCTTCACAAACTCTGCCATGGCTGTGGCCAGAAGAAAGAAAGAAGGAAGGAAAATGTTGCTTGCACATAGCAAATGGCAAGCTGCTAATTCCTGCAGACGGTGAGATGCTGAGGCCCCAGGGAGATGACTTCTAGCAAATGGTTTTTCAACCTTCTCATTACTGCAACAAAAAGCTCCTTTAAGTGAGTGGTCTACTCTGGCTGCCATAGCAGCTTACCCATTACAATGCTGACATTTTCTGGACCATGTGCCAAACAAGTGCTGAAGGGTGTGCGTGTGTGTAATGCACATAATATGGAGACAGGCAAGGGACTGTTGGTTAGCTATTGCAGAGAACTGAGCCTGTAATACTGCAAAGGAGGGAGTTTTGTCAGATCAATTTGCAAGCTGCTTTCAGCTGTCAAGGGATTACAGTAAGTTTCTGGTGCTCTGTTTGGGGTGCACGTGCTTCTCTGCTTGTCCGAGAAAAGCAAAAAGTGTTGATACTGCTGTGTGTTGCTGAGGGAGGCTGTTTTCTGATGTCTGTTGCCTTAATCAGCTGATTAATTGGTAGTGCATGGTGGTTTGGGAAAGAGAAGAGGTAAGGGATGTGGTGATAACTTCTCTGTCATATCAAGATGGGAGGTGGTGGGTTTTGGACAGCAGTTTTGGAGGCGGTGGGTTGAAGTTAAGTATGCTTGTTCCTGGATAGGCTAGAGCAATTGTTGCAGTATTAATGTGGTAGTAAATGAGACATGCTTTTGGTCCTTTAAGAAGCAAGGAAACAGCATAGATTGCTTCATAGAGGTGAGGAGATGGAGAATTTCATCTCAGCTGTGCCATAACAGGCTGGCACTGTTAAGGATAGGAGGCTCTGTCAGTCTGTGGTTATGATGGTGAGGGGGGGTTGACTACCTCAACACTAGGTAATGGAAATGGTTACCAAGTTCGTCTTCAGCCCACTTTGTCCCGCTTAAGCCAGCAGTGACTGGGAGCGATTACCACGTGTTGATTTAGACTGACGTATTTCCCATGCAGTGCGATCATGCAAAGAATTGAATTATTGTGGTAGCTGCTGGCAGGCAACACTCTCTATGCCTGAAGAAGAGAGTGCAAGAAGCAGTTCTCACTTTGGCTCGTGCTTTGGGAAGCTTTAAGCTGTCAGTTAGGACCTCAGAAAGGCCATGTTTGCGGAGGAAGATGATCCAGGAGGTAATGAGTTGTTTTGTAAACTTCTCTGCAAGTGTCACCATGGGAACTCCCATATGCCAGGCGCTTCCAGCACATCCCTGTGGTTATGCTGGTAGAGAACTGGGAGAGGCCATAAAGCTAACCACATGGTCTTCCTGCCAGATATTATTGGTGACCCTGTGTGTGCCTGGACAGAAGCTGCAGGACAAATTGCGACGCAGAGAAACCCACTGAGGGATTCTTCTGCCTTTCCTTAGGGACTGTGATGATGGCTGCCATGTTACAAACAAAGGAGGTTCTGGCTGATCCTTGCTGAACTGGGGTAGGAGACCAATCCTGTGTGTTCTTGCATTAAACCTCCTCTTTTCTTTCTGCAGGCTGCCCAGAAGGGAAGAAAGTTGAATTTATTACCAGCTTACTTGATGCTCTGACTACGGACATGGTACAGGCTATTAACTCAGCAGCACCTACTGGGGGTGGGAGGTGAGTCCAGAAAGCACTCAGGCTGAATGCCACCAAGGTGGCTGCAGAGCTCCGGGTGCCTCTGAGGTGGGGTGAGAGGGAAAGATGCTGCTCTGCACTGATTCGGGTTCCACTGGGTTGCTGGGAGAGGAGTCTTCAGGCACTGCTCTGTCCTGTCATCCCAGCCCTGTCTGCCTCCTCCCACCCCTCCTCCATGGCAGCTGCTCCACCATAAAGGTTAGTATAGTCCATTTGAAGTGTGAAATGAGAGCTCAGTGGGAGGAAGTGGCTTGTTCTTTTGTCCCCTGGTGCATGAAAAGACCTAATAAAATGCAAATGGATTGGAGGAGACCGTGTGGCCTAGTGGCTACCACGGGGAGTGAAGAATGCGAACCGAATTCTTGGCAGTACCAGCGCTGCGCTTTTGCTGTGGGGCTGGAGCCAGCCTGCCGATGAGGAGATGAACTGTTTTTCATAGCCCTTCCCTCTGACCAGGCTTCCTGTTCATCCCTCTTGGAAGGAGCATCAGGTCAGGCCCGTTGCAAGAGGTGGGCAGAAGTCTGCATTTCTGGGGAACTGGAGAAAAGCTGAGGTCTTGTCTCCCCCTTCTGCTTGATAACAGCAAATCCCCTTAGTGCGGCAGCTGCAATGCTGTGGCAGGACAGGTAGGACAGGCCATTGAGAACAGACTGACAGTTGTAAAAGAAGTGTTATATTGCCTTGACTAGGCAAGGCTTCTATGGTTCTGAATTCCCCCGACTTTAAAAGGAGTCAGTGCTGGTTTAGTGTGCAGGGATGCCACAACAACTAACATGCTCATGTTCATAGGGGTGTAGAGATGAAGGAGGTGCCTCTGTGCATGTGTTACTTCTGTGGGTATTGCTCCAACCTATTGAGAGTAATGTTGATCCCCTGCTTTCCTCTTTCAAAATGTAGAAGAAAGCAGTGCCATCTTTGCTCGAGACAAAAAGCTTCCTGGGTGGCACCTCTGTGCCACTTGGTTTCAGTATAGATTGCTTGTGAACCCATATGGTTTTAACTTCACATTTGGACCTTACAAATCAGGCCAGTGGCTGAGTGCCTGCACACTGAATATTCTGTAACCCATTGAATTAGCAATATATGCCTAGCATGTCTGTATTCATATAAACAGGATGAAAAATGCCCCTAGGATGGGAAATACGTTGTTCTCTCCCAGCCATAAGCATTCCAATGTCAATTCTGTCTAATTTGCATGGTTCAAATGCAGTGGGTAGGGGTGGTGGGAAGCCCTGGAGAGTATTTGATATTTATTTGGCATCTTTGGCACTGGGACTGAAACCCAGCCAATGTAATCATCACTCTTAGAATAAAGCTTAATATAAACTAATATTGTAGAGACCAGAGATGTATGCCCCCACTGCACTTCTATAAACCAGCAGGCTTGCTTACTAATGTTCCCCAAGCTTTGTGTATTTCTCAGCTTTCAATAGAGGCCTTTCTGGTAGAATTTTGCACTGCCCAGCTCTTCACACAGTCGTCATGTTGATTTATTTTCAGCTCCAGTGTCAGCAGCCCAGTTGCAAGGGGAAAAAGAAATCTTTTAGCAGGCTGTCCTTTGTAAGGTGAAAGACTGCTACCACCCAAATACTCTGCTTGCCCACAGCCACGATTAAATTCAGGAAACTGCTCTGGCGTGAACTTCCATGTGCATCAGTTAGGCTAAGCAGATACCCCAAAGAACACATGTCAAGCTTTTCCATCCCACCATGCCACGATGGGACCATTTATTTTGCAGAAAAAAAAACATTTCAAGGGATTACTGGTACTTATATGAAAACTAAATCAGTACAGCTTTCATTTCACTTGAGTTTGCGGAGTTGGGAAGCTGTTTCTGTGCAATAAGTCCTGCTTTCCAAGTTGCTCAATGGTAGAAATGTCCTGAGTCTTCTCTTCAGGAATATCTGAAATTGTCTGGGTGACCTAACTTGACTTTGGCACCAGAAAGAAAAGTTATTTTCCAAGATGAAGGGATATTTTACCCATAGGGTTAATCATAGCACTAATTCCTTTCCAACCTTAACATCTAACAAAATGCTGGATTTACGACAGGGCTTATCCTGTATCTCCCTGGCCTAGGTTTGCAGAGAAGGTTATGTTGAAAAGAAAAGCTATAGATCTGGCTATCTGATTTTTCTTAAGGTCAGTCATGTCACTTTTAATGTCCTAATGTCAGTTTTCTTATTTGTGAGGCAAGCTTTACTTATTGCAGGCTCTTCTCTATCTTTGCCATAATGATGGCAGAAGAGGTTCTGCATTGAAACACACACTGGTTCCCTCTGTAGCCTCCCTCTTTCTGTTCCTTTACAGCATTCAGCATTTCATCCTCCTGGGCCTTTTTTAGACTTTGAACAAATGCATCCAATGATCCAAGGTAAATTTTTAACATATCACCAGCAAAGCTTATGCCTGTTGCAGGGGGCAGGCCAGGCAAGTAGCAAGTCATACCCCCATGTTAGTTGGCTCCATATATTGTCCTGTGTATTTTAATCAATCAGAGAAGCTGCAGGTAGGAGTTTTAGGGAAGGGGGGGAGTATTCCTGTTTCTCTGTGGCAGCAGAGAGAAGATACTGGCATACAATATGCGTCTTTAGTATCAACATTAAAATATGGGACCAGATGCAGAGAAGAGCCTTTCCGAAGTGTCAAGGACTGAAAAAGCCTAACGGTGAAAGTCTTAAGGAGTTCAGGCTTCCTTAGGGTATTAAAAGAAAGAAAAAAAAAGGATGTTAGATGATTTCGTATAATCTGAATATCTCCATAGGAACAAAAGCTCTGCAGGCTCTTTAGTCTAGCGGGGAGGAACACAATTAGCTAAATATAAACAAACTTGTGATCAAAATTTCTTTAAAGTGAGGTCAGTTCTAAGTCAGAATGAAATTATGAGGGAGGTGACAGATGCCTGATGCCTTTCAGAAAGACTTGCTTTAGTCAAACCCAAGTTACGGTCCTAAGAGTAATTTGATTCACATTCTGTGAGTATGATATACAGGAAATCAGATTAGATTACCCTGCCGCCTTCAGTCTGAATCTGGATATGCGAGTGAAAACTTCTTGCATTGGCTGAGTGTGTTCATCTTCAAGACTTTACCTATTTATGTTGCAAAGCTATCTGTGGCTTTGTAATTAATCTCCATATTAGCTTTTTTTTTGGAGGGGGGGCAAGGGGGAAGGAACATGGGAAGAAATGATGGAGATCTGCATTTAAAACACTACATAGAGCTGTGCTAAATTGCACACTTTATACTTGGCACTCACAAAAACAATCTAGTAGCAGCAAAGTGAGGCTGTACAACTTGGATTGCTGCAGGCCATGTAAGTAAAACCTGATAAGACTTTTTTTTTATTGGGCATGCTTAAAACAACCTTGTAATCCCTTATAGGTCTTGTCTCGTTTAAGCAAGTTCAAAGCTATTGACTTTAATTGAGTTACTCTTGCTTTACAATAATGTAAATGAGATGAGAACTTCCCTTCCTCATGGCCCTGGTTTATATTACAGAAAAATAGCCAAGCAGACTTCGTTTAGACTTTTGAAACATAAAATCTCTGGTAAAATTCATTCTTAATTTTAAGTTTATATAATAACTCCAAGGCACATCTTGTTACTGTATGTTTTCAAAATAATTAAGGGAGCGCTTGTAGGAAATCGCTTTGTTAACCAGAGTTTCGTTTCCTTTTTGAAAAAAAGCATAGTTGAAATTGTTCACTTATAAATCCTATATAATAGGAGTAGCACTTTTTAAAATTTAGGCTTCACTTTAGTACATTTTAGTCTATTTTCCAGTTTGGGCATATTCATATCACACAGGGCCTAAACTAAAACATTTTAGTTGCCAAATGTATGCACTATGGCTTGCTACATTATCAGCAAAAATATTACTGCTGTGTGGAATTTAGGGTTAAAAGGGCAGTTTACAACAGCCACCCTTATCATGTAACACAGCCGCTAAGTCCCTTCATTTTAAGTTGCCAATTATTCCCCATGTAATAGCCCTAAAAAGTACTTCAGAAAATTGCCCCCGAGGTTCCCTTTCATGCTCTAGTTGAGCAGTTTGAAGCAGGCAAGCACAGCTCAGCACATCTCCAGGGTGTTCTGAAGCTGAGCCATGTTTTAATAAAGATTGACACTTTCAAACAGTGAAGGGAAGTTAATGCCCAACTCCTATTGCATTTCAATTGAAGTTGGATACCAACTTCTCTTTGTGCTCCTATGGAAATTCTAGCCTAATTAAAGGTACGGGAGAGTTCATGTAAGAGGAGGATCTTTGAACAGTCACTGAGGAGTGAAGAGAGCAGATTTTTAAGCCTTTTAAATGATTTATCCCACAATTTTGAGAAAAGTTATGTTCAGAATAATGTTTCATACACAGCTTAGCTGGAGGAGAGGAAGAAACTGGGCCCTGTAACAGGAAGATAACTTAAGTTTTAACTGTAGAGGAATTATGCATTCCCTGTAATGAATTTGGACTGTGTAGTACCCTTTTGTTTAGTCTGAACACAGCTTAGTTTTTTGTTGGCTTCTTGATTCTTTGGCTGCAGGAAAGGGAGAATAATAAAACAAATACAGGATCCTTTTGCAATTCCATTGAGTAATCCTCTTTGATTCAAGCCATGTTCCACCGTTACAGCCTTTAACTTTAGAATAGACAACCACAAAGAGCAACAAAAGGAGAGTAAGAAGTGGAAGCAGAGCAAGAACAATTCTGAATTTTACCTCAGTTTGTTAAACTCATCGCTTTCCACCACTGCCTTCAAGCACCTTGGTGGACATCATCAGTGCTGTCATGGGGTAGGGTTAGTCCTGTCATTTCTTTACCTTCACTCTCATCCGTTCTTCATTCAGCAACAGCACCAAGCTAGGTATACGTCCCTGCAAAATATTTGCAAGTCATAGAAACTTGCAACTTTAACTCCTGTGGACATCCTGACCATAAACATACCTTGTGTGTTAGGAGTGGAAGGTGGACTAATATTTTTTTTTTACTCTGTTGCTTCTGCTAACAGCTTCTGGTCCGTCAGTGTTCTTTCATACTGGAATAGCTCCTTCTGGTTTATAGTCTCTGTTTGCAGTCCAGTTGGGTGGTGTTAGGCTGGTCTTGCTCCACTTCCCTCCTTCTGCCTCAGCTGCTATTGTTGCTACATAAAGTTTGTATTACAAAAGAATAGATTTTCTAAAGGTCTTCAAACAGGTGATCATCTGCTGGGTACTTCAAATTGCAACCTTGCTTTCTGTCAAAGCGGTATTTTGTATTAGGATTTTCTGTCACTGCAACGGTACTGTGGTTCCATGCAGCCTGTGCAGTGGGATGCAGTGGGGCTGCAAGTGTTCAGGGAGCAAAGGATCAGCTTTGATAGGAATGGACTTCAGTTTACTTAGTAAAATTTAGTGGGACATACTACACTTCAACAGCACAGTTCTATGACGGATGTGATTGCACGCTGTACACGGTTCTGTATGGGAGTAACGTCTGATATTTGCTGCTCTTACACACTTTACCCAATATACCTCCTCTTCTTCCCTGCTCCTTCCCCCTGAGTTAACTCCTCCTTTCTTGCAAGGGGCCTCAAGGGCTGGAAAGCATTACAGGCTGCATGCAAAGTGCATATTCAAGCTGTCTATTTGATATTTTGCCATATTCTTCTCTCTCTGCTCCAGAATTCAGTGCAGCTGCAAAAGTGCATGTCCATGTTTTTTCATAGCCTCTTTGCTTTCTGCCTGTACCCCAGTTACACCAGATGATATGAAGGTGTTCTGTGGCAGTGTGTCTCGACTGGAAAACCAAATTGTTAAAAGTAACAGTACCTTAACCCACATATCTCCAACCATAAGCCACCTAAGAAATAAGTATTCTCCTCCTATGAGGGAGCTGATAGCACATAATACAGGAGGAGGAGTAAAAGCCTACTTAGAGAAGATTATATACTTGATGCCAACAAATTTGTAAGAAAGCTGAGAAAGCAGGTTCCTTGTCCTAGGCTGTTAATGACAGACCATGCTTCTCTTAATTGTTGGACTGTGGGTGGGCTTATGCTGCAAGATGGAGCTAAACTTGCTGGCTTATGTGCAGAAGCGATCTAGCAATAACAGGTTAGATTTGGAAAATCAGCTTGCACAGAGCTCTTTGCTTACCCAGCACTCATTCTTTAGGATTGATTGTTTTGCTGTCGAGTGCTAAAGAGGAACAATTAGGAAGAAAAGTAAGTACAGCTGTAACATAGTCAACACGAGAAGACTGAGAAGGCTGTCTGCATTTTCATCATGTCTGTCTTTACTAGGTTGTACAAAGCTGCTACAGCACTGGTGTGAGAGACTGGAATTCAACGGATTTTGTGTGACTGGTGTTAGAGCAGGAGATGATGTTTTTCTGGGAGCTGAGAATGTACAAAGCAGCTTTGTTCTCTCTTTGTTTTTCTGATTCCTTTATGGTCTGAATGAGTAGAGAAGCAGCCCAAGAAATGAAGTTTGCATCTGAGGGCTGATATATTTCTCTTGCAACAGCAGCGGAGAGGTAATAGAGGGAAATTCCCCTGGAATACTCCTGCAAAGTCTGTGCTTGTAGGACAATTAGAGCCCCCAGATTTATTTCAGCTGACCCAGCAGGTATGGTTGTTGTCATGGCACATCATCAAAGCTAGGTGGCTTAGCAGTGCTGTGAAATTGCATCAGTTCATGTTTCATGGATGGTCTTCCATGGGCAGCCATCAAAGTCAAGACAGTATTGTAACCTCAGCCTTCTTTAGTGTATCATGTAATTTCATGAGCCAGGGAGATATGGCTGCACTGAGATGGTGTGGATCCTTTCTGTGCTGGGATTCTGGATGATCATCAGAAAGGGCAGGCAACCAACTCAGGAACTGCACTCCTGCTAAGCCAGCCAACATGAAGTGGTAAAAACTCAGAAATGGCTATATCTTCCTTCCTCCTACAATCACAGCAGTTAAACTAATTCCCTTTCGCTCCATTAGCATGCTGCAGTTTTCAGCATGAGCTCTCAGCATGTTTGTAGTGGCAAAAATTGATATATCATCACCTCATGAGTCAATGTATTTGTATCAGCCGGTAGATTTTCTTTATGACAGTGCTGAAGAGAGCTGTATTGCCTTGTTCAGTAACTCATAACAGCTCCTATTTGGTGTGCCTCTGAAAAAGTGATGCTTTTAGGTCCTGCTTCTGAGTGTCTCTGCAGCAGGTAGAGAGAAGCTTGTGTTCCTGTTTGTTGTCTTCTTGCTGTTGGTTCTAAGATGGTCTGCTATTTTCTCCATTTCTGCCTCTCCAGTTGTGGGCCTTCAGGAAACAAAGGGCAAGCCAAGGTGTGGACAAGGGGAATCTCACATGCAAAAGCTCAAGTTTTATTCCTGTATCTCAGCAAAAGCAGAATATTGTCCCTTTCAATACAGAAATTTCATGTGGCTGTTAGAAACATGCTAGACTTCAGATGATAGCCAGCTCATTTCCAAAAAGGAGAGAGGCCAATGACTGTGTTCATAAATGTCATAAAAACAAGCCACAGAATGTGTTTTTATTCTCTCCTGTCATCCTGGTCTTCACATACAGTTTGAGGGCTTTGAAAAATCTGGGCACTCCCTTAGCTTCCTGGGGAGATTTTTGAAATTTCTGCTTGTCCAGGGGCTTGCCTTGTGTTTTGGCTCCCAAAACTAAGCCAAACTATCTTCCTCCCCCACAGTGTTTATCCCACTGTACATTGACCAGATGCTGTAGCTGAATGCCAGGCTGCTACTCAGCTAAGAATTAAATGATGAAGGAGATAGTTTCAAGCAAATCCTTGGGAAAAATGTTGTGCAGTTTATTTGCCTCTCCCTACTGTGTCTGTTTACTTGTTTTGAGGATCCAGATGTCTCTGGATAGGGGCTATCTTTCTAAATTGAATCCTCATTTGTAAAAGCTATCAGAGAAGGTTAATGGGGATCTCTGTTCTCCACCTAAGCTCCAGTGCTTGCTTTCTGCATGTCGCAGACTTCCCTTTGCCAGTGATATAAATTACCATGGCAGTAGGGGTGGGGTTTTTATTTTTCAGGCTCTGTAGCTGCATTTTACCAGCAAAACTGGTCATACCAGAGGGTCAAAAGAATTTTTTCCCTTCTAATTCCCAACAAAGAAATTTTCAGTGATCATTTAAATACATATCCCACCAGTTTCTGAAGGAAGGTTGGTGACAGTCTTAAAGTGCATTTTATAAGGTACCTGTGTTCATATTTCCCCATCAGCTAGAATGCCCCAAACTCACACACAATCTGCCTGCCTGCAGCGCATAAGTGTCCCTCTCTCACTGCTGGGGAAGGAATTAGGCAGCAGCTGGAAGTGTCTCCTGGAATAAGTCAGAGCAACCAGTGCCAGTGTAGTGTGTCTGACTACCTATCCGCTAATTTCCATGCACTGAAATGCTTTATTCTTGGGAGGAAAAAGGCTCAAGTCTCAGCCTCATTTCAGCTTTCTCTGTTGGCACACTCATCACATGGAGAAGATGGACTAGCCTAGGGCAATTTTTAAAGAATTCTTCTTTAGAAGGAGTTTCTTTCCTGGTTCTCTGTATCACTGAAGAATAACCCCTTTTCCTGCTGCTGCAGAGCACCAGACACCGCTTAAGTGCCTGTTCAGTAATGGCTTGACATTGAATGGCAGAATTCTCTATTCATGCATCTTCAGCTGTTACTTTTCCTCCTGCTCCTTTTCTCCTCCTCTCTGATATTGTTTGTTGTTGTCCACAGAAGGAAAATGTGGGCCAAATAACGTCAAACTTGTAATATCACAATGAGTAAGAAATGAAGCAAGCTGAAGTTGCCAGTTCCGTAGTATTGCTTTTAATGGATTTGTGGTGCTTGTCTGCTGTGGAATTCTTGTGTATAAATCAACCATGTGAAAAGCATTAAATATGCTGAAAATACAGCACAGGAGTTCAGATCGTATAAATAGATACAGCAGGAATGTTGCATCTTGCCAAGGACATTTTCAAATAATGAATGTGTCTTGCATTAAATGAATTTGTTCCCTTTCTGAAGTCTAGATGTTACTATCACAGAAACTACCAGGACAGCTGACACTCATGGCTCTCCTACTGGTAACTTGAATGGGAGTCCAAGGGTCGAAAGGACCATGGAGATTGCCTCTTGCCCTCTAAAGAGGGATCCTTCTGGGATTAAGGTAGAGTTTCAGCAACTGGTGTGAGGAGAACCAGAGCTACTGAGGGTACCAGAGGAATCTCTTGGTACCACTTGTTAATGCTAAAGGACATTTTTACAAAAAGTTCATCTCTCTCAAAAGAGCCCAGCTAAAAGGAGGAGATTGTAAGACCTGTGTGTTTTGCCTGCTTTAAATATGGCATGGTCTGTGTCTGACTCAGTGAGCAGCTCTGGCTCCTCAGCATGTGCTTGACAGTGTTGGTGAGAGCACCCACTTGTCGGGGGCCTGTGCTTCCTCTGTTCCAGGTTCTCTGAGCCAGACCCCAGCCACACGCTGGAGGAGCGAGTGGTACACTGGTACTTCAGCCAGCTGGACAACAACAGCAGCAATGACATCAACAAGCGGGAGCTGAAGCCTTTCAAGCGTTATGTAAAGAAGAAAGCCAAGCCCAAGAAATGTGCCCGACGTTTCACTGACTACTGTGACCTCAACAAGGACAAGTCGATCTCACTTCAGGAGCTGAAGGGGTGCTTGGGAGTCAGCAAGGAAGGAGGTGAGTGCCTTTCCTTCCCCACTGCATGAGAATAAAAGACTTGCATGGAGTTACAGCAAACTCGGGAATCCATAGAGTTATGTCAAACTCAGGAATCTGTTTTCTCCCAGGTGATTCAAAAGTGCCACAGTTTGTGTGGAAAAATTAATACCCTGCCATGCAAATGTAGTTTGTTATTTGAGTTATGGCTCTGTCTTGCTTCCCTATCATGGACCTTTGTGCTAAGCACTATACAGAAACAAGGCAAAAAGATGAGCCTTGCCTAGAACCCTGCTTGTACTGTAGAAGTCCTTGGAAACTGTAGTTCAGATCAGGTCCTTTCTGAGTAATACACTGCTAACAATATTCTGTTGTCTCAACCATGTAGGTTGGATGATGTATGAGCCAGCACAGACCCAGTCTTCCTCCAGAGACCCTGTTGACTAACAGAAATAATATTTTTCATTGCTAAATCCAGCATGCAGGAAAGTGGATGACGCAGAGAGAACAACTCAGAAAGAAAGCGCAGGGCTGTACTGTTGCCCTTTTTCAGAGTTAAATTGCACTTTAAGGTTGGGGGAGAAATAGGGCATATGAATAACGTATTTTCCTTTCTGTTTAGTGCCTGAGCAACCAACCCACCCTCCTTCCTCTTCTTCCTCTTTCATCTTCACCTCATCTTCTGTTGGGACCTGGACCAAATTGATATTTTTGGAAATTTTATGAATTGAAACTGCTCAACCCAAATTCAATAATTATCAGTCATTCTTGACTGTGGGCAGACTTGCTTGGCAGGAGAAGGCAAACAGGGAGATTCCAGGGGACTAATTTCCTGTGCAGGTGTTTTGGCTGTGCGGACAGCTCTTGTTATAACCATCGTGCCAGTTGGGAAGGGTGGGTAGCTTTATTTCTCCAGGCTTAACCTTTCCTTAGTTCTTTCCTCAGGTTTAGCATGAGTGGGAAGACAGTCAGTGCATTTGGGTGTTGGGAAGTTGCCTTTTCTAGGTGTTTTGCAAACATCTTAGTTATCATAATAAGCTGTTGCATTACTTGTCAGCTGTGAGAAGCATTCAGCTTCCCTAGCTTGGTGGAAGATTTTTTTCTTAGTCATCGGTACCTTACTGAGGAATGACATACCAAAATAGCAACCCCGTTCCTTAATTTTATTACCTTCCCAATAAGATGAATATGCCAAATGAGTTTTATTGCTATTTGGCCTGGAACAAGACTCTCTGGAATCTGCTGCCTCAGCCAAGCGACTGTTCAAAATTTAGTTTATGGAAAGGAGAAAAAAAAAAAAAAAGAGAAGGAAGAAAATGTGAATCTTTGAGCCCATGTGAAGGGGAAATAAAGCAGCAAGACATTGTTGTGAGTGCCTGATTGCCCAGCTATTTGCTGAGAACACAGCCTTGACCTTTCATGGTTTCTTTCATTGTATGAGGACAGGATTGTGTGTAAAAAGGGGCTCTGACCTTGTTTTATCATGCAGTTCCACATACCTACTAAAGGACTGATAGGCCTTGAGGATCAAAGATAAATGGGTAAGTTATGTGGAAGGAGGACCAAGGGCAGCTAAAGGATGGTGAGGGCTAAAAAGCAGTAGAGGGGGCAGTGCAGGGAGTAGGCACTAACATGTAGGAAAGAACTGAGAGAGAGCACTCTAGAGGTGCAGCAAGCAAGTTTGTGATGGATCTGTTTTAAGAAGTCATGAATTTGTGAGGTGGTAGATGACGTGTTTGCTCTGCTTTCTATTCACAAGAACTTCTAAATTAAGAAATAACCAGTAGCTTACCCCTTCTCCAACTTCCCCGTATCCTGAACATAGGTGCATGTACTCAGTCAACTACTCTGTGTATTTACTCTCTGTTTCTTTCTCCATACCATGGCCTTCAAACATCTGCTGGGATTGAGGTCACTGTGGGTCCAAGCCAAGAGCTAGGTGGGACCTTTTTGATGATGACTGCCAGTCAGATGAAACCAAAACTTTTCACAGAAATGTTTCTGTTTCAACAAAAGATTTGCTGGAAAGGTTTTTCTGGTCTGGATTGGATGAGGAAGGGTTGGAGGGAGGCAAGGAAAGTCATCATTTTCCCTTTGATATACTTCATTACAAATGAACTTGCCTCAGATGTTCCAAATCCTGGTTGGGTATCCAGCAGCATAAGGACTAATATAAAGTGGGTCATCATTCTAGGTGAGTGTACCTCCTGCCAGGCAAACTGAATACTTGTAATGATTTTGAAAATAAAACTTAATACAAATTTTGTGGGGTTTGGGATGCTGAGGAAAACAAATGTTAAGGCTTGTGCATTTTTGTCAGTGTTTTGCTTTTGGGTTTTTTTTGTGGCCAGTTCCATCCAAACATGGAAATCGTGTTGCTTGAAGGAAGCACAGGGCATAGATAAATCAGCACCGTTACATGCCTCTTGGGCACTAGATAGTCTAAATAAATAAGATTTATGTGAGAGGATTCAGCTGGGATATTCATAAGGACAAACCTGAATCTGAGCTCTTTCCAGCTTAGGATCAAATCTGTCTGAGATGCATAGTTCTGTCGGGTTTCCCCTCCTCAGCAGTTTCTTGATGCCTGTGGTAACCTAATATGTGAGTGCTGCCTGACAGTGGTTCTTCAGTGAGGAAAATAGCTGTCCAGTCCACCAGCAACCCTTCCTCTCTTCCATCCTTATGATGACTGTCATGGTTTAACCCCAGCTGGCAACTAAGCCCTACACAGCTGCTCGCTCACTCCCCATCCTGATGGGATGGGGGAGAGAATCAGAAGAATAAAAGTGAGAAAACTTGTATGTTGAGATAAAGACAGTTTAATAGGTAAAGCAAAAGCTGCATGCACAAGCAAAGCAAAACAAGGAATTAATTCACCACTTCCCATTGGCAGGCAGGTGCTCAGCCATCTCCAAGGAAAGCAGGGCTCCATCACGTGTAACGGAGACTTGGGAAGACAAAAGCCATAACTCTGAATGAAAACATCTCTGTATTATCAACACTGTTTTCAGCATAAATCCAAAACATAGCCCCGTACTAGCTACTGTGAAGAAAATTAACTCTATCCCAGCCAAAACCAGCACAATGACCCAGTAAGTTGCCAAGAAATCTGCTAGGTCTGGTGGCCACTTCGCACAGGTTTTGACCCTCTGCTTAAACCAGCTGAGTTTCTGTCATGGCAACTTGGATGGAAAAATGTCATTCCTGGATCTCAGAATGGAGTAACCACATAGAGCCAGCCTTTGAGGGCTTGCAGAAGCCTGCAAATGGTTTCTTAAACAAAGGCAGAACAGGCGGGGAAGGGCTCAGAGTACGCCAGAAACAGTCTTTGCCATTATTTGATCTAGGATTGTCTGTTTGAGGAATTGTGGAAGGAAAACAGACTGATTTACAGCCTGTTAAAAGTTAACATTCATCAGTGCACTCTGCACAGCCTAAGTTAAAGGGGGAGGCATCTGTGATCAAAGAACAAATTTAACTTTCTGCATAGTCAAAAGGCAGGGTCCTTAAGAGGAGATAGACACGCACTGTAAAGCTTTGCTGGAAAGCTGTTGGACCCAAGATTAATTGAAGTCCAGTGATCTTGGAGAGGAGGGCTGTAGATCTGAGCAAGGCTTATACTAGTTGTGCTGGCTGCAAAATGCTGGAGCTGAGTTTTACCTCTGTATTCTTCCAAATTCAGAAGACAAAGTCAGCATTTTGTGCCTGCCCAAAGAGGAGCTAAGGGATTAAGCAGTGAAGAAATGTCCCTCCGCCAGCTGACGGGAAGTTCAGATCCCGTGATTGCTTTGCCATCCAAGAGCTTGTCAGATGGTAGGTGTTGGGTGCGCTTCACAGGCCGTGAGGACTTCTGGTGTGGAACCCAGCCACTGTCTGTGCCAACAGCCAGCTACCAAGAGCACGGTCCAGAAACAGGATCAAAATGTCTTCGTTAAAAAGTGTGCGTGTATATGTAATTAAACAGCATGTCATTTTCTACTGGAGCTGAGCAAATATTACAGAAAGAAGGAAAAATAATGGACAATCTAAACAGCAGATTTAATTCAGTGATGTTTGTGATCCTTATTATTGGTATCCACAGAAGTAACTGATTCTCTGTGTGCTTGGGAGGCTTCTGGGAATGGGATGCACTATATCACTGCTGTGTGAGCAGTTGGTGGGAGCATCACCTGGGAAAGGCCTCTGGACCGATGATGGTAGAAAGCTGACAACAGTCTGCAAGGCTATGAGAAAACTGTAACCAAGTAATGTCTGAGTTAATAACAAGGAAATTCAGAGTGCATCTAATTACAATTAGATTAGAATGTAAACGAGCTCCACTGTTTTGGTGCTTGGTTTTGTTTGTCTTATTCAGATATCCCCCAAGGGAGCTCAGCAGAGGTGCTGTAGTTTGTCACCTTTAATCTTGAGGGAAGTTACTGGTGGTTAGTATGAATCAGGACATCAGTGTTGCATTGAGAACATAAGATAAGGCTTGTGGTAGCATGTTCCTCCTCCATCAAAGGTGAGAGCTTTACTTGGTAAGTTCTACCTATAAAAAGCTGCCAGGGTTTCTTAGGGGCTTTTCCTTTTGAAAGACACCTGGCCTAATCCACTGTGGCTGTAATTGTTACCCGAAACAGTGTACTTGCGAGGCTGAGCAAATACTCTGCAGTATGAAACGTACTGAATGATGGGATGTTACCCTATACTACCCAAGGGCTTTCCAGGTATATGTTAGTAACCCACTGTCACCATCTGCCATATTCCTTCCTCTGTTTTCTGTCAACTTTATGCTCGGTGCAGTGTTGTTTTGGCGGGGTTTTGTCTTCTGTAGGTAAATGTGGCTGGCCTGTGCTTCTATAGAAGGCAGCCGGCTGAAGGCAATACTCTCTGCCTCTGGAGTGACAGGTGATTAAGACGTTCAGGGTAGTTTCCCAGCACGGATGTATGGGGCCCTACCCACGGCGAGCACAGAGCCCTGCCCGGCTGCTGGAAAGCTGTGCCCTGCCCAGCCTGGAGCGTCCCGGCCATGGCAGCTGTCCTCCCTGCCTTTTGTATCAACGTACCTGCAGCTCCCTGCCGCTTTCCGGAGACAGATCGGTCTCATTCTCAGCAACGCACTGTAGGCTTAACTGCACTGGATGCAAAAGGGGTTTTTTTTCGGATGCCTTCTCGCTTACGTGGGCAGCGGCCGGCCGTGTGCGGCCCAGCAGCGCCCTCCAGGGCCCCGGCGTCCGCGGGTCCAGTCGGCCAGAGGATGCTGTGGCTCGTAAAGGCCCTGGGTTTTTATTGCCAGCCCCCCTGGGAGAGTCCCAATTAGCTCCGGAGGAATCTGCCTCTTGGCAACGGAGCTCTGCTTTTTATACACGGGCACAGAAATAAGTGAACAACGGTTCCTCTGATCTCGCCAGGGCAGATGGCTGATACGAGGCTGGCATTTGGGGGCCTTGAAATAACTTACTGTGTTTATACAGTTTCTCTTATTAACGATCTCTAAAGCCAACAGGTCATGCTTTGCAACCCGTTTCAAACTCAGCCACCACCACCTTTCTTTTCCCCCTCTCTTTTCCTTCCCAGCGGTTCCGCTTCTGTCCAGCAGCCCAGCCTCCTGTCCCCGGGGCTCCCCCAGTCTCACCCCGGCTCTCTGAGCTTCTGCTCATCTTGCTCTTGCGCAGAGCAAAATGTGCTCTAGCTGCGAGTGTGTGAAGTACTTAATGTGCAAAGCAAGCTGTGCAATCAGGTCAGACAGATGCACAAATCAAAGAGAAGCCGTAGGCTGGGCTGGAGTGGAGGGTGGCAACAGGCGTGCTGCTGCTGGCTGGGAGCAGGAGTTCCCATTTCCAGCTAATCCCTTGTCTGAAATCAGACCAAGCAGCTAGCAGGAAATGTGACATGCTTTCGAGAGCGCCTGTAATCCCTGAGCTGTCTGTACCGAGCGCATGGTAGGAGCAGGTTTATTGTTGAGGTGAGAGCCCTTCCCATGAGCTCCATCTGGTGTAGGGTGCATGTGCCTGTACCTCATGACGCAGTCACAGCTCTGAAGTCCGTCCCTGCCCTTCTGCTGGGTATGAGTTCAGGTCTTTGATTTTAGGCACCTGTTTGATTGTTTGGTCTAAGCTAAAGATTTAGTAAACTTGGACTATCTGTATTGCCTACACCTTCACTCTTTTCTGGCTGCCCCCTTTCTACATGACGTTATTTTGCTTGCTGTTAGCGAAAACTGTTTTGGGAAACTTCATGGCACTACTTGCATCCTTCCTTTCTTCTTCTTCCTCCTTCCACAGTTTAGTTTAACCTTGTAATTGTTGCTTCTTGCCCACACTGAACCTCTGGATTTCATGACCTTCAGCTACTACACCACCAGGTATTTAACCTCATCTCAAGCACATCAGTCTGACTTTTGCATGTGAATCTTAAGGAGTGCTGTCAGGGACTCACGAGGAGCTCCTTTGAACCTGCCCTCCAGCAGCAGACAGTGGGGAGGCTCCTTTGTCATTCCACGGCATTTATTGCCTTTAACGTGGTTCTTGGATTTTACAGGTAGCCTGAGCAGTTTCCCCAATGGAAAAAGACAAGGCCTTAACCCTTTCAGTGAGTATCCTGTCAAAATGTTTCCTTTTTTTCTGTGATAACCGTATGTCCCAAAATTCATTCTCCCCTGCTCTCCTGTGTTCACAAATAGCAATATAGAAACATCTGGAAGCCAGCGTTCATAAGAGGTGTGAATATAATAACATGCAGCTCCATTGCATCATCTCAAAGTCCAGCACTGTGTCTTTAGCTGGGACAGACAGTACATTGCTAAGGAGTTAGAACAGGATACAGCAGCTATGGGATGAGCACTCTCCTACCCTCTTCTGCGTGCTTCTAGCAAGCAATGATTTAGGTGATTTGTTGTGTTTACATTACATTACTCCATGGACAAATTCCCATGAAGACTCTTCTCTGTCCTGGTGAAGGTCTGCTCTCCTCTGTATTTTGTGGTAGTGAATCACACCCTTTCATCAGGCATGAAGAACAGCTTTTATTTGTTTTGCTTTTAGACCTGCTTCCTCATGGTTTCATTGGGTGCTTCTCATTTTGGAATGTGAGAAACAGTGAGCAGTTCTCCTGTCTTTCTTCTGCCACTTGTTGTTCTATAGCCCTCCAACATGTCTGGTTAGACTCCTTTTTGTGTTGAAAAGACCTAGGCTATGTATTTGCTTAATGACAGAAGTCTTCCCATACCTCTTGCTATCCTCCTTACCTTTCTGGGTACCTTACCTCGTCCTGATGAGATGGGCTGAACAGAGAACTGGAGATAAAGATCAGCTAAACCTTATACGTTGATGTAGTGACATTTCCTGGAGTGTCCTCCATTCTGAGCATGTATTTGTTTTTTGTCTGCTGCTAAGAGCTGAGCAGAGGCATTCAAATTATTGCGTGCTGTGACTTCAACCTCCTTCCTAGGCACTCAGGGTGCTCAGTGTAGGATGGGTCATCCCTGCTCACACACTGCGTTGCATGTATAGACATTGAAGTCAATCCACTATTTTTATGAGCTGGTCCTTGAGGACTGTGAGCGCCTTTTGCAGAGCTATACAGTCAATTTCAAATATGACTATCTGAAATAATTTTGCATTTGACCATATTTACACCCCTGTGGAAGGGCATGTCGATTAGCACCGATCCCAGTGAGGCCTGCCTGGTAACCTTTCTCCCTTCTGAAAACCAAATCCATACTTCTGCCTAGTCTTCAGCATGTTTTCACATGTAATTAATCCACAGAGCTTTTGCTCTGATCCCATAAGAGTTTTGATTCTTTAAGAACCTTTGCTGAGGGGCTTAAGAAAATCTTTCTGAAGAAACAAGCATGGGGATGTGCGCATCTATCTGAAACACCGAGCAGCACCCTTGCACCCTCCCCTGGGACGCTAATAGCTCAGCAGGGTCCCAGGACCCCCAGCTCCAAGCATGCTGTATCTCCACCGCAGATTCAGGAGCTTGGTAGGCTTCAGAGTGCCTGGTGCAGGCAGGTCTCCAACAACCATCAAGCAGGGTGACCACTCGCTGCTTTGTGCCGTTGCAGAGGTGGGGAGGGGTGGCTTGCCCTTGCCCTGCATGCCTGCCTCCTTCGAGGCCTGCTTCCCTGCTACCGGAGGAGGCAGCTGGCTGCGGCTCACGGGGGGGGAGATGGTAGCAGGGCAGCCCAGCAGCAGCGGGCTTCTGTGTCAGCCATGGCAGGCGGAAGAGCAGAGAGAGATGTCGGACCAGTTGTCTCCCCAGACTGCATGCCCATTTCCAAGGAGGGGGAGGGAGAGGAAAGCGGTGGTTTATGTTTAAAAATACATCAGTCCCTAGGGCTCTGTGTGACTCATTCAATGCTTTTTTCAGCAAGGCTGTCTCATTAGCCCCTGGTTGTTTTCAGCCTCACAGCTTACTCTGGGATCTCAGCCTTCTGGGGACGTGGCTGCAGCAGAGGCTGTACTACTGTATCTCTATCAGTCAGGTGCCCTTTTGGGTTTAATTTCCTTTTTTCCTCACTTTCTCTGCTTCTGTTTTGTTGTTTGTTTTTTTTTTTTTTTTTCTTTCTTGCCCACCCCACCCTTTCAGTAGGTCGCCTGGTGTAGCAGCAGAAGACAGAAAGGGAAGGCCGGAGCCAACCCAAAGGAAAGAAAGCTCCAGGAACAGACAGGAAAACTCCAGGAACACCTTGCTGCTTGTGAGCAAGCGTGCAGCATCAGCAACATCTAACGTAGCAGAAGTGGCACCCAGAACATTTGCACTTTTTAATAATTGGTTTGGGTTTGTTTTTAATTGCTTTTCAATGCCATTATCTAATACTTTGGAGAATGAGGGGAAACAGGATCATGACTTTTTAAAATTGGAACAGCTACTGATGACATAAAATTGAGTTCACTGGGACTCAAAGAAAGATAATTTTATATACTGTATATAAATATATATGTAAATTGTACAGTTGTCTTGTACAGGGGTTGGAGTCACTGTTCTGTTCCTCCCTTTGCTTTTGAAGGCTGTTAGGGTTAGAGGGACACTTTGCATTTAATGGATTACAGTAATGCATTCATTTCTGCCCCCAAAGCATCATTCAGTTGCAAACCTTAACACCCCCATGCAAAAAGGAGCAAGTGTATCCACATGACTTGTGCTTGCAGATGTGCATGCAGTGCCCCAGGTACCAAATGCTTCCTGGGAGCAGCTGAACTCCTCCTTTTCTTACTGTAAAGCCTTGTGCAACTCAAAGGCAATTGGGCTTTTGAGGGAGCACAGATTTCACTTAAGTATTTTTGCACTGCAAAGCTGCTTAAAGTAGGGGTAGAAAAGGGTTGTATTAAGGACATACAAAAGTAGTTTCTGCACCTGTTGCACAGTGGGCAGAAGTGAATCGCAAATGCAGTACTATCGAGGCTCAGAAGACATGCTTGGCAAAGATGGGTCATGCCTCGGGAATCTTAACACTGTAGGAAGGATGTGGGAGCCATAGGCCTAGTAGAGTCAGCGGAGTGATCTTGCATCTTCCTCTCTGACAAAGTGTTCATCTATATGTTGTACAACAATAAAAATATTGAGAAGCCTGCTAAAAGCAGCATTAGCCTGCCTATTGCTTTGCTGAAGAGCAAAGAACATATTTGTCAGTGCAGAAAGACAGTCATGCTGCTGGTCCCCAAGAGTCTGGTTTACTTATGTTTTAACACTACAGCTTGGGCTCACTGATGAAGGTCTGTCTGCAACGACTATCCTTGCCTTTGGTGGTTGTGAATTCCAAGCTCCTCTCCTGCACAGTGGTGTGCCTGCCTAGCTTAGAGTATCCACTTTACCCGATTCGCTGTTACCAGTACCTCCTGTGTTAATCACACTCAGCGTTACATTACAATAACAACGAAGGCCTGCATTGAGGAGCCTGGTGTTCCTGGAGGCCAGAGGGGCTGTTTCAACTACCAGCAGTTTTTCCAAAGTTGTTGTAAAGTCAGCAGCAGGGCAGGGACACCCGTATCAGCAATCCTAGGTTTGGGCAGAATGTGATGGGACACACAGTGAACAGCTTTGTGCATTTCCAACCACTGGCAGCACTTGCCTATTCATCAGAAATGTTCTGAGCAGCCTCCCACTTCAGACCTGGTGATCCTTGTGCCACTCATCTCTGGACCAAGAACCTGTAGTTGAAGATGATGACATGGCAGGCTAATACGAGATCACACCAACAATTTCTTGTAACAGCACTGCATTATTGTAGACACTAGGCTTGTACCTTGAGGCTTGGTTGCTTTGGTAAAAGATGTTGCAGCACAGCCTCTTCGCTCTGTGGCATGTCATCATGATGACAGCATGGGGTAAACACATCACAGCAAAAGTGTCCTGATGCAGTAAGTTAGTGCCTTGTTGACAAAATGGAAAGTTAAAAAAAAAATTTTAAAAAAGTCTTTCTATAAATAACTGTTCAAGAGTAGTAATAACTCTTCCTCTGGGAAGTAGATTGCAGCTAATTAAAGCATCTGGCATGGTTGAAAACACCTCTGGTAATCTCTGAAGTATACATCACACTGCCATAATATAAAGAAGTTGTCTCTTTAGCAAGAGCAGATCCTGCTGCTGGACCTTCATGGTTTCTCACATACAATGTATGTGCTTTTTTGCCCTGCAGGCTCCCATCTTCTTGATTGCATCTTCTCTTTTTAAATGCCCAGGGCGCATCTTTGGTGTGTTGAAATGATTCGGTTTAGTGTATAGTTAGAAATGTCCCCGTTGCTCATTAATCCTATTGTAGGAGTAAAGAATGAATCCAACTGTATAAAAAAACCCATCTCCTTTTTAAATATGCTAGTTTTAGGAATTAAAAGCTCTGGCTGCTGGGTTGGTGTTTGGTTTGTTTGGGTTTTTTTAATGTATAGTTGCATCCATCAAAAGCAGCCAATTGGATGTCTATAGGAGTTCTGTCAGCCAGCCACTGGGGCCGGGCAATGCCCCACGAGACTGGGGGGGTGGTGCAGAGCTGCTAGAAGTCACTGCATCTTTTCTTGGGGAAATGTCAGTAAACCAGCCAGCCAACATTCCTGCCTGTCACATAAATCCTTCTGCAGACCTCCTTTTTCTCATCCTGGTGTCCTTCCCTTCCAAAAGGCCTGCATTCACATGTAGTTTGCAATTCAAATGGGGTCAGTTCTTCAAGGAAGCCAAACAAGGGATGGCTGTTGACATGAGCTTTGGTATTGGTGGGTATTCATGTTGCTGTGTTAGAGCAGTCTTTATGGATGGATTTGGGTCCAAGCATTATATTGCTTTCCGCTTTACTTCTATGAGACAAGTCTAAGTCAGCGCATCCTGACTTGCTGGGTTTGCACAGGCCTCTGAGCAGCTTCTGGCATCGCTTGTACATTGGCATGTAAGACCCAACCAGCATGATTGTGTAACATCCGATAGAGGTTAGGTTACTTGTTCTGGGTTTGTGTGTTGGAAGATCATGCAGACAGTACTGGCCCTGATTCATATAACCCATCCTATGAGTTGTCCAAACAGTCTGTACTCATCAGGAGAGAGCAGTGCCTCAGCTCCCCTCTTCCTTTGTTGCTTTTATTGCCAGATAGCTGGCCAGTCCACCTGGCTGACAGGCTGAACCTTATCTGGTGGTGGTAAGCAGTCATTTGCTCTGCCTTGTATCAGTAGCATTCTACTGAAGCTGGGGCATGGGGAGTGTCAGCGTTGTGCCTGGAAGCAGACCCTGGGCATGTCTCTCCTCATCCTTCAAGTCCTCCTGGGCCTCTCCAGCTCTACTTTGAATGACAGCTGAAAACAGCTGGGACAGAGAAGAGAACCAGGGCTCCACAGTGCACATCATCCGCTCTTCCTGCCAGAAACAAAAATCTTTCCTTTTTTGCTGATCCTCCAAGGGCATAGTATGTTGGAGGAAACTGTCCTATGGTGGGATTCATCTATGTGAAGGCACCACTTTCCATGCCTGAGTTTGTACTGAACTTACCCTGCCCCTGCACATTTCTGCCTATGGCATTGTTTGTTAGACTGAAAGGCATCTGTTTGATTTTGGTTTTGTAATAAAATAGGTAACTTTTGCTTCAGTGTCTTGTGGTGGTTTCTTGTCGAATCTTGATTTCCAGAATTTCTCTGTTCCACATGATATTCTGTTACCTATGCAGTGCCATAGGAGAGGGAAGGGGACTTTTCTGCTCACAGTCATGTGTCCATCTTTGGTCGGGATCTGAGATCCTTGGATGTTTCTCTCCTGTGTGTAAGCCTCCAGGCTGCATAAAAAACATGCTCCAGAGTGCTTCTGTGTGGTTTGATGACAGCTGCTTGAATCTGCCCAGGCTGCTTAGAAAGACTGTGAAGCTTTAGCAGGAGAGTAGAGGTGACTGCAGAAGGTGAGCTGAGGAGAAGTAGAGGTGACCCACAACCAAGTGGGATTTTGTAGTAGTCTTCCTAAACCAGGGATAGAAGACAGGCCCTGCACCTCACATCTCCTCATCCCCTTTCATATAGGCAGCCTTCAAACATGACTTTTGCAGGTCAGGCCTTACTACATGGTAGCCTGAAATAGTATCTTCTAGATGCTGTCCAAAAACTTTAATCCTCAGAGATGACAAGTAATGAGCTATGCTGGAAAGCTGCTGCTACTGTCAAACATGCTTTTTCCTAGGCTACAGTGAGGTGGTATACATCAGAGGCTGCAGCACCAGGTCCATGACAGAGGAGGCCACGCACCGTTCCCATCAAACACATATGACCAGTTTTATTATCACCGTCTATGTCATTTCACTTGATCACATGTAAATCTCTTGCAATTAATAAGGAGCCAGCTCATTTATTGCACATCAAAGGGAAAGTTTTCTGCTCGTATCATAGTCACAGGCTGAATTGTTTGTAGATGGGCAGAGAGGGACCTGCTAAGACTGTTGTCTTTAGATGCAAGTTCAATGATGAAAGCAGAAAATGCAGGGATGAGTGACAGCCAATGTGGATTTGTCAAGAATAAACTGGCAAACTGAGGTAATTTCCTTGTATTACCAAGGTAACAAGTTTTGGGGCTAAGGGAGAAGCAGTAGTTGTCATCTCTGGAGTTCTGCAAGACTTAATTAAAAATAGGAAAGGAATGTTTCAAAAAGAAAAAGAGCAATTCTTTGGCTATGCTTCCTGTTCCTGGGGTCAACGTAAGGTACTCTGAGAGGCCTTCACCCTTCTGTGGCGGTGCAGTCATTCTGTAAGCAAGTCAAAAGCACTACAAGGAGCTTGCTTCTGCCTCTGCTTCCAGCAGTGATATTGCTAGAAGACTTTTCCTCCTCCCCCTCCTCCTTCCCCCTTATCTTTGACATAACTAACAAAATCCACATGCAGAACGCCGACCTTCTGACTTCTCAGCAGCTAGCCCTTACAAGCCATTTCAGGCAAAATAACTTGGCAACCCTCCAAAAGCTGATATTAAATTGGATGGTGGGATCTGCAGAAGTGGCACTCCTTAGTTTGGAAAACACCTTGAAAACAAAGTGGGTAAAAAAACCACGACCTCAGAGACTAGGAGTATAACAGCAAGTGTTTTGTATGGAGTGCTTGCCAGAAAACCCAGGGCTGGCTGCTTTGGGAAGCAGTGATGCTTTCTGCCATTCTGTATCCGAGGGCCTGCTTAGGGGTTTTAATGGTAGGTTTTGTTTTTCAAAGGTACCTTGCCTGTGCACACCAGGAGGTGTCTAGCTTTCATTCAGAAAACACCAAGAGCTCTGTGCTACGTGTTGTAGCACAAACCTATATCCCCACCTCCTCCAAAAGCATAAATGAACGTTTAGTCCACATTATGTTTTCTTTCAGCACGTTGGGACTGGACTGAGGGTGTTCTGGCTCTCAGCCCAGGCAGAGGAGCCGTGGCCCCATTCTGTACTTAGCCAGTCAGCACCCCCTTGAAGACAAGGCACTGGTGGTGGGTGGCACTCTGCTCCCTGCCTGAGCAGACCTGCACTGGGCTGCAGGCAGAGGGGTGCCCAGGGTATACATTGGGAGGCAGAAGGTTGTGGCTCCTGCAGAAGTTGAGGCTTCCACACCTTGCCTCCTCTCTGGTGCCAGCAAGATAGCACACCCAGGTCTTCTGCCTGCAATTCACAACTAGGTGGCCCTAGTTTGGAGCTCAGAGCAGCTCTTCAGTGCAAGATCTGGGAGTCTGGAGTACAGATGAATTCAGCTTACCTACTAAAATAGACAAACTCAGTCCCAGTACAAAACAGATCCTTAACTCATTGCTTTTTGGTATGTGAACAAAGGACTTGCTTTGGTGAAATAAGTTCTTCTGTAGCATCTCAGCGCGGTGCTTCAAGCAGTAAAAACTGCATGTTTGAATGCCCAGTGTCCCATTATACAGTGCAGCTCTGGCCTTGCGTAGCACCAAATACCACTGCTAGCTCCCTCAGTCATGATTTTGGCTGGGACCACTGAAGTAATCCCTGCTGACTTCACCATGTCAGAAAAGAGTTGATGCAGCATTTGGCTGAAGAGACAGAGCTATTTCTGAAGTGACTTGGATGTTCTCGCTATGAGCTGGCATACAGAGTTGTAACAGACAAAGATGTATGAAGGGGGCTGAAGTTGGATCTGTTCACCTGCAGCCCAACGTGAATGTGAATTTTTGCATCTCTTGATTGTTTCAAGTGTTCAGATGTCTGCTGCCAGCTTTTTCTCCTTAAAATGCAGTTGAATACCAGACCTTTGTAAAATGAGTTAATCTAAAGTACTCCAAAAAATAAAATACCAAATATCAATGAATTCAGAAAACTTGTGGGCAGGATCTGTGAAGAGATGTCCTAAAGGATAAAACAGAGCTGCAAACTGATAAGAGCTGGGGTCAAAGTCCCAATAAGAAACTATCCTGCTGCAAGGGAAATGAAGGGAGTGCAAGTAGAGACCAGTAAAGGGGATCAAGAGCTCTTCAGCATCCTGAAGCGCAAAAAGGGAAAGTACAAAACGTGGGATAGGTGTTGGAGCATTGTAGAGGACATGTGAGCTTCCAGGGGACTTAGGGATAGGATGGCAACATCACCTAACTAGAGATGAAGAAAAACCTAGGGAATTATAGACCTGATGTCCTAATAACTCTATGTGAAAACCTAAAAGAGCAAGCTACTGACCACTTACTCTCTAATCTCCTAGATAGATCTATAAATTGGTAAAAAAATGGCTGAAATGGGTTTGTTGATGTTTTGCTGAGGACAAATCGTATCAAACTAAGTTAATTCCATTCTTTGATGGGATAACAAGCCTCATGGCTATGGGGGGTCATCACTAGATGTGATGTGTCTTGACTTTGGTAAGGCTTCTGGCACTGTCCCAGAAATTCTCGTAAGCAAGCTGAGGAAACGCAGCCTATTTAGACTCACAATATGTTCAGTTCAGTGTCAGAGTCAGAGATCTTTCTGGGAAGTCTTTCCAGTGGCTGTCCAGAGCCCAGGTGTATTCAGTATTTTCATCAGCAGCTTTAGGAAATGGCTTTGCTATAAAATTTCCAGTGGGGTGTGGGGTGGGTTGTGAGCATCTATGAAGGGTAGGACCAGAATGTTTGATAGATTGAAGAAATAGTCCAAGTCACCAGGATGAGTTTCAGCAGAGAAGCATGTGATGACCTGTCATGAGGCAGCCAGTGTGAGCGTGCAAACACACAGTGAGACCCAGCAGGCAGCAATCCAACAGAAACCACTTCTCAGAAGCTGGAAAAGGAGAAGGTGGAGGACCTGAAGGGCTTTACTACATACAAAATGCTCTTATGGCAAGGATAGTAATCAGTTGTTTTCCATGCCTTTCTGAATAAAACAAGAATAATAATTATCAGGGCAAAAAACCCCCCACATTTGGGTTTGCTGTTAGTTTCTACCCAAGATGCTCCTGAAGAAGAGGAGGCAAGTGAATCTCTTTAGATATCTTTTTTAAGAGCTTATTGGACAACCATGGTGTTGAGAGGCATGGAGGTGCTCTGTATAGTATGCCTTAGCATCAAGGGGACTTTCTGAGAGCACTGTTGAATCGTTTGTGTTGAGGCTGGGTTTTTTTTTTTTTCCCTACATCTTTTCCATGCATCCAAGTTGTACACAATTAATTCTCACAAAGTGGGACCAGTGTTTCTGTAATGCAAGCTTATTTTCTTAGACAGCAGAGACATCTTCCTGGGAAGGTATTTATAACTTTGCATCGTACATCCTAAAAAAAGTCTTTGTTTGAATGGTTTATTTCTTTAATTCACCTGGATTTCATACCAGTTTCAAATTACTTCCTAGACCTGTGTTATTTTTTTATTGCATTCTTCAAACTGGGCCAATTTCTGAGTGCACACCCAGCAATGAGTAGTAGGTAGGTCACAATTTTTCCTTTAGCCACAGCTCCCACTCAGCTTGCCACACACATGGCAATAGCAGTGGTACTGTCTGGGACATTGGTGAATGCTCACATTTAGGTGCAGTAGGAACATCTGATGAGCTCATCAACCTCACATCATGCCTGCAGGCTCCAAGGCCAGGTGAGGGAAAGGGCTGGGTTTCCCAGTGCAATGTGGAGGGGAGGCTGAGGGTTTTTGCCACTGGCACCGGGGACAACTGTGACTGACCTCCCAGCTGCCTGCCGGGGTGCCCTGTGGGCCTGGGGGGCTGGTCTGTCCCTGCCACCGCACACTGCTGGGCAAAGCACAGACCCCCTGGGCAGAGGGAAGGCAGGATAGGGTGGGTGAGTAAATCTACTCATGGTGTTAATTATCTACATATTTTTAATATATAAATACTAGGAGGTCCTTAATCTCCTCCCAGTATGGAGGCAAGTTGGGAGCACTGTCTTCTCCCCTGGGCACTAAGCAGCACTGGCACATATAGTTCTGTTATTAACAAGCTGGGTGCCGCTGGCATATGCACACAGATGACAAGAGTCATTAAAAACATTTTTTTCCATAGGTTATTCTTGGTGACAAGTGCTTTCCAGCCTATGGCCAGGGCTGGCCAGGGCTGAGCCACTGCTGCTCCCATTTGTTCAGGCTGGCTCCTGCACCAGGGTCAGGGCTGCAACTGCTTCTTGGCAGAACTGACCCAGAAAACCTGTTGTCTGTTTTTTTCCTGAGGAAAAAAAGGCAATTCCAGGTGAATGATATGAGGCCTGACCCGTCACCACTTAACATCAAAGTGCGACTGAGGATGGGTTGAAATTTCCTGGCTTTGAATGGTGGCATGTTCAAGCATGACCAGAGCTCCTGGATGCCTTTCTCTTACTATCTGTATCTGTCCTATTATGCTGTTGAGAGGTGGATGATGGTCATTCCTCAAAGGTCTTGTTACTTACACTTTACCTCACCAATGTCCAGGTGCACCAGTATCCTCCAAAATGCATTCCCAACGTGCTATGCTGGTGAAGACATGCAGGCAGGCATCATCCCACCCGCAGCAGTGGGCCGGGGCAGCTGAAGCTTGACGTGGCACACGCAGGTGTTGGGAACTTCGCCTTGCAGATGGTGCTGTGAGGTCGTGTTGCTACTTTGGGATGGAGAGAAGTGGTGGGGTCCCCCCATACCAGGGACAAGTGACTTACAAACTAGTCCAGCAGCCCCAGCCATGGAATCAGAGGAAACATGCACCTCAGAGTATTTTTATGTTTAATCTGTGCTTGTCCGGAAGAGCCCTTATCACCCAACACCACAGTAATTACCAAAAAGGTGACAAAACCCAATCCAAGAGCTGCAATTGCCTCTTGCCTTGTTTAAAACCTTTGCTCAGTGGCTCTAACAAACACTTCATTCTCACCGTACTGCACCGCAGCCGATTCCCGATGCCTGCATGCTCCTCTTACTCAGCCCAGCTCGCTCGGGGATGGCACCCTTCCATCCTGAACCTAAGCCCGGGCACCTGTGGGGACTGGGATGCTTCTGTGCAGGGGTGGCAGTGAGCCAGCCCCAAAGGGTCATAAACCCCCCCAGGCAAGCCCCTCCCCAGCCCCTTCACTGAAGTCAAAGGCAGTGGGTCCTTTCCCAGAGCCAGAGCTTGTGTGCCTGCTCCAGGTCAGGAGCAGGCGTGCTCACCGCGGGTGCTGCTGGCTCATGGGGGGCATGAACAGGGCAAGGGGTGGGAATTGGCCCCACAGGCCTGCGGGGAGATGGGAGCATGCAGGACCCGGTGGGGCAGTGGCCTTTTTGTGGCTTTGCCAAGCTCTGGCCACCCTGAGGGAGCAATGTGCAGCACAGCCATCCCACGTCCACTCTGCCATGGCTACATTTTCCACAGCACAGGTGCCCAACCGGGGGTACTCCCAACCCTCCCGAACACTCTGCATTGCACTGTGAGGTGCCCAAGCCTCGGTCTCCCCCAGCACCCCATAAGTGAGCCCCCTGCTGGCAAATAAAGGTGGAACCCCAGGGTTACAGGCTGCACCAGCTGCCCTTTTTGCTGCAGAAAGGCACGTGGGGGGGCAGTTCTACCTCAAGGCCCACTGTAAAGGGCACTTTTGGGGTCAGGGGCCCAAATACAAGTGCAAAAAAAGCAGCCAGTGGTGATGCTGGGTGAGGAGGTGGCATGATACAGCCAAACCTGGGACATATTCCCAGTCAGCTTGAGGAGAATGGGTGAGTGACTATTCTTTGCAAAACTTTTCTTTACCCAAAGGCTGATTTTTGACCAGCATTCATGTGCGGAGCATCACTGGGATGGCAAAACCTGTGGGGTGCCAAGGGTGCTCCCTGTGGCAGCAGAGTTGGACAGGCAGCCAGAGGTACCGCTGGCCCCGCACCACATGTGGCCCTTAGACTATGCTCCCGTGCCATGACAGGCCCCAGGGACAAAGCAGCTCCTTTGATCACCTTGGCTTTTCTCTCCTGGTGTCAGGATGCTTTACTTATCCTCAACCACAGCAGTGACAGGGCCTCGGTGAGGAGCGGGGATGGAGGGGAGGAGGAGGCAGAAAGGTAAGCATGCGCCCCCGCCCCCAAAGCATGAGGGCTGCTGAGAGAGGCCAGCGGCTGTTATTGCAGGCTGCCACGGGAAGCTGATGGGACAAACAAAGGGGAAGGAGCAGCGACAACAAAAACAGCAGCAAAATCTCCTCTCTGCCAGCCAGCCAGGGGCAAGCGCTGTGGGGTTCTCCCAGCAGTACCAAACCAGAGGGCTGGGGTCGGGGGGGGGGCGCAAACCAGCCAGAGCCAGTGCAACCAAGTCCAGGCACTTGCCCAAAGGAAAAGAGGAGCAAGCTGATAGCTAGACCCAAAATGAAACATAAAAGCTTCAGGGAAAAAAAAAAAAAAAAAAAATATTCCCAAAGGCACCAAACCTGCTTTGTTTTTTAGCTTGCATATTTTTTAATGAAGTAAAAAATAAAAAGAAAAGAAAGAAACACTCCACGGATGTTGTCGGCCTGGCACAGATTGCCCTTGTGCATGGAGGGCACCAGGGTCCCCATGCAGTTGACACTGATGGCAGCCAGTCCTCCCCCGCTGTGCCCCCTCCCTGCAGTCAGCTGAAGAAGGAAGCGGATGAAAAGCACATGGTGGGTACAGCACAAGCAACAGAAGAACAGCATGGCAGCTCCCCACGCCAGCAACACCCAGGGCGGGTGAGCTGGCACAGGTTAAATAAAAGCTCAACAGACTTTATATGTCCAAATTAAAAACAGCGATGAGAACAACCTCCCCGTGAGAGTTGCACTTTAAATCCCCCATACAGCATTTGGGGGCTTTTGTAATTTTTCTTTCAGTGTCACACATGTGAGTGCTGGGGTCCCCGGCTGGTGGGCAGCGGCGGCTGTGGCCGGCAGCGGTGGGAGCTGCTCTCAGTGGCTGTTGGCACAGCCAGAGGCCAGAAGGACGGGCAAGATCAGCAGCAGTCTGGCCTCGGGTTTCTTGTCCGTCTTTTTCAGGCTCTTCCCCAAAGGCATGGTGAAGGGAGGAGAGGAGGCAGGAGGTCGGATGCTTCTTGACATCAAACCCAATGGCTTTCACCCATGGTGGGTTTCCACCGGCAAAGCTCCTGCTGCTCCTCTGAGAAGGATTCTTCTTCTCTGCCTTACATGTAT